>NW_024426996.1:48091999-48320979 GCF_017311325.1 Ursus maritimus
GCGGGGAGAAAAGGCCAGGAGTAGTTTTAGAGCAGAGCAGTGAGAATGGGAAGGGAGGAATCAGAAACTATTTCTAAGTAAAACATAAACTCAGTTCAGCAGATATCTGTTGAGCTCCTACAAGTACTGTTCCTGGTACTTGGGATACATCAGTGAACGAAATAGAAAAAGCCCTGTTCTGCAGGTGCTTACATTTTAGTGAGACAAGAAACCAAACACAACACATTAACAAATTGTAGAATTTGTTATGTAGTAAGTACCATACTATAACAAGAAGGTAATATGCTAAGGTTGGTGGATGGATTGCAATTTTAAATAGGTTGGTTAGGTTGGCCTTCACTGAAAAGCTGACATGGAGGAAGTGAAGGAGTTAGCCCTGTGAGGATCTAGGGAAAGAGCATTCCAGGCAGAGGAAACAGTCACAGCAAAGTCCCCCAAGGCAAGAGAGTCAGGAGGGTTAAAGGAATAGTGTAGGGGAGAACAGTAGGAAAGGAGGTCACAAAGGTCACACCATAGGACATAGCAATATAGGGCAGGAGAAAATGGATTAAAATGAAAGGAGGTTCTCAAGCAGTAATTCTGAATTTTAATGTGTACAAGAACTCTGGTATCTCATTAAAACTGTAATTTCTTGGGTTGCTCATGAAGATTTTCTTCAGTTAGGACTGGGAATCTACATTCTTAATGAGCTTGCTAGGATGTGCTGGTGTAGGTGAAACACATTTTGAGGAACTGTGCTTTAGTCTTAAAACTGATTGGGAAAATCTATTAAAAGATAAGGAAATTGGGATGGAGGGTCAATAGAATCAGAAGTAAGAATTGTGGGAGTTCCAAAGGGACATGTTTTGAATTGGATATTAGAATTGAGGTTAGATGTGGGCAAAATCAAAGGGGACTCTTGAGTTCAGAGGTAATAGTTGAAACCCTGATAGTAGTTATGTTTTCCAGAAAGCAAAATGGGATAAAGTAAAAAGCTAAGAATTCTGAATTTCTTCATTTTTACCCCAGCTAAATCAAACAGGTCTCTCAGTACAACAGTAGGAGTGCTAAAAACAGGGACTGAAATTATGGTGGTTTACACAAAATTTTTTCACATGGTAAAACTACTATGGAGGTAGGCCATCCAGGTCAGCTATGCTCAATTCATGAAGTCGGAAGGGACATTGTCTCCATGCCTTTCTGCTTCACCATCTTCCATGAAGTCATAACATGGTTGCTGGTGTTCCAGCCATCATGGAAAAGTTCCAGGTAGGAAAAAAAACACAGAAAGATGAGAGACCAAAGGGTTTTCCCAGAAGTACCACACAAAGACTTATCCTTATTTTACTTTGGCTTCCATCTGCAAGGGAGCTGTGAAATGGAGTCTTCTAGCTGGCACATTACTCAGTGTTTTATTACTAAAGGAAAAAGGAAGAATGGCTGGTGGGTGGGCAGCTAACAGACACAATCACCATCAGGTATTCAGATTGTTAAAGGCCCTTGCTTGCAATAAAGGAATGTTCTAGAGCTCATAATTTACAAAATAATCATGAAATTGTTCAAAACTAAGGAAATTACACATATCCAGAAGTTTGCATTTTCTTCTGCTGAATATTATAATGCTAAAATGTAAGACATTCATTTGTGTAAAACACGTGCTAAGTAATAAATTTAGTTGTTTTAGGCATTGTTTTTCTAAACTAGTTTGTATAAATGACAACTTTAAAATGTTTGTCATTTTACAGAATATTTTATTTACTTAAAAGATAACAAAAGGATCATTCAAGTAGTTTCTGTAAAGATTGTTAAAGGGAAATTTGGGGGAGGCAGTTTCATTTGTCCAGGTAAAAGATGACTAAGATTATTTGTTCCTTTAACAAGCATGTATCATCCACCTGCTGTGTGCCAGTTAATTGGGCGATGGGACAAAAAGGTATGAATGAAGGAGATCCCAAAGGAAATCTGGAGAAGGGTTAAAGATTTATAACTGACCTGGCATTGTGAGAGAGAGGGTCTTTGCATAATTAATATTCGAGAATCCCCAACACATGTCATTTTGCTTAGTGTAATTCTGGAGATATTAAGTGTGGCAGAACCAAATTGTTTTAGGGTTTTCTAATCTATAGCCTGTCATTCACGTTTTCATTGTATTATTTCAAAAACAATGAGAATTGAATCATGAGTCTACTTTACAACCATAGGAAAGTTTGCATGATCAGAAGTTGGTGAAATGTTTGCTGCCTGGGTTTCTATTCACAGAGTTTCATTAGAATGTAAATGTTCTTTTTTTTTTTTATTTTTTAAAAGATTTTATTTATTTATTCGACAGAGAGAGACAGCCAGCGAGAGAGGGAACACAAGCAGGGGGAGTGGGAGAGGAAGAAGCAGGCTCATAGCGGAAGAGCCTGATGTGGGGACTCGATCTGGTAACACCGGGATCACGCCCTGAGCCGAAGGCAGACGATTAACCGCTGTGCCACCCAGGCGCCCCAGAATGTAAATGTTCTAAAGGCAACAGTTTCATTCTTCATTACTAGCTGGAGCCCACATCTTTCAAAGCTATTATTCTGTGGATTGTAAACTCCCTAAACTAAAGGCAGGGATTTTTGTCTGTTTTGTTTATTGATACGTGGCTCCCCCTGAGAACATTGCCTGGAATGTAGTAGAAGCTCCGATACTCTTGGATGAATAAATGAATCTTGTGATCTAGAGGTAAGATGATCTAGAGATGCCTTACAGTCAGACCTACAAGACACCCTCCTCCCGGAACCTGAGCACCACAATGGGAGCAATTTACAAAAACAAAAAACAGTGTGAATGGTGTGAACTGTTTTCTGCTGTACACCGAGCCCACTTACAGCTTTGCCTGACATAGTGGCCTTCCATGTTTGTCGGATGAATGGATACCTCTGAACTTTGTTTTTAATGGAAGAGCTTAACGTTGTTCTCTTGGTTGTACAAGTGTAACACTTGCTCATTGGAAAAAACGCATACTGCAAAAGGTGTCAAGAAGACAGTAAAAATCACCCCAAACTATGCCATCCAAATATAACTACTGTTACCATTTTAGCATATATCCCTTCCAACTATTTTCCAGAAGAGGAGAGATAAGTTTATTAAGAGAAACGAGATCATACTCTACATAATTTTTAATCTTTTTCCCCCCACTTAGTATTTCATGGGAGTCCTTGGGTATCAAATACAGACTTTTGTAAACTGCGTGAAGGATAGAATTTTTGCCTGCTGTCACTGTTTATATCCTCTGCCTAGAACTGAGCCTGGAACTTAGTATGGGCTCAATACTATTTGTTGAATACATAGATCATTAATTTTCTGAAAGCTTAGCATTTTTATATTTACTGAGGACTCTTCTTTGACATTTAGGGCATTTAGATCATTCCAAGGTTTTTATTTTATTTTATTTTAAAGATTCTATTTATTTATTTGACAGAGACACAGCCAGTGAGAGAGGGAACACAAGCAGGGGGCATGGGAGAGGAAGAAACAGGCTCCCAGCGGAACAGGGAGCCCAGTACAGGGCTCGATCCCAGGACCCCTGGGATCACGCCCCGGGCCGAAGGCAGACGCTTAACGACTGAGCCACCCAGGCGCCCCCATTCCAAGGTTTTTAAAAATGATTCTTGGATAAGCATTTTTAGACATATCTGTATACTTTTCTGATTATTTTGTTATGAAAAGCCCCTCGAAAAGAGATTTCTGGATCTAAAGTATGTACATTTTAAATGACTGTTGATACATATTTCAAAATTGCTTGAAAGACTATACCAGTTTATACACCCACTGAAAGTGAACAGGAGTGCCTATTTCTCTCTCTCTTCTCCAACATTGGGTTGCCACCTTTTTCATCCTTTTGAATATACAGTGCAAAAAATGAATCTTTAAGTTCACATTGCTTTTAGTTATTAGGTTGAATATATTTTGGTAAGTTTAGTGATTTTTAATTTTTGCTGAATTATTTATTCATGTTCCTTTATGAAGTTTGTTTTGTATTGAATTTTAAGACCTTCTCGTATGCTAAAGACACTATTCTCTGTTTATAGTTTACCTTTTAACTTCTTTATAGTATTTTCTGGTGTGTACGCTAATTTCATAAACGTTTTTTAAATTAAATTTTTTTGAAGTATAGTTGACACACAACGAATGTTAAATTAGTTTCAGGTATACATCACGGTGGTTCAACTTCTCTATATATTATGCTCTGCTCACCACAAGCGTAGCTACCATCTGTCACCATACAATTCCGATACAACAAAATTGACTATATTCCCTATGTTGTACCTTTCATCCTTGTGATTTTTTTTATTCCATAACTGGAAGCCTGAATCTCCCACTCTCCTTCACCCATTTTGCCCATCTCCCACTGAGAGCTCCCCCCATCCCCTCTGACAACCATCAGTTTGTTCTCTGTATCTGTGAGTCTGTTTCTGTTTTTTGTTTCTTTGTTCATTGTTTATCAGATTCCACATGTAAGTGAAATCATGTTGTCTTTCTTTGTCTGACTTTTTTCACTTAGCATAATATCCTTAGGTTCATCCATATTGTCTCAAATAGAAAGATCTGGTCCTTCTTTATGGCTGAGTAATATCCAGTGTGTGTGTGTGCGCACATGCATGCTTGTCACATCTTCTTTATCCATTAATCTTTCAGTGGTTTCTTGGGTTGCTTCCATGTCTTGGCTATTGTAAATAATGCTGCAATAAACATAGGGGTGCATATATATTTCAAATTTTTCTTTGGGTAAATACCCAGTGGTCGTATTACTGGGTCACATGGTATTTCTGTTTTTAACGTTTTGAGAAAACCATATTTTTTTCTGCAGTGGCTACACCAATTTACATTCTCTTTAATAGTGCATGAGGGTCCCTTTTTCTTCACATCCTCACCAATACTTATTATCTCACCAACACTTATTTTCTCAATAATAGCCATTTTGACAGGCATAAAGTGATATCTCATCATGATTTGATTTGCATTTTCCTGATGATTATGATTTTGAGCTATTCTCATTGTGTCTCTCGGTCTTCTGTAGGTCTTCTTTGGAAAAATGGCTATTCAGGTCCTCTGCCCATTTTTAATCAGATTATTTGTTTTCTTGGTATTGAATTGTGTAAGTTCTTTATATATGTTGGATATTAACCCCAGTCGGATATATCATTTCCAAATATCTTCTCCCATTCACTAGGTTTCCTTTTCATTTTGTTGATGGTTTCCTTCACTGTACAAATCTTTTTATTCTGGTGTGATCCCAATAGTTTATTTTTGCTTTTGTTTCTCTTGCCTCAGAGACATACCTAGAAAAATGTTACTAAGACTCATGTCCAGGAGATTACTGCCTGTGTTTTCTTTAAGGAGTTTTAATGTTTCCTATCTCACCTATTTATTGTTGCAAATCCATTTTTAGTTTATTTTTGTGTCTGATGTAAGAAAGTGGTCTAGTTTCATTCTTTTCCATCTAGCTATCTGGTTCTCCCAGCACCATGTATTGAAAAGACTGTCTTTTCCCCATTTATATTCTTGACTCCTATGTTGTAGATTAATTGACCATATAAGCACGGGCTTATTTCTAGGTTCTCTACCCTGTTCCATTGATCTATGTTATTTTTGTGCCAGTGCCATAATGTTTTGATTACTATATCTTTGTAATGTGGCTTGAAATCTAGGATTGTGATACCTCCTGCTTTGTTCTTCTTTCTCAAGATTACTTTGCCTATTTGGGGTCCTTTGTGGTTCCATACAAATTTTAGGATTCTTGTTCTAGTTCTATGAAAAATGCCGTTGGTATTTTGATAGGCATTGTGTTGAATCTGTAGATTGCTTTGGGTAGTATGGATATTTTAACAGTATTCTTCCCATCCATGGCACAGTATATCTTTCCATTTGTGTCATCTTCAATTTCTTTTATCAATGCTTTAGTTTTCAGAGTACAGGTCTTTTGCTTCCTTGATTAAGCTTATTTCTAGGTATTTTGGGGGGAGGGTACATTGTAAATAGAACTGTTTTAATTTCTCTTTCTGCTACTTTGTTATTAGTGTATAGAAATACAACAGATTTCTGTGTATTTTGTATCCTACAATCCTACAACTTTACTCACTTCATTTATTCTAGTAGTTTCTTGATGAAGACTTTAGGGTTTACTATATGTACATATATACACACACACATATATAGTGTGTGTACATATATACTGTGTGTGTGTATATATGTATATATAAATATATATATATATCTATATATAATATATATATTAGTATCATGTAATTTACGAATAGTTTTACTTCTTCCTTGCCAATTTGGATGCTTTTTATTTCTTCTGTGATTGCCATAGTCAGGACTTCTAGTATTATATTGAGTAAAAGTGACAATAGTGGACATACTGGTCTTGTTCCTGATCTTAGAGGAAAAGCCTTCAGCTTTTCCACATTGAGTATGATCTTAGCTGTGGGTTTGTCATAAATGGCTTTTGTTATGTTAAGGTATGTTCCTTCTAAACCCTCTTTGTTAAGAGTTTTTATCACCAGTGGATGTTGAATTTTGTCAGATGCTTTTTCTGCATCTATTGAGATGATGATATGGGTTTTATCCTTTATTTTGTTAATGTGATGCATCTTGTTGACTGATTTATGGATATTGAACCATTTTTGCATGCCTGGGATAAATATCACTTGATCACGGCAAATGATTCTTTTAATGTATTGTTGAATGTGGTTTGTGAAAATTTTGTTGAGGATTTTTGAATCTATGTCATCAGGAATATTTGCCTGCAGTTTTCATTTTTTGTAGTGTCTTTGGTTTGGATGTAAAGGTAATGCTGGCCTTGTAGAATGAATTTGGAAGCTTTCCTTTCTCCTATTTTTTTTTTTTTTTGAATAGTTTGAGAATAGGTGTTAACTCTTCTTTAAATGTTTGGTAGAATTCACCTGTGAATTCTTTAGGTCCTAGATTTTTGCTTGTCGAGAGATTTTTGATTACCAATTCAATTTCATTATTAGTAATAAGTCTGTTCAGATTTTCTTTTTCTTCCTGATTCAGTTTTGGAAGGTTATATGTTTTTAGGAATTTATCCATTTCCTCTAAATTGTCCAATTTGTTGGCATATAACTTTTTGTAGTAGTCTCTTATTCTTTGTATTTCGGTGATGTTGGTTATTTTCTTTCATTTCGGCTTTTATTTGAGTCCTCTCTTGATAAGTCTGGCTAAAGGTTTATCAATTTTACCTTTTCAAAGAAACACCTCTTGGTTTCATTGAAATTAAAGACCAAAAATATAGAAAAAACTCATTTATTTCCACTCTGATTTTTATTATTTCCTTTCTTCTAACATTGGGCTTTACTTGTTCTTTTTCTAATTTTTTTAGATATAAAGTTAGATTGTTTATTTGAGATTTTTCTTGTTTCTTGAAATAAGCCTGTAACATTATAAACTTCCCTCTTACAACTACTTTTACTGAATTCCAAAGATTTGGAACTCTTGTGTTTTCATTTGTTTCCACGTATTTGTTTTTCTCTTTGATTTCTTCATTGATACATTGTTTATTTACGAGCATGTTATTTATCTTCCATGTATTTGCTTTTTTTTCCAATTTTTTTCTTACAATTGATTTCTAGTTTCATACTGTTGAATCAGAAAAGATGCTTGCTATGATTTCAGTGTTCTTAAGTTTATTGAGACTTGTTTTGTGGCCTAACATTTTTCCTGTCTTGGAGAATGTTCCATTTGCACTTCAAAAGAATGTATATTCTGTTTGTGAATGGAATGTTCTATATATTTCTGTTAAGTCCATCTAGTCTAATGTTAATTCAAAGCCATTGCTTCCTTATTGATTTTCTGTCTGGATGATCTATCCGTTGATGTAAATGGGCTGTTAAAGTCCCCTACTATTATTGTGTGACTGTCAATTTCTCCCTTTATGCCTGTCAATATTTGCTTTATATGTTTAGGTGTTCCTGTTTTGGGTACATAGGTACTTAAAATTGTTATATCCTCTAGTTTGATTGTTCCCTTTATCATCATGTATGCCTTTCTTTGTCTCGTTACCCTCATTTTAATGTCTGTTTTGTCTGACATAAGTATTGCTACCCTGACTTTTTTTTCTTCCATTTACATGGACTATCTTTCTTGTGCCTTCACTTCAGTCTGTATGTGTTTTAAGGCTGAAGTGAGTCTCTTGTGTGCAGAATATATATATATGTCTTATTTTTTTTTTATCCATTCCCTCACCCTTTTTCTTTTGATTGGAGCATATAGACTATTTACATTTAAAGTAATTATTGATAGATGTGTACTTATTGCCATTTTATTAATTGTTTTCTGGTTATCTTTGTAGTTTTTCTCTCTTCCTTTCTTTTGCTGTCTTCCCTTGTGCTTGATGACTTTCTTTAGTCTTAAGCTTGGCTTCCTTTCTCTTTGTGTGTGTGTGTGTGGATCTGTCGTAGGTTTTTGGTTTCTAGTTACCATGAGGTTCATATATAACATTCTAAGTATATAGCAGAGTATATTAAGTTGATGGTTACTTAAGTTTGAACATATTCTGAAAGAATCTCATTTTTACTACTGTCTCCACATTTTATGTATATGTTGTCATATTTTACATCTTTTTTATTTTGTGAGTTCCTTTACCTAATGTTTTAGATATTATTGATTTTACTACATTTGTCTTCTAACCTTCATTCTGGCCTTAAAAGGGTTTGCTTTACTACCTTTACTGTGTATTTGCTTTTACTTGCAAAATTTTTCCCTTTCATAATTTTCTTCAAATTATGGCCTTATTTTTCCACTTAAAGAAGTCCCTTTAGCATTTCTTTTAAGGCCAGTTTAGTGGTGATGAATTTTAACTTTTGTTTGTCTGGGAAACTCCTTATCTCTCCTTCAATTCTGAATGATAGATAACCTTGCTATGTAGAGTATTCTTGGTTGTAGGTTTTTTCCTATTAGTATTTTGAATATATCCTGCTAATGTCTTCTGACCTGCAAAGTTTCTTCTAAAAAAATCAGCTGATAGCCTTATGGGGTTTCCCTTTTACCTAACTAGTTGGCTGTCTTGCTGCTTTTAAGATTCTCTCTTCATGTTTAACCTTTGCCATTTTAATTATTATGTGTCTTGCTGTGGATCTCCTTGGGTTCATATTGTTTGGGGCCCTCTAAATTTCTTGGACCTAGATGTCTGTTTCCCCTCCTAGGTTTAGAGAAGTTTTCAGTTATTATTTCTTCATGTAAGTTTTCTGCCCTTTTCTCTCCTCCTTCTGAGACCCTTATAATGAAATATTAGCACACTTGATGGTGTCCCAGAGATCCCTTAACCTATCCTCATTTTTTAAAATCTTTTTTTCTTTTTGCTGTTTAGCTTGTGTACTTGCCATTACCCTGTCTTCCAGAGCACTGATCTGTTCTTCTGCATCCTCTAATCTACTCATGATTCTCTCTGGTGTATTTTTCATTTCAGTTATTGTATTCTTCAACTCTGATTGGTTCTTTTTATGTTTTCTCTCTCTATTGAAGTTCCGAGTTCATCCATTCTTCTCTCCATTCTGATGGGATCTTTACGACCATTACTTTGAACTCTTTATCAGGTAGCTTGCTTATCTCCTTTTCCCCCCCAAGATTTTATTTATTCATTTGACATACAGACCACAAGGAGGCAGAGTGGCAGGCAGAGGGAGAAGGAGAGAAGTAGGCTCCAGGGAGCCTGATGTGGGGCTCTCGATCCCAGGACCCCAGGATCATCACCCAAGCCGAAGGTAGACACAACCCACTGAGCCACCCACGCACCCCACTTATCTCCTTTTCATTTAATTCTTTTTCTAAGGTTTTGTCTTTTTCTTTCATTTGGAAAATATTTCTATCTCCTCATTTTGTTTGACTTTGTGTGTTTCTATGAATTAGAACAACTACTTCTCCTAAAGTTGAAGGAATGTCCTTGTGCAGGGATGTCCCCTGTGTAGACTTGGTGTGCCTGGTGGCTTTGTTGGCTGAGTGGAGCGATAGCAGGTGTGGGCTGGGCATCCTGGGGCATCCCATGCAGGTGTTGCTTTGCTGGGATAACTGGAGCTGAAGTGAGTATGGGTCAGGGTGGTCTAAGGGTTCTCTGTGCAGAGGGTGCCCTGTCAGGATGGCTGGAGCCCAAGGCAGGTGTGCACAGGGAGGGCCCTGTGGGACAGCTATAGCAGAAGTGGGTGTGGGTTGAAGGGTCCTGCAGGGCTCCACATAGCTGGTGCCCTAGTGAGGAGTTGGAGCTGGAGCTGTGTGGGCCTGGAGTGTTCTGGGATGCTTTGCCCCTTTGTGCGTCCTTGGCAAGATGGCTGGAGTTGTACTGAGTGCTGTCCAGGGGTGTCCCAGGGTGTACCACATTGGGGCCCACTTTGGTGGGATGGCTGGGGCTGGTGTCAGCTAGGGGCCCAGGTTTACTGAGGCAACAGGCTAGTTAGGGTGCCCAAACCCTGCTTCTATCTGCCCTAAAAAGGTGAAGGGGGAACATAAACAGTGGCACTTGCCAGCCCCTCTGACTCTGGAGAGTACTGCACCACTCCCTTGTGGTTTAGCACATTTCTGGTGCTGGTTCCTTTATGTTCTAGTTGCTCTTTAAAACTGTGGCTGGAGGGTGTTAGGGGCCCATGCTCACTGAGAGAGCAAGCCAGCCAGGGTGCCCAGACCCCAATCTTGTCTATCCTATCAAGATGGAGGAGGAATATAAATAGGGCTGGTGGTTGCCAGCCCCACCGACCTAGAGAGAGTTACAGCAGACCCTCCCTCCCCCCACTGAGTGCTTGGTGAATCTCCTTGTTCTCTTAAACCGCAGCTTTTTTCTGTGCCCCAGGACGGTTGAATCTGCTTACAGTCCCTCAGTACTGCAGTTCGTGGTGTTGGAGGTGGGGGTTCCCAGTTGTTACACATCTCTGTCTCTCCTACAACCTTCTATATAGTTTCTCTATCTTTTGTTGTGCAGAAGCTATTCAGTCAATTTCTCAGTCCTTTAGGAGGAATCGTTCCATATGTAGGTGTAGTTCCAGTGTGTTCATGGAGGAAGTGAGTTCAGGGTCCTCCTACATTGCCATCTTGGACCCTTCTCTATATCCAAGTTAATTTTTATGATGTATAATCTTCCAGTTTTGTCATTAAAATTTCTGCTTTAATGTCATATTTCTCATTTCAAGGTAATGATAATTTTTCACTTACATTTTTCTTCTAGTGTTTCTAGGGTTCAGTTTAAACCTAGTTACATGGTCAATTCCTGTGGGGTCTGTTTTGTTGTGAGATGTGAGGTAGGGATTCTAATTTTATTTTTTCTCAAACTGTAATCCACCTGAAATCATAATCATGTATTTAATACTATATTCTTCTTGTACTGCTTTGAGATATTTCTTTTATATGCTAAATTGACCTATATTGTTGAGTCATTTCTGGAAACAGTCTCTCCCCTCCTTCTCTGCCCTCCCCTCTCTATTTTGGTCTGCCGTTTTTGGCCCCTAGTATCAAATTCCATTACTGCAATTAAGAACTATCCTCTTAGCTATCTTATTCTCACTGTTCTTTTACCCAATTTTTTTCTGTTTATTTTTCATGTTTATTTTTCCACTTGAACCAGTGAATGAATCACTCAATCAAATTTAAAAATGTGTTGAGATATTTATTGGGATTACCTTAAGTCTATGAATTTATTGAGAGAATGGACATCTTTCATATATTGAGTCATTGAAGCTTAGTTTCTTTTCTCCATTTATTGGCATTTCTTTCCTGTGCTAGATAGAGCTTTCTTAAAATAAATCCTGTCTACTTTAATTATTTTTTCATAGATGATTTAAATTTTATGAAGATATTGTGAATAGAATCCTTTCCACGTTGTATGTACCTGTTTGTTAGCACAGGTGAGGTGTTTGATTTTGATACTGTCCATCAGTCTGAATTCTTTCCTTTTAAGTCGTTCTTCAGTTAATTTTCATCTTTGTAAGTTTTAAAATTATACTGTGTTTCATGAAACAAAGTATTTTTTAAATGAGGTTTTCAATTAATTAGACTTGACCAGGTATATTTCAATTATACTATTTTTTCAGCAAGTTTGGTTTCATTTTTATCTGCTGAAGTATTGTGGACTCTGGTTCCAACGTACTGCTTTTAAGGTGTCGTATAGGAGCCCTCACAAAATAGCTGAGATATTACTCATCTGCTCGGAGTATAGATCAGAATTTAGACCAACAGGAATTTAATGATTCCATGGAATCTGTTTACATCAAATTGGCTTTCATATCTGAGATCAACAGTAAGAGAAATAGAATGTGAGCTGCAAATTGTTAGATACATATGTAGATTTAAATATTCTGGTAGCCACATTAAAAAAAAGAAACTGGTGAAATTAATTTTAATAATATATTCTTTCAATATGTCCAAAATACAATTTTACCATATTGTTGATATAAAAATTAATAATGAGATACTTTGCATTCATCTTTTGTACTATGTTTCTAACTGCCGTATTTATGTTTACAGCACATCTCAATTTGGACTAGTTTCATTTTATGTTCTCAGTTGCCACATGTGGCTAGTGGCTGCCATTCCACAAAGCATAGGTGTAAATTATCCCTCTATCATGTGTTTACATGTTAGAATTTACTAGCGTTCTTCAAAATAAAACTACGTAATGGAAATCGTGGCTCAAAGCAAGCGTATTAAAAATATATGTGTGGATATGCCTTTCTTTTAAATAAAGATTTAAGCCTTCAGCTTCCTTCTTTACAATAACAGGCTCTCACTGATGTCCTCATAAAACCTCGTTAGTTCTTAAATGATACTGCTTTTGACCTGGCCCTTGTGGCAATTCAGAGGTTTTATGTAAGTACATCATGGCATCTTTTGGAGCTATTGTTTTGTTTTTATTTTTTAAAAAGTTCTCTTTTTAAATAGATTTAATAAGCAGAAACCATCCTGCCCTACCTTCCTATTAGTTTCCACCTAAATGTTAACAGGAAATGTACATATAGATAGCAACTTCGAATAGTATTTTATATACTATGTTACCATCACTTTTGTTGATCCAAGGGGACTATAGAGCTTGGCTTCGTGGTCATTTACACAACTGGGCAAAGGGAAATGTCTGTTTTAAATTGGGCCTCTGTTCATTATTTTGTGAGAGCCGTCGTTAAAGATGATTGATCTTGATTTATCTGGGGTTGTGCTTAATGGGATCGGGTTAGTCAGGTGACAGTTTAGGCAGACACTGTTACTAAGAAGGCCAAAGCTAGCCTCTGTTCTGGACCAGAAAACCACTTTAGTGGGCCAGACCTATTTAGAATACAAGATTGGCTTTCATGAGGGAAGCCTGCAAACAGTGAATGCAAGGGTGAATCTGAGAGTTGGTTATTTTGACACCAATCTAGAATAGCTTCTGTAATTGGCTTGGATCCCTGTGCTTAACTCTGGTCCTAAAAGAAGCCCAACTTGGTATAAAAGAAGTACCCTTCCAGCATCTATAGCCCATCTTTCCCCCTCATCTCTCCCTCAGCTCAGTGTAGACTTAGCCCTGCAAAACTCAAAGACAGGAGATATTTAAGGAGCTCTGACTTAGCACTCTGAGGATGTGGTATGAATCACCCTGTCACTATTTCCTTGATCCTGAGTGCCTATCATGAGAGCTCAGAGCTCCTGAACTGGAGCCCTACCTTACTCTGGAAGAGGCGGCCCTCTCCCTGACCATAGCTTGGACTAAAGGGCTCTGCCCTTGTGAGCAATTCTGATGCCAAGCCAAGTCTGCCAAGGGTTCTGAATATCATTTGCTTTCACTTTCACCGCTGTTGCTCTTGGCCAGCTGTCTGGACAAACTTGTTGCCCCGTGTTGGAGCTCTTTGATTCTGGGTGCACCTATTGTGTGTGGCCATTTTTCTTGGATACCTTGCTCTGCCCCTATATTGTCATCCTAATTCTGCGACTTCTAGTCTGTCTTTACTTTTTTTTTTTTTTTAAACCTAGGCCATGTCCCATCTCTGACCAAAGAAGTAAAACAGATCCCTGTGTATAGATTTAGCAAAATTTGACATGGTGCTCTGTACCTTAAGCTTAAGACAAGTTCATTCCACCATCAATGCCAGAATGGTTGTGATAAATGTTCTCAGGTGGACTTACTCAACTTTTGTAACTTTATTTTCAGTTATGAATAATGGTTAGGGAGATTACATAAAGAAAAAAGATTCTGTCTGCTGTCTTTTGTGTTTAGAGTGTGTCCAATGTGGTCGGGCAGGGAGAGGCTTGTGTAATGTGGATTGTTTTGTAGCCATGGTGTGTACGTCAGTGGTGCTCAACCCGGGTTGCATGGTGAATTAAATTGAGCACTTCTAAATAATACCGATACCTGGACCTATCCCAGACCAGTGGAATCAGTCTAGTCCATTGGGCATATGGGCCAAGCACTGATACTTGATATCTCCCAGGTAATTCTGAAGCACAACAATGCTGGAAAACACTGGTGTAGAGCTTTGAATTTTTTACTTTGCAGAGAGGATGAAGAATAGAGTGTATTAAACCCTGTAGGTTGTCAGCCAGAAACCAAGTGCATGTGGATATTTTGGTAAATCTTTGTCTATTGCTCAGTTATCTCATGGGTCTAAGTATACTCCTCTTGCATACCCTTCTCAGAAATGGTAAAGTTTCTAGGATGATAATCGATGATTAGATTTTGAAGATTTCCTTTAAAATTCTAAGCCCTTAATTCAGTATAACCAAATGACGAGTAAACACATTCAGTTTATTTTTAGGTGGTGTTATATCTGCTCTGGGAGCGTGATGAATTTGAGCCTTTCTGCAGTGTCATTACTAGTTTTTTTGCTAACCTACTTACTTTTGGTGTGTGGTAGTAATTAATCTCTTTATTCATCCTTTATTGGTAGCCTATATATGTAATCATTTGCACTTAGAAGAAATACTTAATGATTTGATAGGTCTCTGAAACTTCTGTGACAACTTTATGTTAAGGGGTTTATTTTCTCCAGTTTATAATTATTTTTTTCCTTTTTTATGTTTTTATTTAAATTCCTCTCAGTAAACATACAGTGTGATATCAGTTTCAGTACATGTACAATATAGTGATTCTGCACTTCCATACAGCTTCCTGTGCTCATCACAAGTACCCTCCTTAATCCCCATAACCTGTTTAACCCATCCCCCAACCACCTGCCCTCCGGTAACCCTCAGTGTGTTCTCTATAGTTAAGAGTCTGTTTCTTGGTTTGCCCCTCTCTTTCTTTTTCCCTTTGCTTGTTTGTTTCATTTCTTAAATTCCACATATGAGTGAAATCATCTGGTATTAATCTTTCTCGGACGGACTTATTTCCCTTAGCATAACACTCTCTAGCTCCATCCATGTCATTGCAAATGGCAATATGTCATTCTCTTTATGGCTGAGTAATATTCCTTTGTATATATATGCACCACACCTTCCTTATGCATCTTCAGTTGGTGGACACTTGGGCTGTTTCCACAATTTGGCTCTTGTAGATAATGCTGCTATAAACATCGGGGTACAGGTATCCTTTTGGATTAGTATTTTTGTCTTCTTTGATTTATCCCACCGTGATGTGAAGTCTTTTACAGGTGGATGTACAGAAAATGAAAACTTACCACAAGCCTTAATTTACCTGCTTTCTCTGGTTGCTGAGATGAAATGCCTTTTTGAGACTCTTAATTTAGCCTGTGGGGTTTCTCTGTGGCCGCATGCATGGGTGCCAAGTGGCTGGTTTCAGGATGTGATTATTTCAAACTCCGAGGATTAAAAAACAAGCTCCATGTGCCTTGGAGCCCGTGCATTGTGTCCAGCCATTGTGATTGTTTTTTATTTTATAGTTCTCTTCTATCCTTATTGTTTCTACATTTAGACTTGACTTTTTTTTTTTTTTTTTTTTTAGGTGGTAATGCGACTTGTGTTCCACAGATGGAAATCTTTTTTAAAAGCCAGAATTTAACCTACGAGGAGAGGGAAAGTTCTGAATTGCTGGCTCAATTTAACCCCAGATGGCTACTTATTCTTGTCTTTTTATTTAAAGTTCAATGAAAGAATCATTACACGACTTGGCCTTTTGTTGACTTCTTAGTGAATATAATTAGGAAAGAAGGGAAAAAAAAAAAAAAAACCTCTTAATTTTCCCATGTGCCAAGTGGAATCTTCCTTGATCTTATTAAGTGACTTTCCCTGTGGAATTTATCCTTATGGTTGGTGAACTACTCCCTTACATGTTTTAATTTTAATTAAGTCTGAATACCAAGATTTTGGTCTGCGTAATAGTTTTTTTTATAAGATATCAGACATTTTTCTATAAGTTCAGCTGGAATTGTCCTTTTTTTAAAAAATCCTATTGACTCAAACTAGAATCATCATCTTTGCTGTTTATACTTCATGTGTTTTTACTCTATTTGGTACCAGACTACTTGACATGGTAGCCACTCAAAAAGTAGACTGCATTTGTTTTCAGTGGCACAACCACAGAATTTGAGACTATCACTTTCTTAGTGCTGTCCCTACACTCCTCAGCATCTTAAGCTGTCACCTTATAAATAGTTGACTGAAGAGAAAATGAAATGAGGCATTTGGGCTCCCAAAAAGCCTGGAGGGATAACTGACTCTGGCTCTTCCAAGCTGTGTGGCCTTGGGCAAGTCACATAACCTGAGACTCCATTTTCCTTTGGCAGAGTGGTACTAATACCCACCAGTAAATCATCTGCCTTTTGTGTAGAGAGTAGACCAGCTGCACACTGGACTCTCCCAAGAGGCTTTAACCATACTCATGCCTGAGTCTCACCTCCAGAGATCCTGATTTCACCTTGAGGACAGGAGATGAAACAAGGAGCAGTGATCGTGGTGCGGACTACCAGGCAGCAGGGAGGTGAGAAGAAACAGTCAGACTGAGGATATAGTCTGAAGGTAGATCTAACAGATTTATTCATGGATAGGATGGTGGAGCATTAAAGAAAGAGAGGAGTGGAGAATGAATAAAATTTGGGGCCCTGAGCCCAAAATGATAGTGCCATTTACTGGGATAGAAAACACTGGCATGAAGGACTGAAAACATCCTTGCATCTTAGAGTGGGAAGGTCCACATGTGCATAATAGGTATGTTCGTGTGTATTTTTTGTTTTGTTTTGTTAGAATATCACATTTATTCTAAAATCAGGATTTCCATCTCCTACTTCCCTCATCTTCTTTGAATATTCTTTAGAACTGCAGTAAACGTAACTATTGGTATCTTGTCTGTTGCAGTGGATTTTAGACATCTGGGAGCTGTATGGATTTAATCTGTTTGGGATTGATATTTTATTGCCAGGACTTTTCACTCCATAATCAGAGGTGATGAGAACTTTCTTTCATGTCATCATCATGTTCTCTTGGCTCTTGAGGTGTTCCAAGCTGCAGGAACATCCTTCAGAGTGGAGAAATTAAATGAAAGCACTTGCTATAAAGTAGGTGCTAAGCAAATGTTACTTGAATCTGTGTCTGGTGAGTGATTGGGATAAGATCAAGCTGTTCAGGTTTTGGAAGCTGAGATTTTAACATGTTGGAGTGGTTCTAAAATCTCATGGAGTTTTCTTCACTTTGCTCATCAATGACCAAGGTGTCCCAGCAGATCCGAAGGGCTGATTTCGTGATTCTAATTCATGGTGGTATAGCGTGTGGAGGCACAGGCATGGAATTAAGAGGCTCCCTCTGCAGTGGGTGATTTTTATTTAGGGTGTTAGAAGGTTCTTGAAGCATCTGTGCAACCCATCCTCACATCATTCTTATTGCACCTGCAAATTGTGTAGGCCTGATGGCAATCTCACACATGTGTAGGTGTCATTGCTTTAATGTCACGAGCACAGTGCTGGGTCTTCTATGTCTTTGCAGCCCACCAGCTGTCATTCACACATCCTGGTTTAATCTCCTCAGTGGAGGTTTCTGTCATCTTCTTTAGCCACATCCTGACATACGGAAGGAAGCCAGCCATGCCTTACTTGCTTTTGTGCAGGTGACTCCTAGATCTTTGAGCCTGTCTTGTCTAACCAGTCTTGGTGGGTTCTTTAATTCTGCCCACAGTGCTTATGGCAGACAAGCCATCCCCAGGCCACACCCATTCTTAAGGTCATGTTGGGATGTGGTGGGGTTCTCTGGTGCCCCTTTATGGATTTCCCATTTTTCTAGCCCTTGTTCAGTGGACTTGTTAGATATGTTGCGTCTAAATAGTGCCACTGCTGGTCTTCAACAGGCAGATGAGCGCGTCCACCCTTTTCTTATCCTGGGAGTGTTCTGTAGAGTAAAATGGTCTTGCTTGTGGGCAATTTATGTTGCTGTGTGCGCTGCACTGACTTCTCTGCCAAGGTCATAATTAGCAAGTAAGCTTTAGGTTCCTCACTAGGTGTTTTTGATGGTTGAGACCTTGTTAAGAAACAAGGGAGAATTATTATTTCTGTCTTGCAAAGTCACAATGGAGGTAAGAAGCAGGTGCCTGTCAAACTCCACTGACTCATACTGAGAAGAATACAGCAGCAAAATGATGTTATTTGACTGTTTCTGCTTCCTTAAATAAAATGAGAACTAGTCTGTTGGAACCAGTCATGTGTTCACCTATTTTTACATTATAAGATGCATAAATAGCTCTAAAACTCAAAGTTGTAATAATTCATTTAATTTTCATGGTTGTTTATTTATATTTTTTCCCTAGTGTGTTTTAAGGCCCGGGTCATTCAGTATTATAATTCAGTTATATCTTCCTATGAATGCATTGCTACCAAAGTCCATAGGGTTAACTAGGCTGCAAGGATCTTTATCAAATCAATAATGCTTTTCTCCATGTCTAAAGTGATTAAAACTTGGTTGTACATTGGCACTGTATTTGTGGTTCTCTGATGACCTCATAATTGTCTTTTTTTTTTTTTTTTTTGATCTTTTTAAAAGATAGCCTTGTGGAACTGTAGAGTTGGAGGGAACTTAGAGCTCATACAGTACGACACAGTCCCTGACACCGCCTGCCTGGCCTTTGGTACCCAGTTCCTGCTTGAATACCTCTCAGCGATGGGAATCGTGCCCCCTTGTAAAACAGCACATTTCATTCTCAGCCAAGTCGAATTCTTAGCAAGTGCTTTCTTGCTAAGAAAGCAATAAAAGCAGTGAAACCTTTGATTTGATCCACGTTTTGCTGGGCCAAATGTCCCCCATGTTGTATTTGCACAGTTGGAGTTTTTGTTTGTTTGTTTTAGGTTTTAGTATAGAACCCTCAATTCATTCAAGCTCCCCAAACCTTCTCGAATTCTGTTTCTTTAATGTCGTCTGCACATTTATTAGTGGTGACCTGTATGTCCTTATCCTGTCATTGGAATCCAGGCAGTCTGGCTCCAGAGCCCTCTTGAAGTTATATATTTATTTTGTCTGTCCAAGGGATCCTCTTGTATCAAAGCAGAGACTCATGGGACTCAGTCTTTGGGGTCACTCATTCTACACAATATTGTCCTTTTTTTTTTTTTCCCTCTGTAATTACTTCATTTCCTACTTTATACCTTTGGCATGCATATGGCTTCAAAGTACCATGACCTCCTCCAGCCCCACTCTCTGTGAAGGTCCCTGCTCAGTGCCTGCCTATGTCTCTGGACCACAAGACCACATTCCTGGAAGGGAATCAGATTGGCCCAGCTAGTCAGCTGCCCCATGTTAAACCTGACATCCCAGGCCAAGGTAGTAGGTCAGGAGAGGATTAGAGGGGCAAGAGCCAAGGGTGTCTCAGGGTTAAGCTCCTTCAGATGGGCTTCAGGCAGGGGGGGGCACCAAAGGAAACCTCCAGTGTGAGCCCCTGTGGATGTTGGTCAACTAGTTAAGAATTCACATCATTATATAATCATGGAATTGTGTCTCTGTTTAAAAGAACAGGGCTTAGCTGAAAGCCTTGTTGAAATCCAATGCTACAAGCTCTACTTTACTTTTTAAAAAAGATTTTATGTATTTCTTTGAGAGAGCACATGTGCAAAGCAGGGGGGAAAGGAGAGGGAAAAGCAGACTTCCCAGTGAGGAGGGAGCCCAATCCAGGGCTTGATCCCAGGACCCCGAAATAATGCCCTTTGCCGAAGGCAGATGCTTAACCATCTGAGCCACCCTGGCACCCCTAAAGGCTCTATTTTAAAAAAGGAAAGAAAGTCTGTGGAGGCTTGCTGGTCCCTGATGATCACCTCTTTCCTTTAAACCATTCTTTTAATCATCTACAGTTGATTTTTGACTGGCGTTGACCCTAACCTCGTTATCCAGTAACAGTATTATTTAGATTTAGGTAATACAAAAAATCTTTTTTAAAGGGAATTTTTTTTTAAATCTCTGACTACATAACCTGTGTTATGAGAAACACCACTTTTAAAACAGTGAAGTCCTAGTCAATGTTAACTGACTTCTCAATGCTAAAGGGAACTTTGAGTTATTTTCAGATTTTTATCATAAATCCTTTAGAAATTTTAGTTCCCATTATATAACTTTGTGAACTCTGAAAGCACCTCATAACCAGTTCGTAACCAGTTTCTAATGTACTGGATTCCTTTTCTTCCTTGTTCAGAGCACTGGGATGGCAGTTTCTTACCTCCAACTTTTGGAACCTCTGTCATTCACCATGGCTCTTCTGTGATTAGTGACAATTCACTTAACGATTCTGCAGGTTCTCACAGTTCTGCAGGTTTACATATATGTGTATATGTGTATGTGTATAGATATAGACATAGATATGCTGCAAGGCAGAAGTTCATTTAGAGCAGCTAGGGGCTGGCTTTTCTTTTTTTAGCAAGCCCCTCCTTTCCTCTGTGCTTCCATGCCTCCAACTAATGTTTGCTTTAACTTGCCTAAGAAAGTCTTAAGTTGGTTATCCTTGATAGAGAATGAAGTGAAGTAGGAGTTGAGAAATTCTCTTTTTATTTTACTATCTCTTAACATTGTACCATCAGTTGCAGGCAGCAGACCTACCCCAGGAATTCCTTGTACTCCCAAATGGAAGGAAGAAAACATTTCTGTAATCTCTAACATTTTTTTAAAACACCTTTCCTTCATTCTCAGATGTCTGTGCATCTGTTATTATTCGCTCTTGAACATGTGAGCCGATTTCCAACATTTCCAATATCTTGTTTATCTTCTCTTACTTGTTCAGCAGCACTGGTCTCTTTGAAGATGCCTGACTTTCTGCCTCATGAGGACTTTTTTTTTTTTTTAAAGATTTTATTTATTTATTTGACAAAGAGAGACAGCCAGCAAGAGAGGGAACACAGGCAGGGGGAGTGGGAGAGGAAGAAGCAGGCTTCCCAGCAGAGGAGCCTGATGTGGGGCTCGATCCCAAAATGCCAGGATCACGCCCTGAGCCGAAGGCAGACACTTGACGACTGAGCCACACAGGTGCCCCTCATGAGGACTTTTCACAGTCAGTCAGCATGTTGCCTTTTCTGAAAAAGATTTTATTTATTTATTTATTTATTTATTTATTTATTTATTTGAGAGAGCACATGCACAAGTAGTGGGGAGGGACCTAGAGAGGGAGAGGAAGGGAGAGAAAGAAGCAGACTGTTCGCTGAGCAGGGAGCCTGACACAGGGCTCGATCCTAGGACCCTGGGATCATGACCTGAGCTGAAGGCAGATGCTTAACTGACTGAGCCACCCAGGTGCCCCAGCATGTTGCTTTAGACAGCCTTCTGGACTTCTGCCATTTTGGGGCCTTGATAACTTGAAATTTGTCCTTCCAGAGTCTAGAATACATGTCTGGCTTGGTCCAGCAGTCCCTTTTTTGCCTGTCAAAAGCTCTTTGGTACGGTTATATTTTCTACAAGTTTCATTTCTACTTTATCCCTTTTGCATTGATTACAGCTCAGTCCATGGTAGCAATTCCTCATCTTGTTTCCTGCATCTTCTCAGAGAAGAATTTGATGCCAGAACAAGTCAATGGTGCTTTTAGCTAATTGAGACTTGTAGGAGATGCCTGATAGATGTCTGGCAGTTGAAACCCCTCATTGCTAGTGTGGTCTGTTTCTGTGCCAATTTTTCAATCTATATTGGGAACATACCATTTATTTCTTTTATCTGACCAAATGATCTATGGGCTATTCCCAAGGAGAGATCATTAAATTCCTTCCATCTTTTATTCTTCTTCCTTTCCTGTTAAGCATGATCTGGCATTAATAAAAATTTTCACTGTTATTTCTAGCAATTAAGCATGCCCAAGATGATTATTTTTCTAGGTTAATAACCAAGGCTAGCGGCCAAGGAAATTGAGTGCTTACTATGTGTGAGGTTCAACACTAGGCATGCCATAGATTTTCAATGTGAAACTTGCTTAAGGATAGCCTGTCTTCCTTATGTCAGGAATACTTTTTTTTAGTGTCCACCACTTAGAGTTCATAGTACTCCTTTTGAAGCTTGCTGCAATTCGGCATGAGTTCAGGAAGTATTAAGCCTTTTTTTTCCCCCCTGTTCTAGATAAGAAATGCTGTCTATGTGGTTTCACACTTGTTTATTTTTAGATGAGTTCCCACAAAGACACTTAAGGAAAAATAACATTTACCATGTATTGTATTGTCGACAGGTCCTGATAGAATATATTAGTGGGTATCAGGATAGGCACAGCACTTCTAGGAATTTTTAGATGCCTAATATTAAAATAGAGAATTGAGTGAACATTTATTACATGCAAGAGACTTTCCTGAAGTGTTCTTTATTACTTCCCCATATTAGAGTAACATACCTGACAGTTACTTACATGTGCCCTTAGCCTGTCCTGTCTCAGTGCATAAGTTAGGTATATCTCTAACGTCTATTCTTACTCTCCGTCGCTATGTATAAGTATATAGGTCAAAAGATTAATATTGGAATGGTCAAAAGACCACTATCTGTTAAACACTTTAGTAGGTGACACTTCAAGGAGGAATGGTCAGGAAGGGTGCTTTAACATCTGAGTAGCATATAACAAGGCCATGAGGGTAGGAGAGATTTATGGTTGGAAAAAACAATTGAGGTGGAACAGGGTAGGTAGAGGAGAAATAGAGTTAGAAGTCAGGTCAAGCTGACTTGTTGCATGAATGAAGGCGTCCGTCAGTGGTAGAACTTTAGAGCTAGGGTGGGCTTTAATCAGTTTCCATGTATTGTCCTGGCTATGGTACTCACTGGCTCTCTGACCATGAGCAGTTCTCCATGAGAAGTAGTTTCCTTATCTTCATCGTTTTGAGAACTGTTTAAAAGAATTGAACCCTTCCATAAGATGAAAACAACCAATTTTTTGAAGCAAATAACAATGTTTTGCATCACTGGGGTAAGTGGGTGTCCTTTGTTACACCATTTTGTTAGAACTCCATTGGTCTTGAGGGTAATGAGATACCATCACATTTGCATGAAAAAGAAGGTAAAGGAGAGGAAGCTAGGGATGTAGAAAGCTTTTGGCTGTTGTGCACATTCCTTAGGGTGACAACCCATAGCTATCCCAGAACATGCTGGACTCAGGGCTTGGTTAGGGCAGCTGTTAACATCAGAGGAGTTCTGATCTAGCAAGTAGGGCAGGTTGGGGAAGGTTCTAGGCAGCCTGGTGATTTTGTGGGCAGGGTAGTTGCATTATGGTTCCAGGTCATCATTCCATGCAGAGCAGGAAAGTCAGCTCGTGACTGGTGGCCTGGACCAGGTATGGTGTCTGTATCCTACATAAGATGAGTGTTGGGAGAGAACTTCAAGCAAAGGACCGAAATACCTCTACTAAAATTCCATAATATGGAAACGAAGCATATTCTTTAAATAGGTAGAGTAGTTCCCAGAATCAAATGAGAAACTTTACAGGAAGGTCAAAGATGATCCAAGGCAGCTTGACTGATAGATGGTTAGTTCAGGTGTCTTATCTGTGCTCAACCTTTTCATATGTCCAGACTGCAAACTGACTGTGACTAGTTTATGCATGGACCATGGGCCCACCTTTAAGTCAAAAAGGGAATAGTAATTTGATGCACCAGTCCCTAAAGACTGCCTACAGTTGGGGAAGGGGGATTCTCCAAAGAAAACCAAAGGATTTTTCAGGAGAAGCAGACGCTGAGCTGAAATGAGCAGCAAATGTCCACTGCACTGAGCCTAAATCAACACAGTATAGGAAAGTCTATTGATGCAATTGAAAATTTCAGTTCCCTCCTGGCTATTGCAGTATTGGGCTAGAAATTCGAGATAGATTGCTAAATAGTTTCTATTTAATTTCCGTACTTTTAAAGGTATTTGACGTCTTCAGTGCCATCTTTGAAAATGTAGCGTGAGTCTTAACCTTTAAAGTACCCAGTTCATTGTTTGTTCCAGAGTGGTGGTTTCTTCCTTTTGTTCCTTCTCTGAGCAGCTGCTGTTAGGTCACAATTGAACATGTGAAATAGCTGTTCTGCCTCAACAATGCAGGATATGGGATTTCAAATCTCTTTTGTAGCTCTAGTAACTGCTTTTATATTTCTAATTAAACTATTTATGTAGTAAGATACCATTAAAAACAAAATAAATACAAACTTATAAATTATGTGTAGCTGAAGATTGCTTTGTTCCAGAAACATGAGCCAAGAAAACCAAAACAAACAAATAAAAAACGTATTACATGAGGACTTCTAGTTGCTCTTTTTTTTAGAAAACAAAATAAAAACCTATTAAAATTTTGGTAATGCTCATGATTTCCCAATAAGTAGCCCCTAACTTTAATCACATCTAAGTTCTGTAGCTTGTGCCTCTAAAGTCTCTGGCTAGTTTTCCAGTTCATCTTTTATTAGATTCCACAACTGTTGCAGGCATGACTGTTTGTCTGATGACCTCATTCTATGTCAAAAACCATAAGCAATTACTGTGACCTCTTTAATGTCTAATATTGGAGGCCACTAGGCAGAAGGATATACAATTGGACTCTCCTGAATATGTTAGGAAATATTATAATAGATACTCTGATTCCAGCTTTAGCCTTACTTATAATTGCGGTAAAGTTGAGTCTCCAAAAACTCAGTGGTTCTATAACCATATTACCAGGCAACAGAATGACTTTGTATTTTGTTCTCTTCTCCCTCCTACCTACCCACCCCTGCTTTTCTGTTGCATAACCCCCCACACAGATGACAATTTGGGGGAAAACATTTACTGATTTTATATTAATTTATAAAATTGTAAGGTAAAGTCCATTACTTTACTGTCTAGGTGTAGTCACTGGTCACAACTTTAATTAAATATTATCCCAAAATTTAAAAAATATTAATACTTACATTAGTGTCTTTAAGTCTTGTTTTCCCCATCTCAATTATTTTGAAGGGGAGATGAACTTTATAATATCTGGCTAGGGGAAAGACTGACAGGAACTGTATGAGCGACAAGTATTGTGCTACATTGCTCACATCATGTCATGGGATCCCTTTAGTAACTACTTTATGCATGAGGACATGAGGCTCAGAACGTAAAATAATTTGCACAGTGTTACGTACAAGATCTGACCATCAAGCCTCTTCCTCTTCCCCACAGTCCGCCTTTCTGCTCATAGTAATAAAAATAATAACTAGAATTTTTATACGTGCATGAGGAGCCAGGTACTGTTCCACGTACTTTCCACACATGTATTATTTCTTTTAATCCCCACAAAAACCTGTGAAACAAGGTAGGCAGCTAGAGTGAAGGAATTTGCCTAAGGCAGCCATAGCGCACAGCTGATGGACCTGAACTGTATCTCTCACTCCGTGATCTGTGTTCCCAGTTACAATTCTGTCATGCCTTCCTTGAGTATACCTTGTGTTTGCAGTATCATCGATTCGTATGTTAGAAAAAGATGCATGATTTTTAAGGATAGGATTGGTTGACTGTAAAGAGAATTCTAGTAAGTGGTTAATCATTTGTTGCATTTAAAATCCTAAATTTCTCTCAAGTCTTGGGCTTTGGCTTGAGGTAGCATCAGACAGTGGGTAACTATGGCCTCATGCAGTGGTGGAATGGTGATGCTTGGCCTGGGGAGGCTGTGAGGGTCAGAGCAGCCCCACCTCCAAAAAAGTATCATGTATACATCCATTTCATCTCTGTCACCACTGTCTCACCCAGGCCTCGTCATCTTTTTCCTGGGTGATCATAGTAGCCTCAAAATGATCTTCCCGCCTAAAACTTTTCAGTGGATTCCTACCACCCAAAGAATCTAAGTTCAAGTTTCTTACTGTTTTCCCAATCTGGCCCTGCCTCTCCCTATGTGATGCCCCCCATTCACTATCACTGATGCTCCTGTACCTGGAAATGCCAACCTGATTCTTACCTCGAAGGCTTTGTTCCTGCTCTTCCCCAGCTGGGTTTACACCATCCCTTCCTTAATTCCTTATTGAGGTCCCAACTCAGCCTGTCCTCCGAGAGGCCTTCCCTCCCCCTCAGTATAAAGCAATAGTGGTGACAGCAACCACAATGAGGCCAGCCAGCATTTAGTGAGCTCTTACTCCACACCAGCCACTGTTTTCTGCATTTACTAACTCACGAGAGCCTCATGACCCTCTGTTGCAGTAGACGCTGTTCCCGTGTCCATCCTAGAGATGATGAGACTGAAGCAGAGAGAATTCTGTCAGTCATTCTGTCAACCACTTGCTTTATTTTCTTCACACTTACCATGGTCTGTAATTATCTTGCTTTCCTCTAGAAACTAAGCTGCAGAGAGGAGGGACCTAATCTTATTTTCTGCTGTTCCTGAGGCTTTTTAAAGAATGCCTGGGACATAGGAGGCACTTATGTTGAAATATATTGAATGAATGAATGAATGAATGAATGAACAATCTGACAGATTAGGTCATGATATTCGTGATGAGAAATAGAACATTTCAAAGATGAACTTTCCGCTGTAATTGTACGAAAAGGACTCAAAGCCCTTCACTTAAATAATTGTTGAGCATTTTTCTTCTCTGTGGCATTATAAGGTGTGCATGTAAGCATGTGACCTTGAATGCGGGCGGAGGAAGGAAGACTGTATGTCAACATGCTCATTAACCCAGTGGTCGCTGGTTAATAGGTGGGTGCCAGGGGGTTGCTGGCAACAGATTGTCGTCCCTACTTAACTCCTCAAGCACGGAGCCCCATGGGACTTTGTAACTGGGTTCTGCTGCAGGTTAGGTAAGGCTGCTCTTGCTGTGAAACATCTGGCTCAAGTAGGGAGGTTCTTATTTTGTTTTGCAAATGTCATTGTTCTTCTGAACAAATGATGTATTGACTTGTTTCTTTCTGGTGCCCAGCAAAGACTAATTTCACAGGATTTGGGAGCTGAAAAAGAACTTCAGAGGATTAGCCTACCTTCCTCATTTTATAAGGGAAGAGAAACAACCCCCAGGGATGAAGTGGTTTTCACAGGGTCCCGTACGTAATCGGTGGGAGAACCAGAGCTTGCCTCACAACCACCAAGTGAGTTTAATGACGGAACACTGTTAGGGGAAGAAGAACACCTGTTCACTTCAGGGCCATGATCAGAATGGTGACCCATGAGCATCTTCCAGTTCCTTGAGAAGGAAAATCATTGCTGGGAGCCAAAACGGCCACCAGGAGGATGTTGCTTCTACATCCCTCTCTAGTAATACAAAGTAATATCTTCTTGTAGCACATGCAGTAGCTAAAAGTGGTATGTCACTCTTTGTTTCCCTGTATTGAAACTTTTGGTCCTTCAGAAACCTAGAAATAGCATTTGGTCATTTTATAACTAAGAATGCGGAAATTGGCCTGGGAAGAATCCCTGGTTTGCTATTGTTCCAAGTAATTTTATCATTTAAATACTGAGTACCTTTATCATTAATTGAAATAGTTAACAACAGTGCTTTAGAACACAAAAATGCCTTTCTGCTGGGGAGAGAATAAGCAAGATATTACAAACACTAAATATGGAATTTTCACAGTACCTGGAATTCTGAATTACTGAATCGTTGTCTATTCTAGTTTGCATAAATAAGGAAAAGTCTTCTCCTTATTCATTTCAATAACAGCTAGTGCTGAACAGTTTATTTGAGGAGACCGGTGTGCTTCTGCCTGGTTTTAAGACCTTGTGGACCCTGGAGAGTGCAGCACCGGAAGAAGCTAACGTGGTTCAGAAGGCATAATTGAGACCTGCTTCATTTCTGCTCCTTACAGTGCTGGGGGTGTGACTGTGTCCACCAGGTTCTTCGCTCTGTAGAACTTTTAGTTTAAGAAGAGTAATGATGCTATTAGTGGATGTCAAATGCCCAAGTAAGCACTGAAGACACCGGGGTGAATGCTTGAGAGACTTTTCTGGAGAATTCAAAATGAAGGAGTGTGGGTTTGGAATCATTACTTTGTATGTCTATACTAGGGGCCATATCGAGATGCCCCCCCCCAAAAAACTTGAAAATGAGAGATATGCGCTTGCTTTCTTATTTCTTTGTAAGCTCAGCTCATGGGAGGAGCAGAACCATCTGCGAGAGAGGCAGATCTGTTCCTAGGCCTGCAGGGTTTGATGGTCAAATCCCACTGGCAGATTAAGTGTCAGTTGCAGCTTGGAGATGGTTATGGTCAGGAAAAGGGTGAGTCAGGGAGTTGAACATTGGTAGCACTCGTCTCAGCTTTGTGGAAGGAAACAGAATTGTGTCACACAGATTTGCAGTATCATGGCCCCATTGCCAAGGTATCCCAACAGACTTTGAAGATTTTGATTCCACCAGTGCATCTACCCCTGTTGTGGAATTGGGTCCATCAGGCTGTGCTGGCCCAATGCTTTTAGACTTGACCCAGTGGGTTAATGCCTCAGTTGTTGAGGGAGTTTGGATTGATGTGTTACGCATATGTCCAGAACTAACTTGCCTGTTGCTACAACATAAGAGTTCATTGAAGGTTCTAATTATAATAGTTAACAAACTTTTACTTTCCAAATTAGTATGAATGCCAGTCTTTTTCCCAGATACCTTCATGGATTATTCCTGAGGACCTGTGAGGTTAGATGCTATGCCTGCTCACTGCTAGCTCACTGCTAGCTCGCCACCTACTGAGGAATAAATAGGGATTCGGGGGCACACACAAGGTGGTACGTGCAACCTCTGGCCTTCAGCATCCTGGCAGTGGGCCTCAGGTACCTGCAGGGCCTCTTTGTTACTGCTGATGGAGGAGCCCCGAGGGAGGCAGGGCAGGGGTGACTACCAGCTCCCACTGGCTGAGTGCCTGGCTCCCTGCTTTCGGTGCAGATCTCCCTCCCTCCTCCAGTATCACACCTGCTCAGGGCTTCCCAGTGCCTGAGCTCCAGGGGTTCTGCTCCGTGTGCTCAGCTTCACCTGCACCACCTTCCTGAGGCTTTTCCTGTAGTGCCTCAATGAAGCAGGCCTGTGGCCTCTGTAATATTCTGTGCTTAGAACCATCCAGCCCCCCTGCTGGATGAGAACAGGTCACCAGTCTAGACTTTCTCCCTGATTTTGGTGAGTGTTTTCTTATGTTCAGACCTTGCTGAGGGCCCTACTAGTCCATTAGAATTGTTTTAATTACTCTCCATTTAAGGGAAGGAGTTGATTCCATTCCCTGTGTCACAGGAGATTCCTTTACTTCATAGATACTCTTGAATACAGTTTAATATGTGAGGGGGCGATATGATGTCCGGTGCCACCTGGCAACATTTGCAACCCCAATATAAATGGATATGGAGTGACCCCTAACTCTTCAGCTAAGAACATCCAAGGCCAGGCCCTCAAAAGTCCAGCTACATAGAGTAAATACAATCTGAGGGCTTCAGAGTGGAGTAGAGAACTGATTTTTCCTGAGGATCTCTGTCCAGTTGAGGTTCCAGAAATGGTACATTATGATTTTTGTGCTGTCTTTAAGGAAAATCTCATAAAAGATTTTTTAAGATTTTTTTAAAAATTTACATCCCTCTACTTGATGTTCCATGTCTTAGTCCGTTCAGGCTGCTGGAACAATACCGTGGACTGGGTGGCTTGTGAACAACAGAGATGTATTACTCACAGTTCTGGAACCTGGGAAGTCCAAGATCAGGGCACCAGCAGATTCACTGTCTGGTGAGGCCCCGCTTCCTGGTTATTGACCATCTTCTCATGTGTCCTCACATGGTGAAAGGGACAAGGGATCTCTCTAAGGTCTCTTTGGTAAGGGCACTGGTCCCATTAATGAGGGCTTCACCTTCGTGACCTAATCACCTTCCAAATGCCCTACCTCCTAATACCACCAATTTGGGGATTATATGTTTACATATGAATTTGGGGAAGACACAAATGTCTGGTCTATAGCAATCCATATGTAAAATTTTGATTATATAAAAGTAGGGGGGAAGTTTGTATCTAAAACATGGTGTAGTGAAAGGTAATTATTCACCATGCGACCATAGGCAAAGCTGCTAATGTGTCTAAAACAGTAAAATGGCTATGACAGTACTTAATTTGGAGCCATGTGGCCTCCGGTGCGACCGTTCTCACTCTGCGCCTCTCGACTTGTAAAGCTTTCAGTGGCTCGCTGCCAAACACAGCATACGTTCCAGACTCCTGCACAAGCGTGAGAGGTCTCCCGAGATCTGGCCTGTGTACTTTTCAGCACATCTCACCTGTCTTTACCTAGCCCTTTGTTGCCGCCTGTGAATTCCCCTGCACACACTACACTGGTCCCCATACTCATGTTCCCCACCTTTGTAGGAAACCGAAATGATTTTCTGGTTTCATATAGCAACAAAACCCCAGAGACAAGCTTTCCTTGTACAGTTCGTTACCAGCACTTGGCTGTCATGAGTGTCCTTATCAATGGGTGGAGAAAAATTTACTTGCCTGCAGGAAAAGAAAAAAAATGGCCAAATAACCACTCCTTTGTCATTTGATATTTATTCAGCAAACATTTATTGAGTACCTGCTGTTTGTTGGTACAGTGTTAGGAAGATGAGTAACATGCACCTATAGCCTCAGGGAGTTCCCACTCTGGTAGAGAGAGGCAGACTCCTGAGCAGGCAGCAACAAAACCTTCTGATAAGTGATTTGCTGGGGCGACGGGGAAGTGCAGAGGGCTGTGGGAATACAGAGAAGGATCACCGACTTAGTACTGTAGAATACTTCAGAAGAAATGTTCAAAAGGTCAGCAGGTTTTATGGGACGAGTTGGCTAGATAAAGAAGAAAAGAAAAACGGGTATCTAATGGAGAGTATTGTTGGTGGCCCTTTCTAGGAAAGGGGTAAGGACTGATTTAATCTAGTCTCATTTAAATCTCACTAGACAGTAAAATAAGCAGTTTACATTTTTTTCCATTCTTCTGGAACTTGTATGTGTTTTTGAAAAATGTTGTCAATATGGTGACAAGATGTTACCCCATTGAAATTGCCTGAATCTGTTGCATTGTTAGAATGATCCCGAGATGACTTGCAATGGTCTCAAGATATTTAAAACTCATTGTGAACATAAATTGTCATTAGTGGAAAGATTAAGATGATCACAGTGAGTTGTGGTCATACCACAGCCTGGTGGTTGCCTATTTAAACCTTAATGTTCATCTTTTTTTCTCTTTTTTTCTGTCTTCACCAAAAAGAAAAAAATAAGAAAGGTATTAAATGTGTAATCTTAAGTTTTAAAAATATATTTTAAATTACCCTTCTCATTAGTTCTTGTGTAAAACTGTAATGGAAACTAGTTTAAATTTTTTTGTTACTTTTAGATGTATTCTCACATAATGGAAGGAAATAAGTTGAACATTTATGGGGGAATGATGAGTAAAAACTGCAAAATGATGATACTGTTTTTGAAATGGTCAGTTTTTACATGACTATTAAATGCTGCCTTTCAAATTTAGTAGAAATATGAGACGTAGGGATTTTCCTTTTTTTATTATAAAAAACAAGAAGATGGGGCGCCTGGGTGGCACGGCGGTTAAGCGTCTGCCTTCGGCTCAGGGCATGATCCCAGCATTCTGGGATCGAGCCCCACACCAGGCTCCTCCGCTATGAGCCTGCTTCTCCCTCTCCCACTCCCCCTGCTTGTGTTCCCTCTCTCGCTGGCTGTCTCTACCTCTGTCAAATAAATAAATAAAATCTTAAAAAAAAAAAAAAAAAAAAAAACAAGAAGGTGAATCAGGGGGAAGCATGTAGCTTTTAACATATTTCAGAATCTCAAGTAGTTATGAAGTATGTTTTTGTCTGGTTAATAACATGAAACATTTTTTTTTAAGATTTTATTTATTTATTTGAGAGAGGGAGAGAAAGCACAAGCAGGGGGAGTGGGAGAGGGAGAAACAGGCTCCCCACTGAGCAGAGAACCTGGCGCAGGGCTCCATCCCAGGACACCAGGACTACAACCCGAGCTGAAGGCAGATGCTTAACCAACTGAGCCACCCAGGTGTCCCAACATGAAACATTTCTTACTGAATAAGAAGACTCTCTCTCTTTAAGGTTATGAGAAGACCGATGATGTCTCAGAGAAGACTTCACTGGCTGACCAGGAGGAAGTACGGACTATATTCATCAACCAGCCCCAGCTGACAAAATTCTGCAATAATCATGTCAGGTAGGAACTACCAGAGATCTCTGTGGGGCCAGCTGTCACAGCAGAACCCAGTCGAGGGGCCATCTCCCCTCTCTGGCCAAAACAAAAAGGCTTATAGAGAGAGCTTTCAGTTAAATCAGTCACTATCTGAGAGCTCACTGGAGGCAGTGTGAATTGGCTGTTTTCTCCATCTCTTAGCCATTAAGGAGATGTCAGTAAGAATCTGGGTAAACAGAAAGGATAAACAGCCGTACTCTACCAATTCTATATATAGTGCCTGAATAGCAAAAGCTGCTTATGGATAAATACCTTTGTCTCAAGCCTGTTAATAGAGTGATGGATTATTGTTTTTGGCAACAAGTTTTAACATTTTGGAAGAGGTCTTTGCAGTTCTTCACCAAGAACTCCTTTTTGTTAAATAGTCTTTAAATACTGGCTTTTGATAGTTGTAAAATTTAGTTATGGTGTCGAGGAATGGAGGGCTGTGAGAATTACTTCACTGTTACATTTTCCTTCCAACAACAGTATAAAAAGTAACACTGTTGTAAGCACTGTTCAGTAAGTGGACTTTGGAATGGAGTGAACATGAACACCCCCTTACCCCTTATGCTAGCCCAGTGTTTCTCCAGTGGCATAATTCCTGGATTTGAGAAATGCCCGTTTAAAATTAATATTTACAACTTCAAATTCTAGAGTAACTTTCTCAGTTTGGGGAATGTGGGATGCATTCCTGTAATCTCCTATTTTTTTAATTTTTTGAAGCTTTTTGTGGAAAACATTAAACATAAAAGTAAATAGCACAATGAACCTGGTTGTACCCATCGTCCAGCCTCACAATTATCAATTCATGTAATCTTCTTTCTATTGAAATAACAAGAAGAAGATTGGATGTTTTCAAGACCCAAGTGATGATATCTTACTGATTGTGGGCATAGCTGGTGTGCTCAGTGTGGAGTCCTAGCCAAGTTCCTAGAGGGACAATGAAGAAAATTTGACCAGAATCCTAGAAAACTTCCCCTTTTTCTGAAATTATCCAGTGAAGGCATCTCTGTTTAAAGTTCCTGGTCTTGCTCAAATTAATTTTTTTTTGGTAAGGTTTTCTTTATTAAGGTATTATATACTATCCTAACTAAAGTTGCTCTTCTTTGTAAGCTACTCCTAGTATGTTAAAAAAGGATGATTGGCCAAAGAGAACAAAAGCTATTGTGCAAAATATTAAACTCTAACTATTCAATTCAACAATTCCTTTCACTCATTTTCATTTAGGTTAATGACCATTTACAATATTCTCCCAATTTGAAACAGAGGGAAAATGTTCGTCTAATTTTTTATATGATGATAGTAGAATTTTGTGAATGTGAGTACTAATTATGGAGTAATTAAGTTTTATGCTGCTTTTTGTTTTCTAGCACTGCTAAATACAACATAATCACATTCCTTCCAAGATTTCTCTACTCTCAGTTCAGAAGAGCTGCTAACTCATTTTTTCTCTTTATTGCACTGCTTCAGGTAAAGTCACGTCGTAAAACTTAAGTTCAAAGTCAAATGTTCAGATATTAATAAATGTTTTTGTTAAACTTCGGAAGATCGGTCGTGGGTTTATCTAAACATAGACAAGCTGGTTTGGATGGACATTTCCAGCTCCTGCTGCAAGCAGTGTCAGAATTCCACTGACCTTTGATTCATTTTTATCAGCTTATTTTAAACATTCTGTAAATTTGCTATGGCGGGAAAGAAATTTGATGGTGAAGGGGGATGGAACTTTTTCTTCAGTATTAATTAAATACTAATTTATTGTAGTAACAGTAACAGTCAATTCTGAACCTTAGGGTATAAGAATTTCCATTTTAAAACTTGTTTCTTTTTGTATTTGCATTAGTAGTAATCAGGAATAAAAAGTTTCATTTTATTAAAAAAAATACATTCATTGTTAAAAAATAATTAGAAAACACAACAAAGCATAGAGAAAAAAATTAAAACTATTATTTTTCTGCCACTCAGAGGTAACTCTCTTAACATTGGGGTGTATAGCTTCCTGGTCTTTCCCCTCCCTCCCCCCGTATTGTTTATTGATTTAACCTCCAAAAAGAAGATCATAGAATACATATGTTTTATATTCTGCTTTAACCTTGTGATAATGTGTGGATATTTTCCCATGTGATTCGGTGTGTTTTTAGAATATCCTTTTTAATGATTATATGGTATTTAACTAACTCCCCTTTGCAGGTGTTAGTCCTGCACACAATAGCTTGTCATGAAGCCAGCTAACATGCTCTTCCAGCCACTTACTAGATATGAGCAAATTGCCTCCCTCAGTATTAGTCTGCCACAGTAGTAAAATCACTGAAACGTATTTAAGAGGCACTAAGACTTGGTTGTTTTTAAACATATTATAAACTTGCTAATTCTCACTGGATTTCTTTTTTTTTCCCCCCCCAAATAGCAAATACCTGATGTATCACCAACAGGTCGCTACACCACACTGGTTCCTCTCTTATTTATTTTAGCTGTGGCAGCTATCAAAGAGATCATAGAAGATATTGTAAGTATTTAATTTTTTCATAAGTAATGTGACTTATTTTATATGCATGTTTTAAAATAATAGTATCTCTTTAAGTTTAATTCTTGACACAAGCTTTTTAAAATGCCGGTTCAACTTAAAAATGTGTAGAATATGCTCTGGAGTCCATTCCTCTTAGATTCTGTGGGATTACTGTGACAGAGTGCTTGTTAGAGTGTTCTCTACGTTTGTAGTTTAGGAATGAAAAATTAAATTTTTAATTTTTAATTGGCTTGGAGAGAAAACTATATTTGAACATTATTTTCAGTCATCCCCAGTTTTCAATTTGAACATTATTTCAAGTTAAACACAGTAACCTCCAAATTATCTCAATGTAAAGGGTCTTTTAATGTATGTTTTATTTTTAATTCATATGCACAATTTTCACTTTATTTAATACTTTTAATTCCTTTTTCATCTTTAGTTGTTCTAAGCTTCCTTTTATTTCATTGACAGTGATGACATTTGCTATTTTTATTATTCTGTAGTAGCTGAGGAAAGGGGAAGTCCGTTTCCTGTTCATAAAATAAGTTCCCCAAAATAAATTCAGACTTTTCTTTTCCTCTCTTACCGTTACTTTAACTGCCTTAGTTGAAGAAGTCAGTTTTTTTTCCTATGCTCTTTAAATACTTGACCTATCTGAAATGACCTCCTGTCGAGCCTTAGGCAAGTCAGATGGTAAGGCGAGGAAAGCCTGAGACATTCTTTAGAAAGCTCCAATTTAAACTTGCCCAAACATTTATATTATTTTTGTAGAGAATCAGATTGAAACGGGTCAAGTGTCCATTTAAATCATCAGTCTCAAAAACACCCAAGTGTGTAAGAGTACAGACAGAGGTTGTATGTCTGTGTGTGTGTGTGTAAAACATCGCAGTTCTCTTGATTGGAAATGGCACGCTTGATGGGGACCACAAGCTGAAAATTTCGGGGACTCTCTTTTTACCTATATTGTTCCACACAGACTTACCATCCTTTAAATTGTACTTGGATCTAGCAATCCATAAGGACTGGTCTTCAGTATAATTTGCTCTTTCTTTGCCTCACGTACTCCCTTTTCTTTCTTTGCCGTAGTTTTGATTAAGCATATGTTATTTACTGCACTCTGTGCTGTTGTTTTTGCAAATGTTTTTCCCATTTAATTTCTTCAATAACTTTACAAGCTGGATATTCATCCCATTTTAAAGGTAAGGAAGCTAGGGCTTAGAGAGGTCGTGAAACTTGTCCAAGAAATGGTTGGGATCAGATTCCTTCTCATCCAGTGCTCTTTTTCTGTATTGTGGCAAGTCACCGACAAAGGTATTAATCACATCTAGTGAGTCTCTGGGATCCATGTACTTGTTTTATATCCTTCACATGTATTAAGTCTTATAGCCACTCTTTAAAGGATTATTGGTATTATCTGCATTTTACAGATAAGGGAGAGGAGGCACAGAGAAGCAAGGTAACTTGCCCAGGGTCAGGCAGTTAATAACTGGGACTGTCAGAATTCAAAATAAGGCAGTTTGGTTCCAGAGCTCCACGTTATTATCACTGCTCTAGGCTGCCTGTCCTTTTTTCTTCTTCCCTAACAAAACTATAAGCTCTCTAGCTACGGTTTTTAGTACCCCTCTCTATGAAAATAAATGGTATATAAAATGATAACCAAGAGGGTGGGGTTTTTTTGTTTGTTTGTTTGTTTTTAACAGAACTTTTATTGGCGCAATGTAATTATTGGGTACTTTTAGAAGAGAGCTTATCAGGCACTTCCTGGAGGATGTAATAATAGTTGGGTGAGATAATAGTATTATGTGGAGTACTTTTCTAATAAAAATCATTATTAAGAAATTGACAAAATAGGTACTTAAAAATGGTTTAACAAGACATTTATATCAACTTATAGGTGATAGAAAGTTTGAAAACTTACTCCCTAGAAAAGGAAAAAATCAAATAGTTCAGATGATTGCCCAGAGAGCATCTTTATCAGTAATTATAATAATACATATATTTGTTCATTCATTCAACAAAATACATGAAGCAGTACTTAGGTGCCAAGAATTCACTAGCATATGTATTAGGATGTGTTCGCCTTTTGCTGCGGTAATAATCATGTCCCAAATGGTGGTGGCTTAAACCTCAGTTTGTTTTTCACATCCTCAAAGACGCTGCAGGTTTTTATCTTAGAGGAAGGACGGGCAGCAGGTACCACTGCTCGCGTAGTCACTTAGGGACGCGGCTGAATCGAGTCTGCTGTGTGGAGCATTGGTGGTCACCAGAGCAGAGGAAAAGAGACGGAGCTCCAGAGGTTTGTGGCCCAGAAGTGGAGCACATCACCTCTACTTACAGCCTAATATTAGAACTAGTGAGGAGACAAAAAGGAAGTTAATCTCGGTATCCATGAAAATAAAAGAAAACGAGATATTGGTGAAGACTAGTTACATCTTCCACTAAAATAAAACACAGCTTACATTCCAGTAAACCTTCTTTTATATTCATTGAACATTCACAATAAAACAGTAAGAGTTGCCTCCAGGGCAGACACCTGACTTACCCCCATCCAGTGCATTCTAACTCTTGATGCTTTGCATAGCTTAACATAATACAATTTCCTGTTTTTAATGTGCAAGTAGCAAATGACATAAAAACTTACTTGAAAATGCTCTAAAATTGGTGAAGAACTTTTAGTTTAAAAAAAAAAACAGCTGCATCTTGTCAGATGCCGATTCTTACGGTAAGGGTCAAGATTGGTTGTTAAATAGATAATATTCACCACGTAAAACATGCCTTCTTTGCTATACACTTCTTAATTTAAACTCTGATAAACTTTATTCTTTATAAAACAGATAATTTTTTAAAGTCTCCAGTGTTCAGAGACCAAGTACTTGGAAGAGGTTAGCGAGGAAAAGTAGCCAGGATGCAACTTTCAGTCTAGTAGAGGAGACAGACATAAATCAAGTAACCACACCAGCTGTTGTAAAAATTAAATGATGCACTGAAGTCCTTAGAACAGTACCTAGTTCTAGTAAGTGATGAAAAAACGTTAACTGTATTATCATCATCCAAATATCCTTTTCACTAAAATACAGAAAATGGATTGGAAGGAAACAGGATTTAGGTAGAATACTAGAATATTATTCTGGCTGGTAGAAAAAGAAAATGAAGAAATCTTAGACCAGGTGGCATTGCAGATAAAGCAATATAGAAAAATGAATTCAATATCTTTTTAGAAGTAGAATTGACAAGACTTTTCAGCATCCAGTATGCTCCATACACTACTTAATTTTGTTCGCATTCTCTCTCCAACCACTAGAATGTGCGTTCCATGAAGAACAAGAGTTTCCACTCTTGTTCATTGCTGTATCTTTACCAGTAGTAACGGGGCCTGGCTCATGAATTTTTGGAAACATTATTGAATGAAGAAGGATTGGATGGGAGTGAGAGGGAGAAGCAGCAGCTAAGGATGACTCTCAAGTTCCTGGTTTGAGCAAGTGGATGGTATATGGTTCTATGTCTGAGAACAAGGACCAAGGCTTGGGGGTTAAAGTCCTAGATTGCCTTATGGACACAGCTGGGGATGCCTTTGAGACTGCCAGAGGGAGATGTCAGGGAGGCTACGGAATATAACTGGAGCTCAGATGAGAGTCTTGGCTGGTGTATATTTATGTGTCAGTTACAATTGAAACTGCAGGTTTGGTTGAGCTGAGCTGGGAAAAGTATAGAGTAAGAAGCGAAGAGGGCTGGGGAGTAAGCCTTGAGGAATTCCATCACTGTATAACAAGACAGGAGATGAAGAAGGGACAAGGTACAGGTGGAACACCTGGGCAATGATAGATAAGAAAAGCTTAGGAAATGTGGGGGAAGGGTTCCCAGGAGGGAGTGGTCAACATTACATACTTAAGTATTCTAAAGTTCATGGCGCTATTTATGCAGTGTAGTTTATTGGTGCACTGTCAATTAAATATTGATAATACTAACTAATTCATTAGCCCTCAGTGATATGAAATGAATTCTCACTATAGGACAGTGGAGGTATTTGAACTCATGGAATAGCTGTATTAATATTTTCTGAACTGTTCATTTTAGAAGGAATAATTGTTTGGGATCCAGAGATGCTTTTTTTTTTTAATAGTTATAAGATTAGAATCTGCCTATCTGGATGGATCCTTACATTCAACACAATTGTTTCTTGACAAGCAACCTAATTTTTCTGTGGCAGGAAGGCCGAGGAAAGAGAGGCTCCTGTACAAGAATTCTCTGTAGATAGAAAGTAATGTTCAGGGTCTCCTTAGGTTTCACTAAGATTAAATTTCCTGTTTAAGTGGAATGTTTCATTAATTAGCTTTTATTTGTCTCCTTCAGTTGGAAGTCTATCTATTGTCTTTCATAGATGTGCATTGTTTTGGAAATATTTGCACTCCTTCAAATATCTAAATTTGCTTTGGACCATTATTGTGGACCAAAATTTATTTTGGGTTACTTTCTAATTTTCTTAAGATCTTTATGAACAATAAAAAAAAGTAAGTATTTGAGAGTTTCATCAGTTATAAAATATTCTCTACAGATGCTACACATTTAAACTTTAAAAATTCATTTAAGAACATTCGCTGGTAAATCATAAGCTTACTTTTGGAAGCAGTAATTGGCCTAATGAAAGTCTACACTTTTACAGTTTTATTAGTGAGTGTTTTGTGCTCTGGAAAAGAATTGTAGTGTGTTCCTGCATATGGATGTGGCAAGAATTATTTTCTGCAAGCCTGCCACAGAGGCGTTTTGAATGCTGTATTTGTATTTTGTGCTGTTCAGTGGCTGATTGTTTGTGGGAACTGAGTTCACGCTGCCAGCTGTTAGGACGCTCCTCCGGAGTGTTGCTGTTTGGGGAGGAGTGCTAATCCACAACTCTGGCCTTTTCCCTTGGAGAGAATGGTCGTATTTGCACTGTGATTCTAAAAACTATATTTCTTCTCAAATGGAAAGATTAGGAACACCTTTGTTTCACATTCATTCCAGCCCACCTTACAGTCAAGTCTACGGAGCTAAATCTGGCCTTGAGCTTTAACGATAGAATTTTTGAGCTCAGTTAGTTATACTCAGCACTTTTCTGCAATGTCAACAGAGGCTGATGTGTTACACTTGATGCTGTAATTTGGACAGAAGCCATGGAAAACCTGTAGTTGAACTGTAGACAAGATAGCTTTCCCTGGCCACTCAAATTCTCACCTTTCCTCTGGCCTCTCATTTCTTTTACTCTCTGCTCTAAAACCCTGGCTTATGTGACTCTTCAAACTCACTCACCTAGACTTAGGCTAACTCACCTGTTTAGCATTTAATTTTTTTGGTGCTTTTGGGAGGAAGGAGAATAGGATCATGTGATTAGTGGCTCATAATGGGGAGAAGGAACCATTGAGAAGGAGTGGATGGTAAAGGCTTTATGCAAATGGTATATGTTTGGTTCTAGTCATTGACAGACATCAACATATCATTAAATTATGGAGGATGTATTCAGCCTAATTAGATAATGAATTTCATAAGATGCTGAAAATATTTCAGTACCACTATTAAATGGTAGTTATTACAGTTAATTCTCTTGGGCAATCTTCTTTTTTAAGTGAATTATTTAAGCAAAAGCTAAATCAGGCTTTTCTATTACATTAAAATTTCAATCTTACCTGTATAATAATGTACGATCCTTCCGAGGACTGCACAGCTGTGCTCCCAGAAGAGGAATATTGCATGAAGATGCTCTAGGTTGTGTTTTCAATTTTAAAATTCCCACATACCCTCCAATTCGTCTTATCACCACACTCCAGCATGCTTATAAAATTGATATGGCTATAAAAGGATAAAAGCCTTGAGAAACATAAGTTAAAAGAAATCTTTCTTGTTTGTAGATGCTACTTGGTTTTTATTAATCTCATCCACTTTTTCACGGTTTTTGTTTTTGCTTTTAAACTTTTAGAAACGACATAAAGCTGATAATGCAGTGAACAAGAAACAGACACAAGGTAGGATTTTTACATTTTATTTCTCTTCTCTGTCAAATATACTCACAGTAATATGTACAAATCACTTCAACTAAATGTAATTCAATTGAAAATACTGTGTATCTCTTAAGTTTTTGTTCCAGGGTAGATTTTTTCTTTTGTAGCATTTATTAGCATGGCACTTAAATTCACATTAGAGTGATTTACAGTGGTAATACTGTTGAAAGATAACATTTTTAATACATTTAAATGCCTCATAGCAATGTATTCCGAAATAGTGTCCATGAAATCAGCAGTTGTTTTGACATGTTAAATGCTCCAACATGTCCATGTTTTGTTGGTGATCAATAGATGTTATTCTAGGTAAGATTTATAGAAAACAGTCAGATGTGATGTTACTTGTTAAAAGGCATGTGGGAAGTACTTTGTGTTATCCTGTACACACAGATGATATATGTCCAGAAATAAATAAAACAAAATAAATAAAACAAAAACCAGGCCAGCTTCTAGGAAGCCCATGGCTCTTTTGTTGTGGTTCTCTTTTTGACACAGCAAAAACCAAAATGACCTTTAACACAAGACCATAAATAGACTATAATGCTCTTAGATTAAAAAAGGAAATACACAGGAACATGTGAAATAGACATATTATCCCATCCCTGAGCTTGCCCCATCTGAGAATCTCATCTCTCGCTGAAGTTCCCTGATGGGATAAGGATCAGCCATGTCTGCCAAAATTAGCTGGTGATTAAAAACAGTATTTTTATACTGCTGTGATTTTTATGCAACCCTGCCAGATACCCTGCTTTTCTTCCAAAGGGACATCTGCTCATGCCTTCCACTAAAAGGATTATCTGCTGATTTTTGATACATTTGAGGAAGGTGTATTTATTATGGTATCACCTAATAAATTAACAAAATATCTTCTGAGAGATTATATTATTTATTATGGAACATGTGAGAAAGCACAAGATGGGAACTATATAAAAGCACAAGGGTAAGATATGCTTATGTGTGGATCAGAACGAAAGGTTTGGATTACATGATCTCAATGTCTCTGTAGATTTTTGTGGCAAATCATGGTCCCTGTGGTAAGCCCTACATAGATCTAAAAGAAGGAGAGGAAATTGTGAGGTAATTTGAGGTCAATCTTAGGGAACACTTAGGGAACACTTGAGTCTTAGGGAACACTTTGAATGAGCAGAGGTGTTCAAATGGGAAGACATTACATGTGTGTTGAGTGAGAAAGAGGGAAGAGAGGTTATCTTGAACAGAGATGAAGAAGGCTGCTGGATTGCTTTGTTGAACCATTACCAGAGTGTCAGATGAAGAAAGAAGATTCATGTCAAAGGGAAGCAAACACATGATTAAAAAGGAATGCCAAGGTCAGATTTTCCAGGGCCTGAATGCCAACCCAAGGAGATTCCAACTTTTCTTGAGTATACTGAGTAGCTGTTGAAGGTTTACAAGCCAAAGAGAGACAGGGTGACCATCCAGATTGAAGTTGGAGAACAGAAAACAGAATAGAGTAAGAAGCTATTAGTAGCCTGGGGACTAAGAACTCTAGGAATTTGGGTGGGAAGAGACAACCATAGGAATTGAAAGGGGAAAAAATCCAGATGTTGCTGGTACTGGTATTTTGGACAATATGCAAAAATATATTTGCATTTGTTACCATGTTGCTTAGGATATTCAGTCACAGCTTTTGAACCAAAAATATGTAACTGTTTTTCCAATACATAATGTATCTTGTAGCTATCTATAAGAGCTATTTTCAGGGACTAGCGGTTATTTATCTTCAAGCCTTAGCCCAAGAAATCTATATGGTATGTTTAAAGAGCAACCATCATAAACTATGATGATTTTAGGCTACTATTCCTTGTATGATGGGTTCTCCAATTTTCTGGGTACTTATCTACTTCCCAAAATACTCACTTTTGTCTCCTATTTAGAGAAAATATTCTTTCTTGGTTATCATTCTTGGTTCATCTGTTTATCCTGGATTAACAAGATTAGCTGTATGGCTAAAAATGAAGAACAGGCAAGAGAGGGCAAGCTGCTATAGTGTATATAAAACTCAGGTCAAAAATAAAACATCAGGGCTTAATAGCTATAAAAACCATTTCAACAGCAGAAAACTTGAGAATTCTATATCTAAGAAATTCTGACTTTTAGTTTGATACTTAAGTTTATTTTCTGAGGGAATAGTATTTTTTTCTTTGCCTCGTTGAATGTCAGTTTTCTTTTTGTTTTGCAGTTAATAGGAGATAACAGAAATGTTTGAGTAGGATACTGTTTGCTGTCAGATAACCGAAATTGCTTAATATGAAAGCCATCTGTTGTCACTAGACCAGAATGAAATTCAATTTGCTTTCCTGAATTGAGGCAAGAATGGGTGTAGGAGTGGGAAGGGGGGGGGTATTTTTGACAGATAATTAATTTTTGACAGGCATTTGAAGTATTTAACTTAAATTTTCATTTTATAAATGTTTACCAAGATCATGTAATATGTGAAAGGATACCTTTCTGTCAGATTCAAATACTAATCCTCTTTTCTTACAGAAATGAGTATTTTGTCTCCTTATTTTACATCAAAGCACTAGAGTGACTTTTTTCTGTCATTCCCTAATGACTCCAAAAATATAAATCCATAATTTCATTTACAACATTTTCAACCATTTGACTGTAGACTATCTGATGCCTCATTTTCATGAACTAATGAATCCAACCAGGATTAAATTATGGATTTGGGACCTAACTCACAACTTCATAAACTTCACATTTTGAGCCTATCATCAATACTTATGGGAACCAGTCATTTCTTGTCCTGGAGATATAGAAGTTGCTTATGTAGCTGGTTCAGTGGCTGGCAAATGGAAAATTGTATATTGCTCTCTGAGGACCTACCTGCAGAGGGAAAGCAGAATAAATTGATGGTTGGAAGTCTAGGGAGTATGTCTTTGAGTGCTGTGGTTCACTCCTCCCAATGAACTGTGATTGCTTCTCTGGGCTCCCATGTTTTTCTTACTTGATGGTTTGCATGTACTAGGTAGGTGCACCTTCTTTCTCATTTTTGTATTCCCATAACTCTTAGTCCAGAGGCCCGTATGCGTGAATGAACCACTCTCCATATAGATACTTGAGTACAGACAAAAAAGCAAGAAGAGACTAGAAACGAAAGGAGCCTTCTTGAAAATTCATTATCTGGGGTGTAAGCAAGACGAAAGGCGGTGTTTTCAAACCACTGTGTCCGAGACTGTTTTGCAGGCACTGATAAAATGCTAATGTGCTGGAAGCTTTTGCTGTCTCTCTACCTTCTCTGTTGAAGTCATCATATCATTGCTTTGCCTCCTATGAACATGGTACTGTGTCCACTTATCACTTCCATTACCCAAAGCTCCAGACCACTGCCAAATTCAGAATGTCCTGGTTTTCTTTGCGTCTCAACTTACCTTCATTTTCTCAGATTTCTTCCTCAATATTTGAACTCAGAGTATTTGATATGCCTCTCTCCATGTGTCTACACACACACACACACACACTGGGGGCAGTCTCTCCCTGTTCTCCCTCATCTGGGTTGTTTTGCCAAATTTAGCTCTGCGGGAGCTTGTAAATTGTAAATTCATTATTAGCATTATAATAGGTAAATTGAAGACAATCTCTGTCTGAATTTATGATAGTGGTTGAGCTAGTTCTCTTTTTAAATTATAAACATATGTTTATATTTTTTTCATGAAGTGTGCTATTATGGCAAGTGTGCCAATATTTCAGGTGGAATGGTAGTTTCACATAAAATCACAATACAGAGGCCTGGGAAAAGATGGGGCTCAAGTGCGGACTAAAAAAGATATTTAGGACCTTAAAAATTAAAATTAAAAATGCCCCCTAAGGGAATAGATTTGCTTTTTTTTTTTTTAATTCCAGGTTTAGATCTCTTCCCTGAAGGCTGATGTGTATACATTCCACCAGTGAGAATAGATGGCAGATAACCTGTGGTTCCTGGCAGCCCATCAGTCACCTAGTTTGATGCCGTACTTGAACGAGGACCACCATTAATTACTAGTTAGATTGTTTCGGACCTTGCTTTCTTATGTAGCAGACATCAGAATAAGTTTTTAATAAAGCTGTTTTTTCTCTGTTTTCATTGAGAAAAGGACAACAGCACCTAGACATGTAGCTAAAAATACCAGATCTCATCTTTAGCTGTATCTTCTGGCCTGGGAGCTACCGCAGCCTTTTCGGAAGTGGGATTGAGGTGGTGGTCTCTGATACCCACCAAGGAGGCTGCTTCCTGCAGGGCCCATAGTTACCTCTCTCCTGTGGGAAACCAGTTCCCCTTTAAAACCCTTTGTGAGAAAGGTGTGGCATTGGCCTGGGGTAGACTGTGTTTCCGGATGGTAAGCCTGAAACAACCTACTAACAGGCCAAATCCGTCTGGAGGAGTTCATTCCATGCTAAGGGACTTAAGACAGCACCAGTTTCCTGCCCACTGAAAAAGCCAGTGTTTGCCTTATGTCTCCCTAGAGGGGTCCCCGTGTCGGATCCATCCAATAGGCCTAGACAGATGCTCTGCCCCATGGGCATCATCTTACCTATAAATAGCTCTTAGGGAGTATTGTTTCCATGGTCTTAAACATTGCACTTAAAAACTGAGCATGCGTGTGGTCTAAATTACGTTTTCAGACACCTATAAGATTGTAAATATTTTCAAATTATTGCAAAGATCTTAGGGTTGTATAAATTGAACTGATTAGGTATTTTCAACAGTAGCTCTAGGCAAAGAGCCCACATTTTTTTGAGGGGAAATAGAACCCCAGATTGTCTTTCATTTGTTCCATGAATAAAAGTTGCACGCTGAGGAGCAGAAAGCTGCTGAGGAAATGTGGGGCCATTGTTAAAGTAAGAGGAAGAACAGGTGCGACTCTGACCAAGCATTAGCTATTTCAACTTGCGCAAGTCCTCACTGAACATCTACCTTGCAGAAGACCCAGTACAGAAAATGCAGAAAGAAACCAGGCTGCATTCTTGTCCTCCATGAAATTAGGATCTGGCCGAGAGAGAAGATGCTCGCTAAAACCACAGTGCAGGATAGAACAACTAGTAGGGGCCAAACGAGAGAGGTAGGAATTCCAAAATGTCATTTTCGAGGTTCATGTAGGATGAGTGGGCTTTTCAGTAAACCGAGCTATTGGGATGGCAGCAGTGGGTGATTCAGGAGGAGGTGGGAAGGCATGAGATGTATCCTGGGAATAGCAAATAGTCTATTTTGGCCAGAACAGAAGATACCTGTCACAGAGCAATGGAGGCAGGGATAAAAAGGCAAATTAGGGTCCTTTTTTAGAGGCTTTTGAAAACCAGGGTGGAGAAGTTGGAAAGAATTAGTGAGGAGTGTGGCTATGTTCCGAGTTGTACTTTTGAAAGAAGAATTCGACAGCTGTGTGGAGAGGGGGATGTGTGAGGAGCAGAGAGATTGACTTTGGATCAAAGGGAGGGGGGCTGGGCGGTGATGATGGGAAGGCAAAGGAAAATGCGCAGCAGAGAGATCCAGCTGGACTCAGCGAAGGAGAGAGAATCTGGTCAAGCACCAAATGCTGCCACATTAGACTGGGACACCCACTCCGACCAGCATTTAAGAAGTCACGATTCTTTACAGGAGCTCCAGCTCTAAGCTGCAGAGCCCCAGCAGAGCTGTGAGGACCAAAGCCCGGTTGCAAGAATGGTGGAATGATTGATTGCCTAGGCAGTGGAGGGAGATCTTTCTTTCAAGGAATTGTTTGATTAAGTGAAGAAAAAAGCAAATGATTCATGACTCTGGGAGCAGGATTGAGCAAAAGCATTTTGAGAAGAGGGAATGGCTGACCCTTGTGCTCTGATCATGTCATCTTACCCATATTTTTGTTTTTATAAGTCACTTGTTCAAAAACAGCTTTCTGGACATGCCCATAGAGTTTCTCTAGGCCTCACCAGGGCCCCAGGATTTCATTCTTTTTTTCTTTTTTTTTTTTTTAAGATTTTATTTATTTATTTTGAGAGAGGGCAAGAGAGAGAACGCAGGAGCGGGAGCCTGAGGGGCAGGGGGAGAGGGAGAAACAGGTTTCTGGCTGAGTGTGGAGCCAGACATGGGGCTCGATCCTAGGGCCCTGGGATCATGACCTGAGCCGAAGGTAGACATTGAAGCGACTGAGCCACGCACATGCCCTGTCAGAGTTTCATTCTTAAGAAACTCTCAGTGATGCTGCTGCTGCTGGAGCGGCTGGTACATTGTTAAAAGTTTCACAAATGAGGTGATAGAAGTAGTATCAACTAATTGAAAAGCCATATATAGAATACGGATGAGAGCAGAGTTCAGAAAGTTCCATTCTTCTTTTTTGTTGGTAGACTGTAAGCAGATCATTGTTTAACTTGACTTTTATATGCGAATTCAGGGAGGACAGTTTTGGGTAACCTCAGTTTTTGCCACTAAGAGGTTTCTGCCTTACAGTTGTCTTTAGAATGTAAGGGTCTACATAGTGAATGAATTGACGCTTTGATATGGGTATGATGGTTTTCTTTCTTTGCCAAGTTCAAAGCCATGGTCTCAGCTGTGCCCTGTCCTTCTCAGTGCACTAAAGCTCCTCTTCAATGCTTACAACCACGCAGGAACTGGGGTGTGCCACCTCTGTTGTGGTTTCTCTGTCCTCATCGGGAATGCCCGTCATCCTTTGGATAACTGGCCTTTTGTTACCCACTTCAAGAAGTAGAATGCTTGTCCGGGAATGGCACCCCAGTGATTCTTTCAGTAACAGCCCCGGTGGCAGACTGTTTCATTTGCAGTGGTGACAGCTTCTCTCTGAGCAGCCAGTATTAGACTCTCAGTGAGCACCTGTAACTGTGCAACATTTGATTGAGTCCTGAGAGACCGCCACTTTCTCCAGGGTCTTTGATTAGGAAACTCCCAAGGGACTCTAACAGAATGTTTTCATTTCAAAAAAGAAACCCATTACAACAAAGCTGTTAAGTAGTATCCCGCTGAGTAAAAACAGGTGACATTTGAGGTATTTGTTTAAAGTCTGAATTCGCCTCTGCATACTGTCAGACTAATTAGCGGGTTGAAAACCGTAGCAGGTGTGTTTGGCTAGAACTGCAGAGAGAGGAGTTTTGCATTTAAAAGAAAGAGCTATTAAAGCACCAGAGGACGGGCCATTCTCATAAGTCTGCCATAGCTCGCTCTCAGTCCCCTTCACCAGGCATCACTAATCATCCCCACAGCGCACTTCTTGAACTCTGATATTCTAGAGGGTGTAAAATAGGTGGGCATTTGGCCCAGGGAAGCTAAAGGCTCAGAAAAGGACCCAGCGTAATTTCTCGCTTCCTCTAAACCTGGTTGGAGCTGGGTCAGAGGAGGTCAGTGATTAAAAATAACTGTGTTGCTATTTCAGTCACCAACATATAATAACATGCGATATGGCTTATTTTAGTGGTTGTATGGCTGGGTGTTTAAGAACCATTTCCGAAGTAAAGACAACTGTAAATTATGTGATTGACTTTTATCCTTGGCCAGTAGTCAAGCCTTGATTTTGTACACAGAAACCTTTTCTATGTTGTGAGCTGATTTTTAACTTCACCAGAATTCTATGTTATTCCCTATATCCTAAGATGGGTCTAGCCTCCAGTTTGAAGAAGCTATGCACTTCCAGTCTTTATTTCTGGGTTCTAGTTTTATATTTCAAGAACAAAAGAAAGGAGGAAGAGGAGGATAAAAACCTGTTCTCAGTTCTTACGAGCCTCCAGGTGTTGGTGATACTGATGCTGATGCTGAGGTCCCTGGACCGCTCGTTGAGCAGTGAGAGTCTGTGGTACAAAGAAATGTTACTGTACTTGGTTAGGATTCTAACTCCGTGAAGAGACATAAAAGTAATTTACACTTTGATCAATCCAGGCCACTGTAACCTTCAGAATAAATCAGTACCCGTCAGATTGATGAAAATCAAATGACTGATAACAATTTGTGCTTGTCTAGGGTTATAGTCAGTGGAACTTCATACATTACTAGTGAGAGTATGGACTGCAGACGATTCTTAGGGAAATAATCTGGTTATATCTGATAAAAGTTTAAACACAAATGCCCTACAGCCAGCTGCCCTTTTTAGGATCCTGTCCTACAGAATACAGTCATATAAATATATTTCAGTGCTGTTTGAGGTGGTAGGAAAAAAATGGAAGTCAGGATTCCCATTAATCGGAAGGTAGTTGAATACATTAGGATAGAGCTGTTGTGTAAAACAGTTGTCTCACAGCCGGACTGGCATAGCTCTGTGCTTATCTCTGGGACACCTGGCAGAGAGCAGAGCACGATGGACAAGCTGGTGATATATCATGTGCTGTATAGGGTTTGAAACTCCCCTGGTGGCACCCAAGACCAGCTTCTTTACTTAGTCTGCGGCTGTGTATAGATTGATGGCTTACTTGGTTTAACCGAATATGTAGTCTGCCTTGGCTAATTGGGGCTACAAAAGACCCCTTGGAAACTTTTCCCCAGCTTCCTTGAAATTAAGATTTATCATACATATCGTGGAGGTTCGAAATACACCTCCTAGGTGAATATGACAAAATGTCCCAGGAGACATGTCCTGGGGAACCGTTTCTGGAGGTTTCTCAGGCCCCTGTGCTTTCCTTTTTCTGCTGTATCATATGCTTTACTTTCAGGAAGCTCTTTGTGGATATATCCTCTAGAATCTCATGAGACTGTTCAGTCATCTGACCCCCTGTAACGGGTGTGTCCTTATAGTGGTTTGTTTTTCAAAAATGGGTCATCTCTGCTCTGTCCATGTATGTATGACATGTTAAGTGGAAAACCAAGCTGTAGAGAAGGAAATTTTTAGAGGAAATAAAACAAAAGTCCACATGTTCATGTTTGTCTAGAGAGAGGGATGTGAGGATGCATCAGTTAGTATTCCTTCCATTAAGAAAGTGGCATGAGGGTGCCGGGTGCCTGAGTCGGTTGAACGTCTGACTTCAGCTCCGGTCATGATCTCAAGGCCCTGGGATTGAGACCTACGTTGGGTTCCCCAGGCAGTGGGGAGTCTGCTGACACCTCTCCCTCTGCCCCTCCCCCTGCTCATGCGCATGCTCTCTCTCTCTCAAATAAATAAATAAAATCTTCTAAAAAAAAAAAAAGTGGCATGAGATGAGAGAAGGTCAGCTTTCCTGTCACAGAGCTCTATTTGGCTTGTTATAAACATGCATTGATTTTTTTTTTGATAGAAAATATTGTCCACTGAATATGTATTTAAAAGTTTCTTAGACAGGGGCACCTGGGTGGCTCAGTCAAGTGTCAGACTCATGATTTCAGCTCAGTTGGTGATCTCCGGGTCCTGAGATTAAGCCCCACCTCTGGCTCAGGGCTCAGCGTGCAGTCTGCTTGAGATTCTCTCCCTCTCCCTCTCTCTCTGTTCCTCCCCTTGCTCTCACACACTCTAAATAAATAAATAAAACTTTAAAAAATAATAAAAAAAGAAAAGTTTATTCACCATGTAAATTTCTGCAGCAGGCCACATTTCCCACGTATCTCTTCAACAATGAATTTTCAGGAAACGTTTGGGTGGAGTCAGAGAGCCCCTAGGAGGTAACATAGGAGGGCAGGTGAATTGACAGACAAGTGCAGAAAGGTGGGTTAGGGGAAGGAGGTAGATAGGTTCGAATGTGCAGAAAGAAGTGATGGGTGGTGCCTGGATGGCTCAGTTGGTTAAGCATCCTGGGATCAAGTCCCACATGGGGCTCCCGGATGTGCCCTCTGCCTGCTTCTCCCTCTGCCTGCCGCTCTGCCTACTTGTGTGCCCTCTCTCTCTTTCTCTCTCTCTCAAATAAGTAAATCTTTAAAAAAAGGGGGGGGGAAGTGATGGGAGCAAGGTTGAGGGGGAAGGAGCAGCAGGGAAGGAAAATGGAGACATGAAGCAGATTTGCTGGATTGTTTTCCATGGTTCTGCAAAAAGTACCACAGGTTTCCACCCTTGGTAGTGGAGACAAGACTCCCTGGCATGGTCTGCTGATTTTGGGAAACCTGTTATGTGACACTTCCATCCTGTGCAGGGGGACCCAGTAGAGTGGTTCGGGCTGTTTTTAGATGTGAACTAACAAACGTCTGCCGAGTGACAGCATTTCAAGGAGGGCTAGTTTATTATTATTTTTTAAGATTTATTCATTTTATAGTGAGAGAGCATAAGTGGGAGGAGGGGCAGAGAGAGAGAATCCTCAAGCAGACGCCCCGCTAAGCACAGAGACCATCAGGTGGGGGGCTCAATCCCAGGCCCCCGAGATCATGACCTGAGCTTAGAACAAGAGGCCAGAGTTTAACTGACTGAGCCACCCAGATGCCCCCTAGGAGGGCTAGTTGAGATTACAGATCTGGGGGGGGGGGGGGGGGGCCTGGAGCTGACATCAGAGGACACTCATGTTTTAGTGCATCCGATGGTTACATAAACATTTCCAACGGCTCCCACTGGAATCATTTTAGGAACTTACAAAACTGAGAAGTCTATTTTAAGCAATGTTTAAGTAGTTCATTGGCATCTTTTTATGTAGCTATTTTTTATTGAGTTATAATTCACATCCATAAATTCATTATTTTCAAGTATACATTTCAGTGTTTTTTCATGTATTCACAAAGTTATAGACCCATCACCTATGATTCCAGAATATCTTCATCAACCCAAAAAGAGACCCATATACGGAAGCATTCAATCCCCACTCCCCTCTTCCATGAGCCCCTGAGATCCATTAATCTACATTCTGTATCTATGGATTTGTCTACTCTGGATGTTTTATACAAATGGTATCACATAATTTGTGGCCTTTTTTATCTGGCTCTTTTCACTTAACATACTTCAGGATTCATTGACATTGTAGCATGTATCAGCGTCTCATTCCTTTTTATGATTGAATAATATTCCATCATTTGAATGTACCCCATTTTATTTAACCGTTCATTAATTGATGGACATTTGGGTGGTTACTACTTTTTGGCTATTATGAATAATGCTACAATAAACATTTGTGTACAGGTTCTCATGTGAACATATGTTTTTAGTTCTCTTAGATATTTACTTAGGTATGGAGTTTCTGGGTCATGGTAGCTCAGTGCTTAACTTTTTTGAGGAATTGCCAATGTGTTTTTCTATGTAGCTATTTTTTTTAAACATTGTGTGTATGTTGTTTTTAACATGGGACCTACTGGGAGGCGGGTTGTATCTTTAGTAAATCTATGTAACTATTCTTGTGGCTTCATAGGGTCCCAAACATACCAGTGGATCCAGCTTTCCATTCAGCAAGTATTCACTGAGCACCTTTGTGTCACTGTTTGTGATACTGTGAATTGAGCAGTGAACAGAGTAGAGAATGTTTCCATTGTCACAGATCTTACAGGCTGAGGCAGGAGATGGCCCTTACATAAATCATCTCACAACTAAATATATAGTAAAACTGTCTTAAGTGCTCTGCAGGAAAAGTGCAAGTTGCTTATTTAGACTTGAGGGTAGTGGGAAAGGAGTGGACATCATGAAATGTCCCCTGAAAGCTGAAGATCAAGATCTGGAATTTATGTAGGAGTTTTCTAGGTGGGGATGGAGGAAAAGAGTGTTCCAGTCACAGAAATGTGCAGAGGATTTGAAGCAGGAGAGAGCATGTTGCTTTCACACAGAGGGCTTGGAGAGAGGGCCAGAGGCAGAGGCAGGAGGTGGTGGTAGAGAGTAGGCAGGAGCTGCTCATCAAGGGCCTTCTAGATGCTTGGAGTTATTTTATGAGCCAAGAGGAGCCAGTTGAAGAGTTCTGAGCAAGGGGTGACCTAATCTTGTATATGTATGTGTGTGTGTGTATAAGGATATAGGGACTGATACATAATAATCCATAGTTGTACGTGTATGTAAAATCATTATATGCAGTCACTATAGCTATGCTGTAGAAACTAAATTTGAAAGAGATTGAGGGTGAATGTGGGAAACTAGTGTCAGGCTAGCTGGGACATGGTGGTTACTTGAAGTAGGAGTGCTGGTGCTGGTGGAGGAGATAGTTTGGCAGAATTTGATATGCTTAGGGCATAAAGTCGACAGGACATTTTTAGTAGTAAAAATTATTCCTGATTTTCAAAACAGTTTTTTTCCATAAAATCAGAAGAGTTTAAAAAGTGAAGAGATGAACAGTGAGGCATATGAGCATAATAAAACTGCCCAGATCACAATACATCATTAATGAGAAGAATTTAAGTTTCTTAGAATGTGTTGCTAAAAAAAAAAAACAACAACAAGGGATAACTGGGTGGCTCAGTCAGTTAAGTGACTGCCTTCAGTTCAGGTCATGATCCCAGGGTCCTGGGATCGAGTCCTGCATAGGGCTCCTTGCTCAGTGGGGAGCCTCCTTCTCCCTCTGCCTGAGCTCCCCCTGCTTGCTCACTCTCTCTCTCTCCCTCCCTCCCTCCCTCTCTCCCCCTCTCCCTGATGGATAAATAAAATCTTTAAAAAAATAAATAAAAATAAATAAATAAATAAAAAACAACGAGAAAACCCTACCCAAACTAATAAATAAATGTGACAAAATTACAAGATGACAAGGTCATTGTATGAAAGTTTAATTCATTTCTATATACTACCGTGGGGAATGGAGTAAAAATACCATTTACAATATAAGAAAAAGTTATTAAATATCAATAAATAAATCTGAGAAATACCCATACACTGTAAACTACAAAACATATCAGAGAAAAGTTAATGAAGATGTAAATAAATGAGAGGTACAGCTTGTCTATGAATTGAAAGACTCACCCCAAATCAAAATCCCAGGAATCCTCAAATCCCAAAAATTAATGATTTGATTCTTAAATTTATATGGAAGTGCAAAGAACTTAGAATAGCCAAAACAGTATTTAAAAAGAACAAAGTAGAGGACTTACCTAATCTCAAAACTTACCATAAAGTTAGAATAATCAAGATGGTGTATATTGTTATGAAGATATGCAAATTGATCAATAAAATAAATAGTCTAGAAATCTATTTACTATAGCACCACGTTAATTTTAATTGGAAAAAGTCAAGTCTTTTTTTCACCTAAAGGAAAAACACGTGGGTTTTTTTTTTCCTCAAATTTTTATTTAAATTCCAGTTAACATATGGTGTAATATTAGTTTCAGGTGTAGAATTTAGTGATTCATCACTTACATACAAACAGAATCTCAGGTGCATACTGTATGAGTCAATGTATATGAAATGCAAGACTAATCTATGGTGACTATATTTGCCTCTGGGGATGAAGGGACGGATGATAAAGGAGCATGAGGGATCTTTCTGGAGTTTTATATCTTGTGAGTGGTGGATTCACAGGTGTTTGAAATTTTCAAAACTCACTGAACGAAACACAGGATCTGTACATTTTTCTATACCTCGGTTAACAAAAGAAAACCTCGTAAGCGTGAGCCAGACAGTTGCCCTAAATAAGGGAAGCAGGCTGGGCCTGACGCAGCAGGAAACCATGACCGCAGTGATAGAATGGTGAGCCTCCTGGAAGGAGGCGGCCACTGCTCTGGTCCAGCCACAGGCGGGAATTGATGGACCTGAGCTTTCCGGATAAGCGGATGTCTTTGTTTTCATGCCAAATCTCAGTTGTAGAACTATAGGACACTGAGTTTTTAAAAACTTAAGTATTGCGATTGGAGGAGTGTTTACTAATAGAGGATAGAATCAGAAGAGAATAAATGACAGTGAAGGGCTCTAGCTACTATTGAACAGTATTTTTCTAATTTAAAGTACTGCAAAGTTTAGCACCATTATTTACTGTGTCTGTTCATTTTGGTTATGGTGGATCAGAGCAGCGCTTGGCTAGCTGTCTTTGTTGAGTACCTACTATATTGTAGCTACTGGGGTAAGCCATTAAAGGGCAGAGTGCTCTCATTTATTCTTTATTCTTTATAACCACTAATTTTGAGGAAGGCACTGCTACCCAGTAACAGCCGACATCTAAGACCAGGGCTTTTTTTTACTCTTTTCTCATGCCCTGACCCTCTCAGGCTCAGCGAACAACATCAAGGAGCAGGTTTATTCCTGGGATCAGTTTGGTAAATTCTGCAGGGATTCGAGTTTTGTGTGTTAGAATACTCTGGTCACTTTTGGATGCCTGTGGTTCCGATCCCTGACCTATAACGTATGATAACGTAAAAGTTACAGGTATAGATATTGTATTGGAAATATTTTAGTGTTAGCGCTTTAACTTGGAATTATTATTTTTTTAACTTAATGAAGTTGTTTCACCAAAATGTACTGTAGGATATTCATTGTTGCACTTACTCATTTGGTTCACAAGCATTGGAGTGTCTTTGGTGCTAGGAGTACTGTGAGGTTCTATGAGAAAATGAGTAAGACCCAGCCCTGTGTTCAGAGAATTTTGAAACTCAAAAAGATTGCATTTACATTAAAATAATTTATAATACTGTAAGACTGGGCTGTATGTCATTAATGTTAGATACACTGTTTAACATTTTGGAGATAATTACCATTGTGATTTACTTCAGAGGGCTTAGGCTTCAACTTTTCTAATATCAAAAGAAACTGAATCTAAGCACCTATAAATTATTCATCCTACAAATATTTACTGAGTAGCTACTTTGTGCCAGGGACCGTGCTTTTCCAGGGAATGTAGTATTGAACAGAGCACATACTAGCTTTGCCCTCATGAAATTTACTGTCAGGATCATTTGTGGACCAACCTTGACTTATTCCTTTTCCTTTCTACCTCACGTTATGGTCCTTACTATTTTTTATTTTATCTTTTAATGTCTATTGGTATATTCAGTATTACGCCACAGACACCTAGTAGGGAAGGAAAAAAGGCGTACCAAGCAACGTTACTGCTGTGACCCAGTAATAAAACACTAATAAATGACCCCTCTGTCATAACTTAATAGTAGCCTCTTCTTTCATTTCTTCTCTGTAAACCAAATATGGAAACTTATGCAATTTTGCATTATTCTAAAACTAAAGGCGCAGATTCCTTACCTGTTTATGTGTTAAATTCCTCCTAACCAATTTGAAATCTATTTCTCCCATGCTTGTAAATCCTTTTTTTTATATATATAACATTGCTATTGTTACGGCTTCTGAAATGTTTTTTAAGCTTGTCACTCCCTTTTCACTCATTTTTGTGGCTTTCTCCTCTAGCCGTGGCCTGTAATTCTGTGTACTGCAGACCACCCTTGTAGCACCAGCGAGATTACCCTCTGTTAGTAATGCTTCATTGTGGGATCTAAAATGTGCATTGGTTGTTTCTAATTCTTTGTATAATTTTATACATCTTTGCTGTCATAATTAATTTTTAAACCTGTAAAAATTGCTGATAGTTAATTTTTTTGAGTCTGTCCATTTAAAATGATCATTTCCTCAAAAGCAGGCTTTTGGGAAGTAGTAAAAATGTTGTTTCCCCAAAAGCAGGCTTTTGGGAAGTAGTAAAAATGTTGTTAAAAATGTCACCTTTTCTCTTTCCAGTTTTGAGAAATGGTGCTTGGGAAATTGTGCACTGGGAAAAGGTATGCATTGATTTTTATTTTGTTCCAGAAGAAGTGCATAGATGTGTACTCTAATCGATGTAATTTTTATATATAATATAAGCAAATGTCAAGAATTCTAATATGAAAGCTATTTAGTAATTAATGTTGTAAACATACATGGGGTCTTCCAATTAGTCACTTCCATTTAATAATTCTGAGATATACTAGAAAGACTTAAAAAGTAATATTTGGAACTCTTTGTTTTTCATAGTATAATTTTGAGTACTGTTTTCATAGATTTCATTCAACCATGAACTGTTTCATGTTGAAACTTTTTGCTTTAATCACCTACTGTCCAAGTAAAAACAAAAATTAGAGTTCTGATAGTTCATTTGCTAATTTGTTTTCAAATTCCCGTATTATAACTACACCCTGCTAATTCCTTTAAAAAAAAAAAGGCTTAATAAGTAAACATCATTTTCTGATGAGCTGGAAATCAGTTTCATAATATCAAGAGGTTAACATGCTCACAGGACAGGTAACGTGGTTAGTGAGCTGAGTCATAATTTCACAAGTGTTATCTAGGTGCTTTTCAGACCTCAGTTTCAAAAGGTAAGCAATTGTTACTAGTTCTCCCTTAGTTCTGGAAGACCATTAACTCTGGTCATTCACAAGCGAATATTTGTAACTTGGTGAGACTTTTGGAGGCAAGGCCACTCTCCCCGGGGGATTTTGTTTTCTGAGATTGCCTGAACAGCGAGATTATAAAACAGTACTTGCCCTCCAATATTTCCTAGCAGGTTAAAGGCCATGCCCTTGATTCTGCCCTGTGATGTTCACAGTTACCTTGTATCCCTGCAGGGAATAAGATTCCCTCTCAGTTAATTGTATTTTTGTTGATTTTAAATCAGTGGCCAAATAGATTGACATCCCCCTTTCTGGATGTTTGGGAACTCACTACTCTCTCTCTCTCTGGTCTTTGACATAAAAGTAACAAAGAGGACAGTACCTTGATCGTGCTTTCCTTATTTCTGTGTTAGTCACCTCTCAGAGAAGCAGGTAAAAAATGAGAAAGCTCAAAAAACTGTCTCAAAAGAAGTTTCCTTTATGCTCTTCTTTGGCACTTGTGGATTTAAATATTTTAGAAGACTGGTGGGATAGAATCAAGTATGAATTGTATTATAAATGTATTTCATTGACTAGGCTTGTTTGGGTAATTAGCATAAACACATATCCTAATAAATTAATATATCAATTTCTTACCATCTTACCCAGGGTGCTTGTTCAGAAAATAAAACAGTCATAAAATCAGGAGATAAGCATCCACAACGTCACTCTATAATTAACTTGTTAGAATATCTTATTTTCCTAATGTCTTTTTTTTTTCATTATTTAAAGATTGAGTAAATAACTCTTCTAATTTTTCACAGACAAAAAAATATTACCAGCCCATGGTTACCCATAATGCTAGCATCCTCAGTGGTCTTGGAGATCTGTGCCACACCTTATCTGGGCACCCCACTTTGAGAGGAAGAGGGCTAAAATTTAAAGTGTTGCCAAAAGTCACCCAGCCAAAATGAGCTGATGTTACTTAACAATTTGAATTAGATACTTAATTAACTAGAATAATAAAAGTTGGTTCAATGATGAATTCAAGATAAATATTCAAAAATTGACAGCATTCTTTTGCTGGCAATATCAAGTTAGAAAAATGTAGTGAAAGAGAGATGTCATTCCTTGTGGCATGCAAGATGCTTACAAATAAATTTAAAATATGTATGTGACCTTTGTAAAGAAAACATCAAAACTTTAGGTGTTCAAGATTCACACAAGAGGGCAAATATATCCTATTCCTAGAAAAACAAAATATCAATTGTTCCAAAGTCTTGGTATAATATAATCCCATGGAAATTATTATTTTTTCCTCAAGAGTTGACTAAATTATTCATCTTAATTTCAAAAATTAACAGTTGAGAAAATAGAATATTTTGGAAAAATGAACGGTATGCAGGGATGAGTAAAATGGAGAGCAAAAGTTATTTAAATTGTGTGGATCTGTTGCAAAAGTAGGCATGGATAAATAGAGTAAAAATAGAATAGAAAAAAGGGGACTAGGGTACCCTGAAAAAAAGCCCATTTAATATGTGATAAAGGAGAGAAAATCATTGATAAAAGAATTATTTAATAAATGATGTTGGGATCACAGAATTGCAGTTTCAGGAAATAATGCAGTTTATATCTAAGTCACATCCATGCTAAAATAAATTCCAACTGGCTTAAAGTTAAATGTGAAAACATTGTTTTTGAAAAACCTGCTAATAGAATAAAGACTTTAATAAATATTTGGAGAAGAGCAAGATCTCCAGGTCTCTGGAATTTGATCATATAAAATTTAAAACAAATACACAACAAAAACTACCACAAATAAGTAGGCACCATATGGAAAATAGTTGTACCAAATATGACAAAAGATTGAAATAAAAGTTGGCAGTAAGAAGAAGATACATAATAAGCAACCAGACTCAGTATAATATTCAACCTCGTAATGCAAGTGGCAAATTTAAACAACATTGATGTCTCACTGGCTATATTTATACTTTACTTATACTTCAGAATTTTTGTTTTTATGAACTATTTCATTCACATACTAATGTAGATTAGCAGTTTAGGTCTTCATCTTGAAAACCATAAAAAGGGGATTCTGGGAATTTATCCCAAGAAGATAATCATAATGTAGGGGGAAAAACCTGTACATGTATAAAAATGTTTACTGTAACATTATTTATAATAATGAACAGTTAGACTATATGGATATCTAACAATAAGGAAAGCATTTTTTTAATTATGACATTCTACATTTTGGCATATTTTGTGATACATGAAAGCTGTATATTGTGGCATCACAGAAAAGTTTATGTATTGAGTATATGTGCCAAGCAGTGAGCTCATAGCAGCAAGCAAGATATATGAAGTTTCCTGTTTCATAAAATATAAACATAGGTGAAAAGAACAGAGCCATGTACACTAAGACATCAGCTATGTAAAAATGGTTTCTTTGACACCAAGTGGACAGGCATGAAAGCAGGCTTGCTTGTTGGGTTAGCCAGATTTGGGGGCAAGTCTTTTCTTTTAGCTTATGTCACATTTTGTGCAATTAAAAATAAAATCAATAAACCAAAACCAAGAGTCTGAGCCTCGTGCCAAGGTAATACGATAAACCTTAGTGCAAGTGGGCTTTAGTTCAAGACTTGCTTTCTTTGTTTTTCTCAATGTGCGGCTGCTGTGGCTGCCTTTTAATGGTCCTCAGAGGACCTACAAATGTGCACTGGGTACAAACAGCCCTTCACTGATGGGCCGACTTCAGCTGTCAGACAGGAACAGTTCATCCCTCCGGTTTGCCCTGAAGCCTTTTCTCTGTTGTATACGGTTAAATTGCCAGTGTCTGCTTTTCAAAGAAAGTATTGCAATTACAAAGCCCCATGCGAGGCACTGCATCTACACTCTTGACTTGCAAGCTGCTGTCTTCATTGCCCTTACCACAAAGTCCAGTTCTTCAAGTTGAGATACAGCTGAGACTGTTCCCAGGCTTTAGGGATAGTTGCAGGTGGAGAATTGAGGAGGAATCCACACATTGTCCTGGCTTTGTAGGGAAGCATGGAGTGGTGGGCTGTATGCAAGTGTACAGGGCAGTCTCTAAAGCTGCTTTAATGCATGCAGTTTCCACTATGAAATGTATTTCTTTGGATTAAAAATTCATATCGTCAAAAATTCCTTAGTAAAAAAATAAATATGCCGGGGCCTACAATTGTACAAAGATTTTAAATCAGTCTATTAGCTTAGCCTTTTACATAATCCTCAGTTGTAGGTACTAATGTCAGTCACTTCAGAAGCCTCCAGGTAGTAGCCTAAAGCCCTAAATATCTCCTTAACTTCAGTATTTGGGAAGCTAAAGCTGATTTGTTGTATTGTTCCTCCAGTGAGAATACGTGCTCAAGGAATTTTTGCTGTCTTGACTTTCCCTTCTGTCTGTTATTCTTACATACAAACTGGGCTGGAAGGGGTGAATCCATTTTAGGAGCTCAGAATGGAAAAGAGAGAGGTGCTTGGATATGTTTGAGAAGTGATCTAAAACCTAGGTATCACAAGCAGGGAGCAGGTCTGTTCCCTGCTCTCCTCCCTCTACTGCAAGAACTACTTTAGCTCTCAGTGAACCCTTGGTTTTCCCAGGCCACTGAGTCACAACACTATACCTTATAAGGTGTTAATGGTTTGTTTTCCTCTTCAGTTTAAGGACTACAAGCCTTGCTTTTGTCTTAACAATGAGTAAAGATGTGGGAAAGCAGTACGATCAATTTGGGATTTTTAAATGCTAACCAGTAAACTCTTCCACTGTAATGTAGACAAATATCCCAATTTTATGAAGTATCTAGTCTAATTGGAGAACAAACATTAACACACAAAAGGAGATTAAAGAACATTTAAATGGTAGCCTGGGCAGCACATTCTAAATGCTCCAGTAACCTGATACTTCTTGATCTTGGGTGCTGTCAGAGGACTATCCCAACACATTAAGGGCCAATTTACACCCATACTTGCTGGGTTGTTGTTTTTTGTTTGTTTGTTTTTAATTTCCCAATTTGCCCTTTTTTGAGGGAGGGGATGTGTGATTCCAAGGTCCCTGGAAATTTGTCAATTTCAAATCATCCAGATTTCAGCTAAAATGTCTTGGGAATCAGAGCTTCCCTACCTGGGTAACCAACATACATACCATAGACTAGAAGACCCCCTCCAACCTTCCCCAACTGTTCCTGCCCCAGTAGACCACCGTGGGCTGCCTCTGAAATATTTTTTTATTGTAATTCCCACCGAGGACACAATTCTCTCCTTTTCCCCAATAAAATGTTATTTTGGGGTTCAGAGAAAAGTAAGGAGAGGAAAGAATAAAAAGACTTTCACACAAAGGTTTTTCTTTTCTTGATTACGTATTGAAACTTATTTGTAGGTTTATTTGGCTACTAAGAGAGAGGGCACTTTGATGATATAATGGGAGTGGTTATCAGTGTAACTTGGTCAAGTTACTTAGTTGGAGTCCTATTGTTTGCTAAAAGCTCTGTGACAAGCCTATCACTTGAATCACTTCTAAAAAGTTTCTGGCCTTACTGTATCTTTGTCTTTAGGCCATGCCCACAAAAATGCTGCCAGGTGGCAAAACCAGGAAAAGATTAAGCTTTTTTAAAATTTATTTATTTAAAATACAGTATCGTTTTACTATATTTACTTATGCACAATCAGGTTTTGCAGACAGAGGATTGAGTGTAAGCTCTTCCTGTCACTGTGATCTTAGGCAGATAAATTAGAGCGAAGATTCATTTCTTTCTCCATAAACTGTGAATTATAACTAACACCTATTTCATAAGGTCATCATGTGGAGTACTGATCATATGTATGAAAATTGGTTTTTCCGGTTGCATCGAGGTTTCCTTAAACAGTAAAAATCGCACTGGGTAAATTCCTCCTCTTTATTTTTATGTCATGGACAGAGAATATGAGAAGTTGAGATGTCGTTTAAGTGGGAAAAATGGGTGAATTTATTAAGATAAGTCATGTAGTTGATAAAAAGCAAAGATACAGTGTTCATAACGTAAAGGGCTGCTCCATCCTTGGCCTTACTCCTAAATAATTTTATGCCATTTTGTGTAGATAAGTGGTTCTTGTTTGCCAGTAACCATTTTTTATTGTATTTGCTTAAGTACAGTGGGTTGTATATTTGTAACTATCTTTCAATGCAGATAATTAACCAATTCCCAGTTTTCTTTCAGGTAAATGTTGGAGATATAGTTATAATAAAAGGCAAAGAGTATATACCTGCTGACACTGTACTTCTCTCATCAAGGTAGAGATACCTACTGATGCTCAAACAGTGTAGAGGATGGTTTCTCTACCCTGCATTGACCTTGTGATTTCTCCAAGGAAATAAGGAATAAACGAAGAATTTTAAACCTCTCTAATGATTTTGAATTAAACATTAAAAAAATCGATTGGACTTAACGGGCTCTTTCATGCTTGCCATGTAGAATAAGCAATAGGTCCTATACTGTGTAATTCAAAAGTTATAATTACAGTTAGGAGTCTACTCTCTCTGGATATGTCCAAATCCTTTTCTGCGGACCACTAACTCCTAAGATTTCCTGTCATTTCTTTTAAATAATACATGAATTGGGTTCTGTTGATTTTATCTTGCAATCCTCGTTCATGATAAATTTCTTTATGATGCATTCGTATATCCCTCCAAAGTTCCTTGATTTTCATGGTGCATTAGTACAAGAAAATGGATAAATGATTTCTTTTTTGTCGTCATACCTTTTGAAATGCCATACTCTTCCAACAACAACAACAAAAAATTATTTTGCTCTTTAAGTTCTTTCTACAACTGAATTTTAGATAATTTTTGTTTTATTCATCTTTAAGATTGTCATGAGTTAGTATTCAGAACATATGGCACTGTTACCCTTTAAAGAATGTGACTTTCAAATGGTTTGGGGTTTAAAAACTGTAACACTAGTCCTAATATAAATTAAGAAAAATGTTTTTTTAATATCTTAGAGGTTGTTTATCATCATTTCCTTGGACAGTTTTATTTGTAAAATCCACATGTAAATATGGACAGTGCCCTTTTTTCAAAATCTGTTTAATCAGGTCATTATTTAAAGTGACTGGATTTATAACAAGTTAGTGAAGCTTAACTGAGCAAATAAGAGTTATCTAAAACTGATGTAGGGATGCCTGGGTGGCTCAGTTGTTAAGCGTCTGCCTTCGGCTCAGGTCATGATCCCAGAGTCCTGGGATCAAGCCCCGCATCGGGCTCCCTGCTCAGCAGGAAGCCTGCTTCTCCCTCTCCCACTCCCCCTGCTTGTGTTCCCTCTCTCGCTGTGTCTCTCTCTGTCAAATAAATAAATGCTTTTAAAAATAATAATAATAAAAATAAAAAATAACACTGAAGTAGAGGTGCTGCTCCACACGTGGCTGTGTGAGAATGAGCTTAACAGTGAACTTCATGTCATTATCTCACATCAATACTAGAGAAAGCTTTGCTCAGGAGAAGACAGAAAACCAGGGTTCTTCTTATCCTAGTTTCATGATTTTGAACAAAATAGTTAATCTTTCAGGCCTTGATTTCACATCTTTTAACATGAGGAAGATGGAGTAAATGATCGAGCTCTAATATTTCCTGATTCTCCTTTTTATTTAAATTCAGTTATCTTTCAAATAGGAATGACTAGCCGATAGAACAATGTGCACTTGGTGGTACTAAGTAAACGGTTGATAAGTGTAGTAGATGACTGACCATCTAAATGTCATGTGACAGAATTCAAAATGATAGTAAAGCGCTCCAGCAATTTAAGAAAGGAATGCTGTTTTCCTGATTAAACCTATCACAGACAGAACGTATCATAGAGAGTATCATGTATGTGAACCATAATGGTATTTATTTTTTGTATGCTCAGAAGTATGAAGATAGTTGACTACATTGCCCTGACTTTATACTTAATTCTGAAGTGAAAGTTTAAAAAAGATTTTTCATCTACCTCTATCCAGCCCCAAAAACTCCCAGAAAACTTGATGCTTAAATTTCTCGAAGTTTAGAGCATTTTTACAGCACTTATTTTCTCAACATTAAAAACACTCACTGGTGGCTTATAGGTATTGTAGTGTAGCTGTAGATACAGTAGATCGAAATAGTGTCTATATCTTGTTTTTTTTTTTTTTTGAGATTTTAGTTTTAAGTAATCTCTACATCCAACGTGGGGCTCGAACTCACAACCCCAAGATCAAGAGTCACACGTTCTACCTATTGAGCTGGCCAGGTGCCCCAGTAGTTTCTATAACTTAATATAACATCCACAGAGATTAACTTGCTCCAAAGATTATCTGATTCATTGCATTTAGTTAGTAGGATTCAAAGTAAAGTATAAAGCCTCTACAGTTACATATTTCTATCCCGGTGGCAAAATACCACCTTTTAGGGGTTGTTTTTTTTTTTTTTTTCCTCAAAAGGTTTTGCATTACTCTTGTGAACCTACATTAGCCTTAAAAAATAGGTAGAAGTTTTGGGATGCCTGGGTGGCTCAGTCGGTCAATCATCCAAGATCTCAGCTTAGGTCTTGATCTCAGGGTTGAGAGTTTGAGCTCCATGTTGGGTTCCACACTGGGCATGGAGCCTACTTAACCAAAAAACCCAAAGAAATAGGTCATCATTTAAGAGAAAGTGGAATCTTGACTTTGTCTTATTTTTTGCCATTTAACTTTAGCTAATGACTAGGTCAAGATTGAGACGCTTAATCCCTAATCTAATACGTTCATTATGCCACACTGTCTACTATCAAAGTAAGGACATGGTGATTCTCACCTGCAGGTGAGCACCATTTAACAGTAAGCATAAGCAACAGTTTATAGTATTTTAATTTCCAAATATTTTTCAATTAATCACTAATAGTGCTCCCTCTTTGAGGTGGTTTGAATTTAAAGCATGAACATTATTGAAAGTTAGTGTGTTTCATTGATTTTCACTTTGACAAGAAGAAGCTGAGATTTTAGTACATAACAAACAAATACATGTATATGAGTTTAGAAAGTATAAAACAGAGTAAAATAACTCAAGCTGTTAATTCAAGTCCACACAGGTTGCTGGCATGTCTGTTATATCCTCTGAAAAACTTTCCCTGGATTCAAAGGCTTACCCTTCTGAGACAATGCATCACCAAGAGTAGTTAATTATTGAACAGCTCAAAATACTGCAATTATGCCTTCTAACATCCTAAGATCTATATCTTTATAGCTTTGCATTAAATTTAATGATATGTATGCAATTAACTTTGAAAATGTTTTGGAATCAGAAAATATCTATTACTTTTTTTTTAGTGTGTGGGTAGGGGCAGGGAGGACTAGTATGGTATACTTGGTTTCTCAAAAGCCTAAAACGTGTTTTCCACAATTCTTTCCTTCTGGGGTAGAAGTAGGCATACAAGAGATGGCATGAGAGTAAGGAATTGGAGAAAGGAAAATCTATATTAAAAAAAAAAGCTCTCTATATAAAATTATGTTTTTATTTGATAAGAGAGTCTTGGCAAATGAACTTTAAAACAATCAAAAGTTTCTACATTAAAAATTAAATATTGGGCTTAAAAGCAAGTAATCCTTGAATATGTCATGTTTTCTTGTGCCTTTAGACCTGATCAAAATAAATTTTGAAAAAATTGGCATTAGACATTTTTATTAACATGTATTATTTTCTATAATAATTTCAAACCTTCTGTCTCTTTTGTCCATTTGTTTGGTTTTTCTTTTTTCTGTTTTTCATTTTTTTTTCTGTTTTAATTATTTTAAACTGGGACCTGTAGGTGGCAGTAGGGGAAATAGTGAAAGTGACCAATGGGGAACATCTCCCAGCAGATCTCATCAGCCTGTCCTCAAGGTTAGAACCGCTGAGTCGTACAGGATGTGTGTATGTGGATCCTCACCCTACAACAGAGAACAATTACACCCAGAGATGGTTGACTTCAATGTCTCTTCCTTTAAAACAAAAATTTTTATACTTCTTGGAGATAGACATTTCACTAATACCTTAAAGGCCTTTTATGAATACAGTTTGTCCCTCAAGGGGGCAGATTGAGCTCCTGTTGTTACCAATAGGAGTCTATGAGGCATGACTGTAAAGGTAGACTTTAATTTCCTATACATCATGAACATATATTTGTATTTAACAACGTGCCTAAATACTAAGGCTGAATATAATACGTCTCCAGGATACTGTTTTGAACAGTGTGAAGCTTTTCATGAAATGAGGTTATTGAGAAATTTTGTCTTATTCTTATGATTGAAATTTTCTATAAGTTCTATGGAATCCCTTCCTCAATGATGACTGTAATCTGGGCTTATCTAGGGTTTACGGAGGACCCCCTGCACAGAGCTGGATGTTGTCCATTTTGTACCGCATGCTTCGGGATCCATTTTTATCCCACTTGTAACTAGTAACAAAGTGCATGTGACTGTGGTAAAAGTTCGGCTGTCTACTAGTGTCTGTATTGTGATATGCATCTTGTTTCATTTTTCCACTTACTAATCAAAAAGCCTGCTTTGCCTCTCTGACTGTAGTTTGCGTTTTGGATGTCACCATAATTTGCTGAAATATTTATCTAGCATGAGTCCTTATGTAAAACCTCTTGCTGCTTTTTCATAGCACTATTAAGAACTGCTTCAGTAACAGCTGTCTTAAGGGATTAAGAATGTTCTGAATGTGGATGCATTTTATTTGCCCCACTTCAAATAGAAGTCAGCCATTTGACTTTTTAACTGCCTAGCCGTTTAAAGTCTCCGTTTAAAGGATCAGCCTTTATGGGAGGGGGCGGAAAAAGTCCATAGAGTAAATTGAAGAACTTGCAAAGTTACTTTAAAATGAATCTGTAAAATATTTGATCAATGACCATATGTTTCAGCAACTTTCACAAATCTGCAGGTCACAAAACTAAGCTACATGCCCATTTCTGAAACTTGGAATTAGTCTGTTTTGCACATGTACAAATTGAAAGTTGATTAGAAGATTCCAGGTGTTTGGAACTGACAGAATGTTTCCTTTCTAACTCTGAAGACATATGCTTATCTGAGATCACATTTATAGTTACTTATATGACATTAATTGGGTTTATTGTATAACTAAGTGTTCATGAGATTGATATCACTTCAGAACACTTTTCCTGATACTCGAGGATCCGATTATACAAGTAGATGGCAAACTCACCTGTCTGTAATTGCTGGGCACGTTAAAGTCAGTTTGTGAAGGGGAAGGACATAAACAGTCCAGGGTGTGCCACCTGTGACAGAACTGAGGCAGACCCCTGCCACCAGCCCCTGCTTGCCAGACTTCCCAAAAACACCCTGGTGGGGCCTCATGAAGTGGATCTTCTAGGTTCAGCTCAAGGAGTAAGATGGCCAAGTTGGCTGGCTTTAGTTTCAGGGTTTTCTCCCACGAGAATCTCTGAAATGACCTTAAGAAATAGAACAGGAACAGAAAGAAAAAAACAGAAGGAGAAGAGTGTCTATCTACTTTCATCGTAAAATCTGCCTATACGGTTTTTTAAAGTAGCCTTGAAATGTAAATATTGTGATTCATGCGATCCTATTCATCTCTTCTTAAAAGGTAGTAAATGCAAGTTTGCGGAAGCAGCAATCTGGAGCTCTCTAATCAAACACTTTCCTGAACCAATTTATACATGGGCTGCAAGCATGAAATCTCACTTGATATTTCTGAGCTGAAGATAAATCTGGACACAAACTACTTTACATTTCAGATAGAGTCTGTGTTGTGTCTGTCTGGATGGGCAATTTAAGTATCCTATGACAGATCTAATCATTTACATGATCTTGAAGATCAGTACTGATTGTCGTCAGGAAATGGCTTTTTGGTCGTTCTAGCTGAAAAGCTGATCTATGGATCAGTCATGCATGGGTTCTGCCTCCCAGCATTTAGCAGTTAGAATGAAAATCATCAGGAAACTAGACCAGCTAGAGCTTTGTTTAGAACAAAAGGCTTCAGTGAGTCTGAGCATTGAAATAAGTTATTATTATGCTTTCCTCCCCCCACTAAATCTTTTTGCTTTTCAATTTTAAACAACAGTGAGCCCCAGGCCATGTGCTATATTGAGACATCCAACTTAGATGGTGAGACAAACCTGAAAATTAGGCAGGTAAGATCTAATTCAGGTTTATATAATGTTTGCTGATTTATTACATGGAATCAAGAGCTTTATTTCTGTCATTGTCTTGAACTGATGTAATTCTAATTGCAAATACTTTCTCATTGAGCCTCTATGAGGATACCTCAAATATAATGGAAGACTCAGATTTACTTGCCTGATTAACTATGGTCCATCATCTAGATACTATTTGTAATATTTTTAGTATTTGATGTAATAGCCAACACTGATAATAATACTAGTAGTTCTAAGTGCTTTGACAGGGGTTCACTTGTTTATTTTCCCTATTCCCCTGGACAAAATCATGGTTTGGCTTTGCCGTATTGAAAAGACAGAGTTTCCATTGTTTGTTCTAAAAGTCTCACTAATCTCAGGGAATAGTTTTAGATTTCTATATTTGCTTCCCATACCATTCCTGATAGAAAGCAGCAGTCATTTAAAGGGACTTTTAAAAAATGTACTCTCTTGGGTTCTAGGTGAATGATGGCAATGACATTGGGAAGGTTGGGATGTGGGAGAAATAGGTCATCATAGCATCCAAACTCAGACTGCCCCGGGAAGCAAGGGTCTGTCCACTTCCTGCTAATGGAATCCAGTTGGCCAGAGGGAAGAACTATTTCTGAGTTTTCCTTCTCTGTGAACTAAAAGAACAGAAACGTACTGACTCTTCTTTGGACATAGATTCTATTTATTTTTCATTCCCTTTTTTGAGATTCAGCAGACAGACTGTATAGTGCTAAATATTAATTTTATTTTTGGAAGCAAACAGTTCTTTGAGGACTTCAAAATATCTTTTCAGACAAGTTATAGTCTCAAATATGTTTTCGAACTTTCACAAAAGCTGCCCTACTCTTGTGTTCAAGCAGAGAGGAAGGTATCCCCTTAATTATGATTTGGCAAAGAGTGTTGTATAAGGGGGGAGACTTGCTTATAAAACTGTGGAATCTCTTAGATCTTAAGGCCTAGATGAATTCAGAATCCCCCCTCCCTCCCACATGCAACTCATTTAATTTTTTGCTTATTTAAAATTTTCTAAACAGGGCTTACCAGCAACATCAGATATAAAAGACATTGACAGTTTGATGAGAATTTCTGGCAGAATCGAGTGTGAAAGTCCAAACAGACATCTGTATGATTTTGTTGGAAACATAAGGCTTGATGGACATAGGTATGTAAAATTGGTCTTCATAAAAGCACAGAACTCACTGTGTCTCAAGCATATTGCCCTGTTTTCCAAGCCTGGCTTTTCCAAGCCTGGGTGTTTTCCAAGCCTGGGTGCATATTCTTTTCTCATGCTCTAAGTTTGAATGCTCAAAACCTCTTTCTTAAGGATTTGTATGTTACTTTCCACCAAGAGTCTTTTTGCAGAAATGTTAGCTCTTAACAGTATGCGTATGGTACCGCTGATGTTTGCAGGGACATGCCAGGCTTCTGGCGCATTGTTTTGTGGCTTATTCTTTGGCCAGAATACTTATTTATAGGCCTATCTGCAGTCTCCATGGCTTGGGTCCTTACCTGTGATCTATAGGTGCCTCAAGGAGTTTAGACTCTACCCCCAAGGAGTTCATTGTACTGGATAATTTCTTGTCTTCTTTTCTGTATCATTTCATATGCTCTTTTCTAGGCCGTGTTATCATCTGTAGTTATCTTTGCCATTACCTGATTCCTGCTCTTCTTCCCTTCCCACTTCTCTTTCCTGACTCTTCCCTCATTGATTCAACCAGTATTAAGCACCTAGTAGTCTAAGCTAGTTACAAGTGTTAAGGAGACCGCAATGAACAAAAGAGATAAATATACCTGCCCTTGTGAGCTTACTTTCTTGCAATAAGGGAAGGGCAAACAAATAAGAAAATGATAAATAAGAAAACTTTATACTGTAGAGAGTGACAAACGCTTTGGAAAAAAAATAGCACAAGACAAGGCAGATTGGGAGTCCTTGGGAGGGAATCACTTTGGGTTAGGATTGTTACAATAAGCCTCTTTCAGCAGGTAACATTTGAGCCAGGTGAGTAGCAAGTGAGGAAGTTAGCCATTCATATATCTGAAGGGAGAGGATTCCAGACGGAAGGAATAGTCAGTGCAAATTATTAGTTATAGTACTATATCTTCTTAAAGTGGGAAAGCATCTGGAGTAGTTACAGAATTTCAGGGAGGCCAGTGTGGTTGGAGTGGAGTCACCAAGAAAGAGTAGTGAAAGAAAGACCATGCAAGGCTTTGAAGGCGATTGTAGGGTGCTAATCTGAGTGAAATAGGGATCCGTTAGAGACTTTGCAGTGGGGGGTGGGTATCAGCAGTTCAGTTTTGGACTTAATAAGTTTGTGTCAGGGAGGCAGATGAATATGTAAGCCTGAAGCTTGAGATAGAGACCTGTGTCATGAGATAAACGTGGGAATAGTTGGTGTAGATAATTAAAGCCATGGAAATGCAAGAACTCACTGAGGGCGAAAGGGTATGCGTGGAAAGGTGGGGGATCCCAAGGACTGTCCTAAGACTCTGCAACATTAAGGCTGAGAGAAGAGGAGGGACCAGCAAAAGAAAGCAAAGTCAGGTTGGTAAGAAGAAGCTGAGATATAGTGAGGAAACGCTACCAAGGCAGTGGGAGTGACTAAAGTGGGTCAGATGTTGCTGCTGGTCAAGTGCAGGGAGACTGAGAATTAACGGTTGGATTTATCAAGTAGAAATCCTTGAGCTTGGTTAGAACAGGTGGAGCCTGATGAAGTGAGTCTGAGAGAGTGGAAGGGGTTGAAAATACCAGGTTTAGACAGATTTTCCGAGGAGCTTTGTTGCAAAAGGGACCAGAAATGGAGCAGAACCTGGCAGGAGGGGGGGGGGTCTTTCCGATCTCCCTCCCTTCTCTTCTCCCCTGTCTCCTTTACGTTACAGTATACCTTACCTACCGTACCTAGATGTCGTGGCAGCTAAATGCCCTAGTTCATTCCACCAGCCTGAGAGATTGTCCGTGCTTTCATTATTTTGTAATTGCATTATTATATAGTATTTGAATTCTAAAGGACATTTGAAATATACCCTAAACTGTCATCCTCATTCAGATCCACCAAAAGCTTTCCTGTAATTTGTGAAGTAATTATATATTGTTCTAAAATTTGCACAGAGTGACCTCACAGAATGAACATATGGTTATAGACTAATAATAGAGTTGGCCATTTATATAAGTAATGTTTCTGTAGTCTGACGTTCCTAACTGGCCAGCTTCCATTTCTCATCAGTTTCCCATCAAAATCAATGCCAAGCAAATCCACGCAGTGGAAGAGAAACTTTGTATGATCGTGCCAAGATTTACGGTACAGATAGAATTTATGTAATATGCTTTAAAATATATGAAGTGGAAACAGATACCTTTGTATTTGTAGCACATTTGACTTTTACAGTGATTACCCAGCACTCTTGGAGCCTCTTTGTTTGGAATGAGTGTTCTTTGATTCCATTATTAAGGATGAGAGTCCTTGTCTAATGCCAGAATTTTTGGAATTCCAACTCTGATGAAATCTAATAACTAACTCTTGTTGAGTCCTTGTAATTGAAAAGTAGTATTTTTTTTTTTTTTTTGCTTTTGAAGAGTTTGTACCTAATTCCAATCAATTCACACCACAAATGCTGAGGTGACAGTTGTCATATTAGACCCCATTTTATACGTGAGGAACCGATGGCATCTATGTATCCCAGAGCATAGTCTAGCAGCTTCCCAAGAACTTCTTGGAAATGTGCTTTAGGCCTAAGGTCCCCTCCCAACTCTGAAGTACACCCCGAGTCTTGAGATATACACAAGAGGGGTTCCCTTCCAGATGGATCTGAAAGGCATGCTGTTGTGCAGAAAGAATGAGAATTGTAGACGCTGTATTCTTTTTCTAGATTAGCATACACGGTTTCCTAAAGGCTTATTTAAGTAGAGGGCTTTAGGTACTGTTATTACCCACCCATCTGGATTGATTTCACCTGAGCCCCAGTGACCTTTGTGTAGTTCCTGAAAGAAGGTCAAGGGCCCAAGCCCATATTAGCTTTAGACACCTACCAGACCATAAAAAGCCCACCAGAAATGGAAGACTCAACCTCACTTTGCCTTTACTGGCCAAGAAGTTGTAACAAGTTCTGTGTTCTCTAGAAACTTTTCTTAGGAGAAGATTTCCTTCCTTTTCCAGAAGATTTTTTTAAATGTATTTTTCTTTATATCTGACATTTCTTTCCTGCTTTTTTTTTATACTAAAATGAAGACATAGGGGCGCCTGGGTGGCACAGCGGTTAAGCGTCTGCCTTCCGCTCAGGGCGTGATCCCGGCGTTATGGGATCGAGCCCCACATCAGGCTCCTCTGCTATGAGCCTGCTTCTTCCTCTCCCACTCCCCCTGCTTGTGTTCCCTCTCTCGCTGGCTGTCTCTATCTCTGTCAAATAAATAAATAAAATCTTTAAAAAAATAAATAAATAAAATAAAATGAAGACATAGTGATGGGAAACATTGAGCCATTTCACCTTGTGTAGTACATTTCCATCAAGAATCCCACTACATCTGTGAGAGCTTGTACCTTTCTGATATCTCTGTGTGAGGTTGTGTCAACCAACAACCTACCATTGTGGGTAGTTTTACCAAGAACCCATGAAAGACCCAACATGGCCTTTATTCATGAAAAAATGTGGTTTAAATTATATGGAATGGATATCCTCAATTTGCTGTCATTTCAGAGGAATGTTTAAGACTTGTTAGATGCTAACCATTGATTGGAAACTTAAAGTTCTTGGAAAATTGATATTCAAATACAATAAATTACCCTAGATATTTTAAATACAGGACTTATCTCTGTAGGACAGAGATGGCAATGCAAATGTATGATGAGATCTGTGTATTTACCTTGCCTTGTCTATTTTTTGAACCTTTATTATACATAAAACTATTTTTAATTAGGTGTGGGAGGGGGAGCAGATCCCCTAACCTCACCGCTTCCAAACATCTCAGAAACCTAAACAGACTTACTAAATCAGGAAAAGTCTTAAATAGGTTTGAAAATTAGCCTCTGAATTCCAAAACATTGCCTACTATCTTGGATTGTGAAGTTGTAGGAAATGGCTGGTTTGGTTTGGTGCTAAAGAGAAGCAACTGAAATGCTTCCCTCCAGCTGTCCTTGTGTAAAAAAAATTATTCTTACTGGTAGAAAAATTACTTCTTTTCTAAAAATAAAGTAAATGTGAGAAAGGCTATTATAATTTCCAGAACCTTCGCTGGAACTATGTAGTAGCTATAGAATTCTGAAGCATTTTAGAAAATGTTGTTTCTAATGTCAACATCATCTGTCATAGCACTGTCCCCCTGGGAGCAGATCAGATTCTCCTTCGAGGCGCCCAGTTGAGAAATACACAGTGGGTTCATGGAATAGTTGTCTACACTGGACATGACACCAAGCTGATGCAGGTGGGATTTTTATCTATGAAAACCTTGTGGACCTATTCTCTTAAAAATGGGCTATTTGTAGCTCTCTATGCAGTCTTCCCAAACATAGCCGACCATCTGTCACGGATTCCAGGGCCCCACTCTCTACATTCAGAATCTTGTTCTTCGGTGTTTGGGCCCATAAAATGGCTCATGCTCTCAAGAATAGTTTCATCAGAGATCAACAATGCGTGAACTCTCGATGCTTTTATGTATTGGTCCTCTGGCAACATTTACTCACCATGGCAGTGGTTGATACTAGTCGTCTATGCAATGATGAGTGCTCTACATTAAAGAATTTGTCTTATAATTTTATTTTAATACAGTGATCAAAGTTTAGAACTGTTTTCATTTTTTCGTAAAACTAAAAGAAGAATTTGTGAATCAAATGTTGATCCTTTTTTGGTAACATTTTTATGTTCAGCCATTTTTAATCAGCTTTAGTCTTAGCACTTGTAATGTTGACACATGCCTGGAGAAGCTTCTTCTCTGTGTTACGATATAAGTGTTCAGTGGTTAGATGGGTAGGCAAAACTATTTTAAGATACTAAATGAAAATCTGCTTTAAGATCTGATAACTTTATACACTGTAAAGTGACAGAGACCTCATCAACAGGCAAATGGGACGGCTATTAATGATTCCACCCCTAACCATTCTATAAATTCTGTAAACCATTATTTTGTATCTATTACGACAGATTTAATTTTCTGTTCTATGAATGCCTTGGTTAGCAGTGATGTAGCATAATCGTTAACATTAACCACAGCTGAGGAAACTTACTTCTGTTATTCTTTATAGCCAGGACGACTTAGATTGTTGTTGTGTTCAGTAAAACAGTTCCTAAATGCCACCAGAAATATAGAAACCAGAGATCCTTTAAATGTGGCCCTTCATACTTTGGAACATCCAGGTCTCTGGTGATGGGTGCACAGGCCACCCTCTCTGCCTCTTTTCTGAGCTGAGCTGCTAAATGCCTCTCATCTACCCTATTTGCTTAAGTAGAACACATTGTTCATCTTCCTTGCCACAATGCAAAAGTTATGTTTCTAAAAGGAATATTACTTCCTTCTCTTCTTATTATTGTTTTACATCCTAGAAAAAGGCTTAGTGGTATTGTGTCCTTTAGGGGAAAACAAAAGTGGTTGACATTTGACAGATTATTACATCTGTGACTTTTTTTCTGTATAATTTTCAGGTGTCTACCCATGTCTAGATTTTGAGTTGTGACTTACTTTGTCATCTTCATCAAAATGCCAAATACATTACTAAATCAATTTGTCCACATTTTTTATTGCTCATCTTGTTTCTTTCTACAGAATTCAACAAGTCCACCACTTAAACTCTCAAATGTGGAACGGATTACAAATGTACAAATTTTGATTTTATTTTGTATCTTAATTGCCATGTCTCTTATCTGTTCTGTGGGCTCGGCCATTTGGAATCGGAGGCATTCTGGAAAGGACTGGTATCTCAACCTAAACTGTAAGCATTAAAGTGCCTATTGTATTTATTTTTTTCTTCCATTAAAACATGTATTTGTTTCACGGCTGATGGGATTTCCTGTAATTCCTAAGAAGAAAACCTTGTTGCCAAGATAACGGGGCATTTAATTTTTATTTTTCAAAGCAATTTCCAGTAAAAGAAAGTAAAATGTTGTTAGAGTCTCTAAAATTTCAGACTCCTTAAAAATATAATGATCACTCTAGAGGAGTATAAAATGTTAGTTTATTCATATTACTTTTATTAATGTTATTCATTCTTTAAAAATATTTTAACACTGGTGGTTAGCTAGCTACCTGGTGAAGAAAGCAGATTGATTATATTTAAAGCACGAAAAGGGGGCGCCAGTCCTTAAGCATCTGCCTTCCACTCAGGGCGTGATCCCAGTGTTCTGGGATTGAGCCCCACATCAGGCTCCTCCGCTGGGAGCCTGCTTCTTCCTCTCCCACTCCTCCTGCTTGTGTTCCCTCTCTCGCTGCCTGTCTCTCTCTCTGTCAAATAAATAAATAAATAGTCTTTTAAAAAATAAAGCACAAAAAGGTAGAGCACATGCTTGTAAAATGTTTAAATTGAACGTACTTTCATTTGAACTCATGAATGCGGTAAATTCCTTGTTAATGGTCCCTTAATAGGGAAAGTCCTATTAAATAGGTTCTTTTTGGACCATCTATCCTTTTACTATTGTGGGATTAATGTACCATCCCTGAGTATTTCTGGAAAATAAGTTTGCATTACCTTTTAATGAGTACTTCACCAATAAATATTTTATTTCCAGAAGCATGAAAACAAATTCTAGTAAACCTTGTAGCAAAGTTGATTTTTTTCATTTTTTATCATATTGATTTAGTTTGTGGCTATTCCAACTTTTTTTTTTAAACATTGATTTACTATTTCAACATCAAAACTGTTATGACTCCTATCAGTTTATTTCTTCATATACTTTGCAGTGTGTCTACCATAGTAGTTCTATTTTCATTATTGAAGAGGAAGGGTATAATTTACCTAGGGTACAGCCCTACATTGTTTTTGCTATTTGGGTTAGTTTTGCTGCTGTTTTGTTTGATTGCTTTTAAGACATGCTTTAAATCAGAAGTGCTTTTTAAGAATTTACATAAGAGGGATTTTATCCAATGGAGATTTTACATTTATAAAGCTGCAATCCTGTTCCTGATACCTCTAAACTTCCTGTTTGGAACAGGATTTGAAATACTTGATAGTGCTTAATAGTTCTTAATAGTACTAACAACATACTGAACACAGAAAGTGCTGTTCCATCTGGAATGTATTTGAGAATAAGGATATGCTATCAGCACAGTGTTCCTCCCAAACTATCTAGATATGTTGTGTAATATGGAAAATTTTTGTTATGCTAAAGTTCTGATCAATGCAAATGAAATATATAAAACTATAAATGACTTTCTTCCCACCTCCCCCAACAGATGGTGGTGCTAATAATTTTGGACTGAATTTCTTGACCTTCATCATCCTTTTCAACAATCTCATTCCTATCAGCTTGTTGGTGACATTAGAAGTGGTGAAATTTACCCAGGCATACTTCATAAATTGGGTAAATATGAATTATTATTTTTCATTATTATAAATGTTTTGTCTTTTTTATTTTGATAGGGTCTTTTGAAGATTTTATTTTATTTTTTAAATTATCTCTACACCCGACGTGGGGCTCGAACTCACAATGCCATGATCAAGATTTGCACGCTCCACCGACTGAACAGCCAGGCACCCGCCTCATAGCATCCTTTGATCTCTCAGAAACAAAATCTTAAGGATACCTTACCTTTTATTCACTACAAGAGGACATTTCAAAATATTTTTTACTCTAATATAATTATAACAAATTAATTTGACATATAAAAGTCAATAGCAAAAACTCTTATCTCAGAATCACACAAGTTTATAGACCAGACATTCTGGGGAACTAGGTCTCCAGTTAAGGAAACCTATTTTGGGTTACATCGTTAGTGGTCTTGGGAAAAGGAGAACTGTGAGGTTTGGGGGTAAAATATCTGGATTGTTGTTTTATTCTATATTTACTAGCTGTGTCAACTTTGCCAAGCCACCTGACTTCTTTGAGACTTATTTTCTTGGACCTTTACATAGGAATGATAAAACATGCTTTACCAGCATCTCTCAGTGGTAATATAGAGCAAAGGAATCTCACAACATAGCAAACAGTCTCCTGAACAATTGAGTACTGTAGAAATAATACTGTATTCACTGCTTGTAACAACCAGGTTGCCATGTTTTACATACCTATGGAGTTTATTTTTCCCCCACTGTTAAATTCAGCTATGCTTAATTTTTTTCTTCTCAAATTCTTTTAATCTTGGAAAAATGTGCTGGACATCTGTTTCTTAAATATTTTGTTTATAAAATGTGTTGTTCTTACCAAAGTTAAGATTAATGAATTTATGTAAATTAAATAAACCTTCAGACTTAATCTGCCAGAAAGTTTAATTCTTCTTTTTTGGGGGGGAAACTTGGGTATTATCTTTTGATGCTGTCTTTTTAAATTATTTAAAAGTCTTTCAAATGAATGATATTAGGATTTTTAAAAACATAACTTATGATACTTTTGCCGCTGCTCGTTACCGTCCTATGGCAAAATGATCCACCTCAGCTGTCAAATTGCCTAATTCATTGGTAGAAGACCAGTATAATTTAGAAATCTAAAATGAGCTGCAGGTGTGGCTTATTTCATGCAGGAAATGTGTTGCTGAAAAATTACGTAATAAAATTTGTGTAAATACAATTAAAACCTATTGAGGTTTCCCACTTCACAATAAGAAATCATACGGTGACTCATTTTGAAAATCAAATAACTAGTTAGTCACTTTATTATTTTTTACTTGGATTTTCAAAAATAATATTTGCTTCAAATAATGACATAATTTGAGTGTTGGAGCAACCCAGCAGGCTTGTGCGTTTCAATCACCTTTCTATTACACAGGGATTCTGTAACATTCCTGACAGGTCTGTTCTTATCAGACAGCTCTACTGTGTGTGGAAATGGGATGCCCCCCTTTGATACTGGTTCTACCCGATCTTTTATGAAAATGTCTAATCTTGTTTCTGAATGATAGCCTTGCAAAGTATTAGGACTCAGCTTGGGCGCCTGGGTGATTCAGTCGGTTAAGCATCCCAGTCTTGGTTTCGGTTCAGGTTGTGATCTCAGGGTCGTGAGATCGAGCCCTGCATCGGGCTCTGAGGTCAGTGTGGAGTCTGCTTGAGATTCTCTCTCTCCGTCTCCCCCTACTCACATGCGCACTCACTCTCTCTCTCTCTAAAATAAATAAATTAATTTAAAAAAAAAAGAACTCGGCTACTCTGCCTATTTTTCTATCGCATTTCCCCCATCTCATTCTGTTCCTTATTAGACTTATTTCCAACTTACTCCCCATTCCATTCATTCCTCTCTGAACATTGCTCAGTTGTCTAATATCCTTAAAACATGGCACCTACAAGTCAGCAGCCTACTTCAGAAATGATGCTGATCAGTCTGAGATGCAAATGTGGAAAAGATCAGATATGTCCTTTTCCTTTGACATGTGAAAATCAGTAAACCCTGACTTGCCAAGAAAATGGTGTACTGTGGAAAATACTAATTCTTCTAGGGGTAATAGTCAAGCCTCATAATGTTTGGGTACAAAACAAGTACAAACTGGTACAAAAGCTGTACATTTTTGTTTGGGTTTTGAGAAGTGCACTCCTTTTGCTTTCAAGAATATACAATAGAAGGAAGTTGAGCCAAGAAAGTATAACCAGGTAGAATCTCTTAGGTAATTTTTCTAGGGGTTTAAAATCTTAATTATTTGAGCAATGTTTAGTTGCTGTTATTTTAGCTACATTAAGTACTTACGTTATGTAGGACACTTTAGGAAGCACTTTACGTGCGTTATCTTATTTAATCCTTACCGTAGGTCACATATCTAGAAAACGGTAGAATTATAGAAAATCAAGATTGCCTGATTGCAGAGATCTGCTCTAACTGCCACACTGTCCTGCCCTCACTGTGAAATATACCGAGTACTTTTCCGGGAAATCAACTGAAATGGTATAGGGACGGCAAGAGATAAGAGTGGTTTCAGATTATAGTTCACTAGTTAAATAAAATTTCCGTCAATCTCTTGTTACCACTTGCATTTAGTAATTTCTCTTATTTAAAACAAAAGGATCTCGACATGCACTACGAACCCACAGACACTGCTGCTATGGCTCGAACATCTAATCTGAATGAAGAACTTGGCCAGGTAAACTGAATTTCTTGTTGTTACATTAAATGGGAAGTCAGAGTCATTGTAATTTCTGCCATATGTGGCAACTTCATATGAATTGACAGCTCCTAATTTTCCTTTATTTGAATAATCAGCATAAATACAAGTTAGTACATAATTCTCATTTTTAGTGAATGAAGTTTTAAAAACAATATTTAAAACCTGTTTTGCTCTCAGATAAGGTATTGCACTAAGGGATTTCCTTCAATATATAATCTGGTTAGTAGTAAAGTATTGGCTATTTTTCTGTGATAAACTCTCAGTATTAAAATTGCTCGTAGCTTTTGACCAGAAAGGAAGAAAAAGTTAAATTGATCAATGAGGCTGTGTTAAGTCAAAGTATGAAAGTAATCAAACAGGAATTTTAGATTTTATAATTCATACTATATTCAGATATATGTGTATCTTTGTAATCCATATTTACTTACTAGCTCAGGAAAAATTTTTACTCTGTATTTTTGCCATTTGCTAACTCTTACTATTCAAATAGCATTTTGGCCAGAATTATCTTTTTCTTACCAATCCGGATGTTATATGAAGTTAATTGCACAAGCCATTACTAATTTTGTAATTGTTATGTTGAGAAATCCTGGTAGATGTTTTAGTCCTCCAAAAATGTTAAGTAATAGTAGTGGCACTTTCTAGTGGAAATTCAGACCATGTCAAGGCAGATTTCTGTATGGCTGTAGTTTTTCTAATTGTTCATACATGAAATGATTTATTGCTAAAATACTAAAAAAAAAAAAAAAAAAAAAAAGTTGAACATATTCCTTAATGCCTGTGAAGAAAATCATCAGTTAATAGCATTCATTGTGCCCCTATGATGTAACAAGATTGATAAAAAGAATTATTTAAGGGGTATTTTCCCTCTGTGAGAGACTGGCATAAAAAGACTTCTGAAATTTTAATGAGAAATTTTAAACTTTTTTTTTAGGTAAAATACATATTTTCTGACAAAACTGGTACTCTGACCTGCAATGTAATGCAGTTTAAGAAGTGCACCATAGCTGGAGTTGCTTATGGGTGAGTTTTTCCCCTTTATTTAGAATGTGAAATACACATTTAATTAGTGCTAATAGTTTGGTATGTTTTGAGAATTCTTATTAGGGGAATTTTTTTTAATATAAAGAACCCCTGTTTTGACTTCAGCACACAGGTGTGTTTTGTGTTATAGTTTGAAATTGTTTTTCATTTGGAATTACCTGTGAGGTGGAGACTCAGCCCAGTAATATTTCCATGTTTGGAGTTGCTGAAGGTCTCTATCTGGCTCTGGTCATGAAGTAAAAATACAGTTCCCTCTACATTGCCATCAAGTTAGAGTACAAGGTCCTAATAACATGCAGAGTGTCCTTGGGCAGTTTTCAAGTTAAAATATTTTTGTTTCTCTGTTTAATCTCTGTTTTGTTTCTCTAGTTATCCCTTTGATTTGTTTTTTCTTATACTGTCCTCCTCTTTGCAGTCACAGAGCAATCTAAATTTCTGATGGTGGACAGGATAGGGATGCGAAACTCTTAAATCTAGGGTGTAATGAATACCCTCAGAAACTTTCATCAGGCTCCTAATGTCCTTGAGAATATGCTTGTTAATACCCCATTTCTTTCTTTCTTTGAGTTATGCTTACCTAAATTGTTCGAAAGCCTTTTTTTAAGTACTTTTTAGGATAATGTGAAAAAATTAATCTGTACATTTTCTAAAAGGAGATGATCAAAAGATGAAACTTTCCTTGGTTGGAGTGACCTTGACCATGACCTATTATCAAATTTTCCAACTATCTTTCTAAGCGAGACTGGGAAATACTAATCCCTTAACCATTCAAGCACGGGCACTCGCATTTTGGGTTTTCTGGTTTGTACTCACACTTCCCCACTCACACGCTGTCTCCAAACAGTAAGCTAGTATAAAAATAATGTATTGAATTTTGAAAATGCCTTAGTTAAAATTATAAATAAATAACCATTTGGTAAAAATCTCTAAAAGCAAATGGTTACTCCTATACAGGGTCTATAAAGAGAAGTAGATGGAGGCAGATATCCTTATTCTTTGGGTTAGCAGAGAGTGTGACTAAAATTGACTTCAAATTGTGTGTAAATGAAGCTGAAAAGACATTTGACTGAATGGCTTTTTCACACTTGCAAAGACAGGATGTTAATTTAAGAAGCACACTTAACTGTTTCCAGGTCTAGATGCCATTTTGCATCATTCCTCTTTATCTGAAGCTCTCCCAATTCTCCTAGAAAAGGCTGTCCTTACTCCTCCCCACCAGTTGCCACCAGCCTTGTCATTTAGTTAGCTGCTATAGAGGGGGAGATGCAGCCACACTTTGACGTCATGCGTATTTGACCCACAATTTTGCCAGGCAAGAGAAGGAAAGGCCTATTGTGATTCTAGCGCTTGTTGTATTGTACTTGCTGACAGATTTACGAAGATTGTTTTTACAAAAATTCTGCATTCATAAGTGAATTTATTTGGAGAGTGGTCTGTTTGATAATTGACATCCTTTTTCTATTTTGCCAGTTTCCAGTTGAACAAGCAAGTTCTTCAAATGAGTAATTATTGATTGTGAACTTATCAAAACAGAAAGCTAGAATGAGATCTAGCCTCTCTTCTGCATTTTGTCAAGTTTTTTCTTATTCTTGTAACAAGCACTGAAACACTTCCAGGCAGTAGTTCTAAAGAGCAGTGTTCTTTCTGGATCTATTGGTGATATTATCATTAACAACCACTATGTGACAGGGTCGGTTTGAGACTGGTAAATATTAAAGTAGTATAAAAAGTTAAGAACTGTCATCATTTAGATCAAGTTTCCACTAAAACACATTTCCTCTTGGGCACATAACATCTCTTAATATTGAGGTGAAACCATAAGACATGACCTCTAGTCCTAGGTTTGTCACTAATTCACCATGTAACTATCAATAATTCTTTTCAACTCTTCCGAACTCCTTAAAATGAGAACCATGGGATAAGATGATCTCTAAAGTTCTTTTTTCAGATATAAAATTCTGGATATAAAAAACTTAAAAGCATGTTTTATTAGAAATAAAAGGTGTTCGTTTGTTTGCAAAATTTAACTATATAAACAGAAATACATTTCTTTCTCAGGTGATATATCATGTTTCTGAAAATACAAGAAGCCTTGCAGAGTGAAGCTAGCGTTAACCTGTTTCCAATAATCATGTCATGTTGTGCATGTGCGTTTAGAATCCTTAACCCTGATTTTTATCACCACCACCTCCCCCAAACATCCTGATGGACAATTGGAATGTCAGCGTTGTAGAGAGTGGTTGATATATGAAGTTGTTGATACAGGACACTTCAGATGCTTAGGTGTTTACAGTAAGAGACACATCACTGTTCCTTAATTGCACCAAACTCAGCAAGAAAAGTCATTACTGTCAGCCATCTTTCTGTGGGAATTTCCTCTGGCAACTCTGGTTATCAGAACCCAGACAGGGAAATAACACGGTTTTGCAATCCCATTGGTGCTGTAGCAGTGTTAACACTTGTTTAATATGGGGAGCTATTACATACATGTACCTTCATCTCTAGCAGGAGAAAGAAAGCATGGTGTTTATCCCCCCAGGATACACCAGGATAAAGGAGAACACCCCCCATTTTCATATACTAACAAATGCTTTTGGGGTTACAATTTCAGAACTGATCCTTCTTCAGCATTTTTTAAGAAGTAAGATAAAGCCTAGTTTTACCCTAGGTAGAGTCAGAGGTGAGTTCTGTTGGCTTTTGTGGCTCTCTTAAAGAACCAGACTTGGAGTCTCTTCATTTTCCCTAGTATTCCTTAGGTTTGTAAGAAGATAATATTTAACACTTAGAACAGTTCTTCAGAATTTGATCTTGGTAATTTTTCTCTCATTTCACATAACCACTGCCCAAATTGGATTCATGATGGGCAACAAAATAAAGATTTGTACATACTTAGCCCTGATGAGTATTTTGTAGAGTTCAGCTTTGTCAGAGATGCTACTGTGTTTAAACTTACTAGATTGTTTCATTAGATTTTTCTTTAATTAAATGTAAATTGATGTCATTTGTAAATTTAACTTACTACAAACTAGAAATTCTGTTAAACACTTGTTCAAGTATCATTTCAGCAAATTCCTTCCTGTAGGGAATGAGTCAGTTTTATTGTAACGGGAATACCAGTAATGGGTAAGGAGGTTTTTATGTTCAGTGGCTAGGACTCTCAATACAGTGAATATAATAGGCTATAATCCTGAGTATGATCTTTGTCGGTAATTTGGACCTTATTATTAGAATGAGCTGATGAGCTGAGCCAAGCTTTACACAGTATAGGCTCTAAAGTTAAAAAAAAAAATTCTGGTAAGCCAACTAAACAGTGATTTTTGTTGCGTTAGTCGTTTAATCTGTGTTAAAAACATTTCATTGACATTTTCCCCGTAAGTAAAAGATGAATTTTCTTAAAAGCAATCTGTATGTATATATGAATACGATATGTGAATAGCTTAACATGACCATATTTTGTTTAGCAATATGTTTGCTGAAAGAACCAGTACTTCACATTGAGAAGAGATTCACCACAAGAAACCTCACAATTACCATAAAACTTAGCCCCAAGGTCTAGATTATAACCAACAGATTTATCTTACTGCCCACCATGGTAAGAGCTGGATAAACACCATTCGTTTATTTATATACTTCAACAAATATTTTTATCTCCTTCTGAGTATGTGGCACTTTGTTTAATGATGGAGTTGTAGTGATCAGCAAAAGTTCACGTGGTTTCTGCCCTCCTAAAGTTTATAGTCTAATTGGGGGTTAATGGATGTTAATTAAGTAATCAAAGATAAAACACAGTACAGAGGTCCACGTGAGTCTGTGATGGGGATTTGATCAAAGCAGGCAGGTCAGGGACTGCTCTGTGAGAAAGTGATGCTTGAGCTGAGATGTAAGAACGGGTGTAAGTGAAGAACTCACCAGGCAGATACAGCAGTATTGACATGCACACGGAGGCAAATGACCAGATAGCACATACACACCAGAGCTGCCGGAGCAGCAGTCACGGGGACACTCATGCAGGCAGGGGCAGTAGCAGGCGAGTGGGTCTCCTGCTGCTCATCACATTCTGAATAGCATTTGCCAGGGCTGGACTAGACCAGGAGAAGGGACCCTGCGCCTTGAGCTTTGCATCTTTTAAGCTAATGGACTTGAGATGCACTGGCCCCGCTCCTGATGTGAGATTGGGGACTGCCCTCCAACACCAGTGCAACTTGGCAGAGCCTTAGCACCGTATTTTTGCTTGGGTAGCACTGGCCCTCCCCTGGTATAGTCTGGGGGGTGGCTAGAGTCCAAGCCTTGAGGTTGATCAGAAGTGGTTGCCTTAAATGCTGGGCTGTAGCCAGTTTCTACAGAGTTTTGCAGTAGGTCATTTTTTCTGGGAGTCCAGCCCACAGGAGGCTTGGTTAGCCCTTCCTCTCAAGCATCAACAAAAGTCATTTGGTACAAGAGTAGAGAGTAGAGGGGACTGCCTTCATTGTGACTAAAGACAGTGGATACTGCACTGGAGGGAGTCTCATGCTTTGGAGGTGGAAGGAGGTACCTGGGGAAGGATACGGATCATGTCATAGCCAGTTTGGTAGAAGGGTAGAGGGAGTGGGATGGACACTGAGGGAGTGAAAGGACTCCACGTGTGTTCAGTGAAGTTTATATTTGTCAAAAACAGTGATTGACTTTACATTTATACTGAACGCTGCATTTTTTAAACTCGATCCATACCTAATTAATTTAAAGAAAAAATATTGAGTGGTCATATATAGTGAAAGAATGAGAGATAAGAAAATCTGTTCTGGCTGCTTAAATTTTCCCACCACACACAGGCACACACACAAAGTGGTAACTATGTGGCCGATGCAGGTGTTAGCTCACACTGTGCTGGTAGTCACGTGCAGTATGTAACTGTAGCAAATCATCACGTGTGTACCGTCAACTTGTGCAGTGCTATTCATCAATTATATCTTAACAAAGCTGGAAAAGAATTGAACAATAAAAAGAAAATAAAGAAAAGAAAATCTGCTCTGCCATCTATCTTCTGACTGAATACATGAGTGGCTGGTTGAAACGAAAGTTACACATCAGTCAGACTTTTCCTGGTGCTCAAATGAGCTAAGGGATGAAATTCAAATTATTGATAAGTGTGTCTTCCATTCGAGATTATAAATGGCTTAATGAGTGAATTATGGTTTAAGTGAAAAATTTTGAGGATCAGTTAATCTTTTAAAATGGGGTTCCATTTAATTATAGAAATGTAATTAACCTTTACTTTAATATACCTGTTTAAAGACCCATGACTTTATGGTAGTCAAATTTATATCTAAAATGTACTCGGCAGATTTTATCAGTGTGATAGTTTGTTCCTAGGTATTAGTATGTTTGTTTCCTTAAAACACTTTATTCTGATGACATAATAGGTAATTAATTTTCCATTGGTTTTAGCATGTATTTAAACCTCTGGGTTAAAATATTTCTTAGTGAATACTGAATTCAATGAATAAAATGAGTAAATTCCATGCACAAGAGGCAAGTTGGCTGTCCTGTTATAGAGTAAAAATTTTGTAATCCTGCTTTAGTTACCATAAATTGTGTTCTACTTACTATACTAACTGCCATTCTTTCAGAATCAACTAAAAGTTCATTTTCTTAACTTTTTCGAGATCCATCTTTCAGTACTTTCTTTATTCATGCTTTTACGTTTCCAGCGTTTCTGTGATGATTTTTTCCTTTCTTTCTGCCCCTCCTCTTGCTTTCTGAAGCCATGTCCCTGAACCTGAGGATTATGGCTGCTCTCCTGATGAATGGTAAGCTGCATGGACCTTTCTGTCTCATTGAGTCCTATAAAAGGTTTGCATTTTATTGTTTTGATAAACATATTTCACTACTTTTGGGGGGGGGAAGCATTATTGATCAGGTAGGGTAACAGAACCTATTTCTTGAAATCCAGTGAATAGCTTTGATTTCCTATTGTATCACCTTTAGTCATTTTGCAGACATTTAGTTTAACGGTTAGGCTTGCTGGAGTTCTACATTAAGTATCTATAATAAAAGTCTGTAATGATCAACTTGGGGTCCCTGGGCTGTGAACTAGCTAAGATTTGTTAGAGCGCAAAAAGTTTTGTTTTTTAGCTCAGCACTGCCACCTTCTGCTGCAATTTATGTATTGTCAGAGCCATAGAAAGATGCTGCTGAAACGTACCCAAGTGGAAATTTCCTTTACATCTCTTTTCATTAGTTTAGTAAATCTATTTGGGGGCTAGAAAACGAAGATTTTTAAAAATAAGTGTCTGGAACAAATGTTGGAAGACTGTGTGCTACCAAGGACTAAAGTTAACTGGAATATAAATAATTTTAGAATGATTAAAGATGGCATTTTATAGTTTTAATTTCCATACTTTTGAGGGATTTTGTTTCTTTCCCCTTAACATCCCCCTCCACGGATTTACATTTTAATTTAGAACAGTACAAGTTTATTTTGATATTTCTCTAATTCATCATGATTTGGTGCCAATGAAACTTCAGAAAACAGATTCTTTTAATGCTGATAACTGTAGAACACATTGTGGTTTTAGAAGTGGTTATATTTTTATTTTCAGGTTATACATGTGTTTTATGATTTGGCCACATTTGCAATATGCATGGAAGTCTAATAACATCATTTAATATTTTTCAACTTGAATTTTATTTCAATAAAGTGGAGATTTGATAACAATTTGCAGTAAACCTCACACCTATAATAATGACAGAGGCAGCCGTTTAATTCATGTGGTAACTGATGAGTGATCACATTTAAGCTCATTGCTTGGAGTGTCATCCCGTTTCAATACCTATACTCAACTGAATAATTTTTAGCAGTTTTAGAAATATTCCAAAGCTTCTTACTGCTGGTGAATAATTCAAGTTAAATGAGGTAGCTGTTCCCTTTCGTTCAATTCTTTAAGATGTAGCAAAATTTTGACAGTATCTATTTATTGTTTTTCTGTAACATTAATATAATCCTATTAACTATGAATACTGTTCACTAATATAGAATTAATATACATTTTTCTAAGAGAACTCTTATTCTTAAGAGAAGGAAATTACCTTTAGCATATTTTATTAAGATTGAATGGAAATATAAAAAATTGTTGTTTATTTACTCGGGTCATTTAAAAAATCCTACTTTCAATGGAGGTTGTTTTATGACTTCCATCACTTTTGGAAAGAGAGGACGTTATATTATCCTAGTTAAGTTCTCTTTGTATAACACCCTTTTGAAAAATTTGACATTTGATATTCTAAACTATATAACTCCAAATAAGAAATGCCAGATTTTTCATAAATTATAAGATTCTACTTAAATATTAGTATTTTTAAAAATAAACAATAGGGAAGGCATACACCACCTTTATAATAAAGCGAGCTTTATTTTAAATGTTTCTTAGATTCCCCATCTATCAAATAGTTGCCTGTAAGCCTGCAAAGATGAAAGAACAGATACTACTTGAGCTTCTGCAGTGGTCAAGGATGCAGACTTTGGATTCTGACCACCCAAGTTCACATCCTGATCCTATGGGTGCCCTTGAAAAAGTTACCTAATCTCTCTGCCTACCTGTTCTCCTCTGGTAGAATGTGGACATCATAGGGAGGTTGTGAAGATTGAGTTCTGTTTTATTTTTAATTTTTTTAAGATTTTTTATTTATTTGAGAGAGTGTGTGTGCATGTGAGCATGTGGGGGGCAGGCAGATGGAGAGGGAGAGAGAATCTCAAGCAGGCTCCATGCTGAGCACAGAGGCCAACTCGGGGCGATCCCGACAACCCCAAGATCACGTCCTGAGCTGAAATCCAGAGTCCAATGCGCAACCAACTGTGCCACCCAGGTGCCCCAAGTGAGTTCCATTTTTTAAAGTGCTTAGAATAGAATCTAGACATAGTATACTCACAGAGAGTGTTAGCTCTGGTGCCTCTCACTCAGTCCTCATGGTATATCTGAAGAGTTGTGATTGACATGACCATTTTAAAATTGGTCAAATTTAGGCAAAGAAGCTAATAAGTAACTTGCCACAAAGTACACAACAGGGAAACATGAAAGTCAGAGTTAAAACCTCACACAGCCTGGTTATAAAGTACGTGCTGGTCACTTTATGTCCTATAGACTTTAAAGAACTTTAAAGAATATATGCTTTTAGAGCACGAAATATCCTTACCATTTCAGCCGGGTTTTTTTCTTTTCTTTTCTTGTTAAGGTAGCAAGAGCAGGTAGTTTAACTTGATACAAATTAGCACAGGGGGCTAATTTGTACATTCATATGTCTGGCATCTCCCCCAACCCCTCATCCAGTTGATTTCATGTTGCCAAGGAAACCAAGATCAAAAGTGTGATCCTGAAAAGAAAAAAAGAAGAAATCAAACAAACAAAGAAGTGATATCCTGGTTGAATCCTAAGCTCCAGGCATCTGACCACATCTTCATGCTGCTGGTCTTCAAGGATAAACTAGAGTATAGATGACTGTATAAATCCAAAATCAAAGTTCATGCCTGTCTGTCAGCAGCTTCACATTTCAGTGTGAAGTTCATCGAATTCCATATATAAAACCTGTAGCCTAGGTACATTTACTGCCCTACTGAACCACATTCACCACAAATAGGTCAAGTTTAAAAAACATGTAATATTTAATACTTAAATGTGTGCAGATTATTTTGCCTTTAGTGAAATTTGAGGGCAAACCTGTGATACTCTCTTGAGAGTATTTTCAAACATACCCTCTTGACATTAAAGATAATTAGTTGATGGCTGTAGCTTTACTCATTTAAATATATTAGTATAAAATAGTTTACAAAGATAAGACCATTCCCCAACCAGTAGCTACTTACTCCAAAATTGGTATGGTTTTCTTGGTATTGCCAACTACCGTAAGGTAACATATAACCTTACAGATTAATTTTTTTCTATTAAAAATCTACCATTGGAAAAAAGATCTGCTTATTCTCAGCGTCCGTGTAGCCCTTAAGATGTGATTTTCAACTATATATTTTCATAGCCATTTTTTCTTTTCCTAATGTTTACCATGGGAAATTTCAAGCATAAATAAAAGCAGACAGATTACCCATTCACTCACTTCAGTAATATGCACTCAAGACCAATGTCATCTATACCTTTCCCTCACCATTATTTTGAAGCAAATCCCAGATAACGTATTTGTCTTTCTTAACTATTTAATGTAGATTCCATACCGTTCTGATATATTTTTTGAAGTTAATGCTACTGAGGATGATTCCCCAAAAGGATTTCCTTAATGTGTCCCATGCTTAGTCATTTCACTGTGGTTTTTAGTATTATCTTAGTATCAGTGGTTAGTACTATTTTCTGGTCTTATTTATTTTCTCATTTCATCCTGGTCCATAATTACGTATGGAATGAGTGGTATTTGTTTTTCTGCTGCAACAGCTAGACTCACAAAAACATCCTTCCAGGTGTGACTGTATAATAATGAGATCTAACACATCCAAATTAACGTTAGTCTTCAAAGTAGTCGCGTTGACAGGTTATTTATTTATTTCAATGATGCAGCCGTTTCACAGAATGTTTTTGGAACTCCTCTTTTGTAATTGCCTTCAGAAATACTTCGGGCCACACAGTAAAGCAGTCTTATTACTTTGGTTAAAGCCGATGTCTAACAAAAATATTATTGAATTCGATCACTTGTTTCTGTTCTTGGACTTGACTGGACATGACTCTGAATAACAAAGTCATTTCTAAAAATTAAATCTCCCTTTAAGGGATTTTGATTTGCAACCAATAGCATCATTTAAAAGCAGGAGGTGCAGATCCTTTCTAAAAATGGTGCTTTACTGTCCCACTACGTGGATCTTCCAGTACAAGCATGTGTGTAGTATGCGTGTGTGCATAGTGAACACATTTATTTTATGTGTAGGCTGTGCATCTATTGCAAGAGGCTGACGTGGACTTTCTTGTTTTTAATTTTTAATTTGTATTTGATTTTTTAAGTTCATAATGCATTAACCTGTTGCAAATTCAAAGGGTGTAAAGAGGGGAAGGTTTTTCTCCCTTCCCTTTCTTGGAGCCCTGCTCTACCCCCCTGGAGGCAGGCAGTGTAAACAATTTCAGTTGTATCCATCCAGATCTCTTCTACACATATACATGCATGTATTTGTTTTCTCTCCTGTATTTACAGAGAGGGAAGCGTGCTCTACACCCTGTTCTGTGCCAGCTTTTCTTCTGACAGTATGTCTTTGAGATCAGTCCAAGATCAGATGAAGAGCTTCCTGGTTTTTGTATAGTATTTGCTATCTGGATGTACCACAGCTTTTTAAAGCAGCACCCTTCATAGTACTTGAGTTATTTCTAATTTTTTGCTGTTAAAAATAAAAATGTGCTGGGGCACCTGGGTGGCACAGCGGTTAAGCGTCTGCCTTCAGCTCAGGGCGTGATCCCGGCGTTCTGGGATCGAGCCCCACATCAGGCTCCTCCACTATGGGCCTGCTTCTTTCTCTCCCACTCCCCCTGCTTGTGTTCCCTCTCTCGCTGGCTGTCTCTAATAAATAAATAAATAAATAAATAAATAAAAAATGTGCTGCAGGGGCGCCTGGTTGAGTCAGTTGAGCGTCTGACTCTTGGTTTTGGCTTAGATCATGATCTCATGGGTCCTGAGAGCAAGCCCCGCATTGGGCTCCGTGCTCAGCAGAGAGCCTGCTTCAAGATTCTCTCCCTCTGCCCGTCCCTCCACACACGGGTACGCTCTCACTCTCTGTCAAATAAATAAATCTTTAAAATGTGCTGCAAGGAAGAATTTGTGCATACAACATTTTGCACCAGGTAGATAGCTGCTAGTATAAATTCCAAAGACTGGAATTACTGGATCAAAGGGATACATGCATTTTAAATTTTGGTAGAAATTGCCCAGTTGTTCTTTTTTAGAAGTTACGCCAATTTTCGTACTCACCAATGGTATGATTTATCTTTTTCCATAATCACAACAGCACAGAATTGTCCCAATTTATTTCTGCTAAATTTATGCATTCATTTCTGTCATTATTGGGGAAACTGAAGTTTGTATTGAAAGGCACTGGTATCTCCTCGTCTGCTCATTGTTCTGCTTGATGCATTGTTGATCTTTTTCATATTGGTTTCTATGAGTTCTTTCTATTTTATGGAAGCTAACCTTCATTATATGAGTTGGAGACAGTCTTTCCTAGTTTTTTGTTTGGACTTCGATTTTGCTTGCAGTAGTTTTTGCTATGCAGAAATGTTTTAGCCGTATACATATATGTCAGATTTATCTATTCTGTTTCCTGGATTACATGTGATACATAGGCCTTTTCCACTCTTATTTTTTAATTTTTCCCATATCTTTAGTATTTTTATTAAATTGTTCATCCATCTGGAGTTTATTCAGTTTATGGTGAAAAGTATAGATCTAACTATTTTTTCTTCTTTTCTCATGATTCTTTTGTTGACATGAATTTTGAATTTAAAAAACTTTCATAGTCCATACTGTCATATATGAAAATAGGTAATACTGATTAAGCCATATACATTCTAAATTTTCTGTTAATTTTTATTGCCATGGGGAGTCTTCATTTTTTTGTATAGTCAGGAAATAATTATTTACACTGTATCATAGTTTGTAAATCACCCTGCAAGAAGCTACCATTTATATGGTATAGTGGACTACCTGCTCCTTGTTCTCCTTAAGTTACCCTCCCTATCTTAGTCCTTCTTAAAGAACACCACCATTACTTTTGTCTCCTTGTATGCACAGTGCCACTTGAGAATTTCTACGGAAAAATCTAACAAAATGTTGATGTTGGCTTGCATTTGTATTTGCGAGCAGTTTGTAAATTCATAGTTTTGTCAACTGAGTTTAAATTACCACTTTTACTTTTAATATAGTTGGTTCTTATTTTGAAATGGCATGAGCATCCTAATTTTATCTGTTTACGTTTACTAAAGTTGAACATTTTGTAAGCTTTCAGAGAGGGGTAGCGAGAGCTCCATGCCTGTGTTATCCAACCCAGGCTGTGTGGATTAGCATATGAGTTGTTTATGGTTTTTATGATCTTGGAAAAGAAGCCACTTTCTGAGTGAAGAGTTCTTAGCATTATTCATGGTAGAAGCTTCATTGGTAAATGTAGGGGGGGGTGTCCATGTAAAGATTTCAGTTGCATATCTAGTGTTATTTGTTATAAATACATTTGAAAGTTATATCAATTATGGTAACTGTGATTTATGAGATAAAAGGGTTTCTGGTGAGATTAATAAGACATATCTTCAGATTTGTGAAGACTTTTAGTCTGGAATTCTTTGGAAAGAAAATAGACCTCCACATGCAAGATGTTATTGTGATTATTCCCTGACATTTCAATTTATCTAACAAATAAGTAGGAATGTGTAACTATGAACCATTAATGAATGCATTTTTATAATAGGGAGACTTTATGGAGCCCCAGTAACAAACTGTTTTTAAGAAATGATAGTATTTGGAGGAGAAATGTATGCCAATTTTTTGCATTCCCCTTGATAGGTCATTTAAAAAATCTTTTGTATTTTTCTTTCCATCTTTAAAACTAGAGGAAGACTAAGAACGTGTTTATTCTGCCTCCTAGGGATGTTTTGAGAATTCAAAACTACATGCTAATGAAGATGTACTATATTACAATTTTCAGAATTAATAGATCAAACTACTACATGTAAATAAAGATATATGTTATTATAAACGTTCCAACTTCCTCCTTTGATTTATGGGAAAAATATATTTCATTGATACTGTGTATGTTTAATTAGTTCAGATTCTTTTTTTCTTCAGTGATTTCTCCTTCCTTTGAAACTGCTGGTTTTAAAAATCTGAAACTCTTGACGTTTGGCACATTGGCATTGATAATACTCTGTAACTGTAAAAATGGTGATCAAAAGCTTTCTGGGCTACAGTTATTTAGTATTGGACATATTATTTTCCTTGGTGAATTAATTTTAGAATTTTCTTCTTTATTCACAAAAACTTAGATGTATATATTTTCACTGAACAGTGCAAAGTACACCCTTTGGGTTTGACATTCCCACTTACGTGCTCCGTGTTCTTCCTTTTAATCTCAGCATTTTGATATTAAATTGCAGGGCCATGAGATTTATAATAGCTAGATTACAGAGGCAATTCTGATTCCATTTATTTCATATGAAGTACATAAGTGTTTGCTCATCTGAAGATAGCCCCAACACAAAAAAAAATTCCATACATTTTTATGATTTGTTCTTATATATGCAGAACAAATATGATATATACATAAATATATCACTTATTTCTTAGTGATAGATGTTGATAAAATATATATAAGCTTATTGCTCATATTTTTATATTCCACATGATAATCATGTAATGTTAGTCACTACAAATAAAGATTTCTCATAGGTTAAAGTAAAAGAATATTTTTTTATAATAACCTTATTCTGAAATTCTAAAAACTTGAAAAAAATTATGGAAATAGAAATTCACCTCTAGGTATTTTAGTGGCGGTGTTCTTTTTTTAAAAATCTTTTTAAGCTTCATGTGGCTACAATGTAATTCCACTCCAGAAAAATGAGCTATAAAATTCTTTTTTTTATTACACTGGGAAAGTCTATCACATTTTAGAATGCTTGAAAATAATGTATGATTCTGTTGTGAAATCTGTGGTATCTTATCTAGAAATGTAGACTAAATTATATTTAATCTATTAAGGGTTTGCAGGCATAATGATTTATTTAAAAAGTAAGTTACAAATAGATCAGTGGCTTATATAAATGAACCAGGTTTGCTCCATTTTCCCCTTCAGGCAGAGCTCACAGTTTGGAGACGAAAAAACATTTAGTGATTCGTCATTGCTGGAAAACCTCCAAAATAATCATGTAAGCAACATAAAACCACTGTCTTTCTGTTAATGAGTGAAAGCTAATGAGTATCTCTCTGAATTATCTTCCATGTTTATATTTTTTTTTTAGTTTCATGATCATTTTTAATACTTATCAAAATCTGTTATTGTTAAATACTTTTTATTTGGCCTGTGCAAATTCATGGCTGTTAAGAATTCAGTTTTGAAATTCTTGTTAATCAATATTCTATCTTTTCAAAGTGTCTCATATTAAATAATTAATAGAATTCTATTTGTATGAAACAGTTCATTATTCACCATTTCAGAATATCTGTAAAAATGAATTACCTGCTCAAAATGGTAGGCCAGTGCCCAGTCTATACAAAAAGAACTCTGGAAATTTCCATCCAGTGTGACCCTGGTACTTATGAAGTTACTTACACTTAACTGACATTCCATCAGATCAAATGGTATGGCTTCCTAGAGTTTAAACCCCAGAATCTTTTCTCATCATCACTTCAAGCTCAATGTGTCAAAACTTGAACTCAAACTCATTACCTCAAAACATGCTCCTTGAGTACAGGTGGTCTTACTAACCTGTGCCCCTGGGTGGAGCTCTAGCAAGGTATTCTTACAGGTACTTTTTCTATCCTATACATTATGACGTTCAGGATCCACAAGACCTAGACCATCTCTTCCCTCCACATTCTCAGGTTCAAATTGCTCCATCACCTATTTTAATTTTCTTTCTAGGAACTTGAGAGCTGCTTTGGATACCTCCTTTTCCATCCATCTCCAGCTCTATAGAGTGGCCAACCCCTTATCAATAGTGGCTTCTAGAATATATCCTAAAGGTCTTCTTTACTTCATTCTCACTTTCCCTCCCGAAGTCCAGACTGCCAGCATCCCCTTGCCAGTCTCCTTGTAACCAAGCACTCTGTCTTTCTTTCTCCTCAGGCCATACTGGCTTTTATTTTCTCAAACACACCTCATTCTTACCTTCTATAGGATCTTTTCAGTCTTATCTGATTCATGCTTGATGCAAAACTCTTGGCTCAATTCTTCATGAGGCTAAAACCTCAGCTTAAATATCACATTCTCTTGAAAATAACCACAGACTAGCCCAAATCACATTACATGATATTTGCACATTCTCTCCTTTATAGTCCTTTCACACTATAAGTCAATATTTGTGTCTTTATCTGTGTTCTGTCTTCCCCATAAGTTACGTGTCACACAGCAGGGACCATGTCTGTTTTGTCTATGGTACGACCCGGAAAACAGATTTTTCAAATAATGTTGTGATTTACCTTTCCAATCACTTCACTTGTTTTTTGGGGGTTTTTGTTGTTGTTGTTCTTGTTGTTTCTCCAAGAGCATAGAAGAATATTTTTTATTTGATATTTGATCTTCATCAGGAGCCAAACAGCAAAATGTTTAACTTAAAAGATCTGGCTTCTGGGGCACCTGGGTGGCTCAGTCTGTTGGGCATCTGACTCTTGATCTCAGCTCAGGTCTTGATCTCAGGGTCATAAGTTTGAGCCACGTGTTGGGCTCCACGCTGGGGCTGGAGCCTACTTAAAAAAAAAAAATATATAGATAGATAGATAGATAGATAGATAGATAGATAGATAGATAGATAGATATCTGGTTTCTCTTCTCCTATAAACTCTATGTCCCTTGCAGATAGGATCCACTTTTATGTCTTCCTCAGGCTGTAAGAATCCATTGCATTGTACACAGCAATTGCTCAACCAATTCTTTTTATTTAGTAAAACATGCATCAGGTTAAGGTCATTATTTATGGAGAGAGGAAGGACAAAGCATTAGAAAGGAATCCCCTGTCATCATTGCCCCAACCAACACAAAGTGGTGGAACCCCAGTAAGATCAGATGGCAAAAATTTAACTCTAATTAGGATATAGATTCAGGTAAATGAGCATTTTAGAATTTCTCTCCTGTCTTCTGAGGATTTGGCCATATCTACCTTTTGTTTCACTATGCTGTTTTCATTTGACACACCAAGTTGTTATGTGTAAATGCTTAGAAAATGAATGAAAGAGTGTAAGAATGAATGATTTTAATTAAAAATATATTTTCTTCATAACAGATGTTGGCTTCTTTGTTGTCTATAACCTCACACCTTCAATGCTTAACAGCTACAGGCTTACTAGACAGGAAGTTAGCGTTGTTGTCATTTGTGTCAGAATGTTTAAATGAAAAGGGTTGCATTATGTGTTTATTTTTTACAGCCAACTGCACCTATAATATGTGAGTTTCTTACAATGATGGCAGTTTGTCACACAGCAGTACCAGAGCGAGAAGGCGATAAGATTATTTATCAAGCAGCATCTCCAGGTACAAAGGAAGGAATTATAATGTATTTTTCCAGTGGAAAATTGTTCTGAAATTTAAGGTTGTCTAGAAAAAAAATCAGTTTAACTTGAAAAAGTGAAATAACCAAATTATGTGTTTTAGATAATAAAAATGTATTTACTAATTAGAAAAACCTGGTTTTCAGAATTAAATATATATATCTTAAAACATATAACCTTATGCACATAATTTTTGGCATATGACATAAATTGCATGGAAATTTGAATAACAAAATTCACACATTTAGGCTCTCCTCCCTTCTTTGAAAATAACAATTTTGCTTTCCTCTATTGGAAATGCTAGTCAAGGAGCTTGTTGTGTATTTATTTGGATGAAGAAAGTTCACCATTTGAAAGGGATGCCATAAAATATGTATTAGCATGGTTATCAATATTTAATGCCTAGGCTTAATTTTAAACCTATTTTCAATGTAAAATTGGGCAGTCAATTTGATGATTGCAAGATTTTAGGGAAGAAGGAAAGGAACATACTTATAGGACTGTAAGTGTTTTAACTGTATTCTAAACCAGCATCTGTGACCTTGCAGAATGTACTGAATTCCTAAAAAGCAGAAATGTTACATCTCATATTGTTAGGATGGCCACTATGTGAATGTTTCTTATCCCACACCCTACCCTCGGCAACAAGAAAATTTGATATAATCCGATGACGAAATGATGAAAGTAATATATAATAAAATAAACATCAGTTCATTTATATCCTTTTCTTTTTTTTCTTTTTTTCCCTTTGTCCAAGTTTCTCTTTTTTTTAATTTGAGTAGAGTCAACACACAGTGTTAGATTAGTTGCAAGTGTAGAGCCCCATGTATTTATATCCATTTAAATTGAATCCTCAATTCATATTTTTCTGCATTCAGTGGTTTAGGAGGAAAAGCATAAAACATAAGACAATCTTATGCATTTATTTTAAGAAACATTTCTTAAAGAATATTCTGGACCAAGGGTACATTTAAATTTCCCTTCTTCGGTGTGTTGACTAACAGTCAAATACGACTTCTGGTTCCATACATGTCTCAGATCCTTAAGATGGGTCTACTCATTCTTCGGCATTGTCATATGATTTCAAAAGAAATGGATTTCAACAGGGGCCAGAATAAACAGAATTTTAATTCTTTTAAAATTCAATAGAAAAATATAGTAATATAGTAATATATTTCTGTTGTACTAGGGGTAATTATTTTATCTCACCATGTATTTGCCTTTTTTGCTAAAACAGATGAGGGAGCATTGGTCAGAGCAGCCAAGCAACTGAATTTTGTTTTCACTGGAAGAACACCGGACTCAGTGATTATAGATTCAGTAAGTTATTTATTTTTAAGTCTCTTTTTCATCAAAATAATAACATATGCATAACTTCAAAGATAAAATAATATCAAAGGATCATAATAAAATAGAGGTTCGCTCCTCCAGAAGCAGCCACTTTACCTCTTTCTTCAAGCATTTATAAATCTCCTATTTTCAAAAACATATGCGATTAGTGATATCTGTTTTGATTCTTCCATTTGAACGTATCTACTGACTTTGTCTTCTGTTATGTTAAATGAGGATTTATTGCTCTTGATTCACTACCCCTCCCTGGGATATCTATTACTATATTACTGTAATTACATTGTAACTTTTAGTGAAACAAGTATTCAGACCTAATTTTTAAAATAGGCAAAAGACTTGAGCAAACATTTCACAAAAGAAGATATATGAATGGCCACTGAGCACATGAGAAAAAAAAATCATTAGTCATCAGTGAAATGCAAATTAAAATCACGGTGAGATGCTATATACCCACCCAAAAGGCTAAAATTAAAAACATTGGCAGCACTAAATGTTAATGAGACTAGAGAGCTAGTGGAGCACCCATATGTTGTTAGTTGATGTGTAAAATGGTATGAGCCCTTTGGAAAGCCTCTTAGAGTTTTCTAACACAGGTAAATGTGCATCTGACCCAGCAATTGTACTCATAGTTACCCAGGAGAAAGGAAACCTTATGTCCACAAGCAGATACCTAATGGAATGTTCACGGCAGCTTTATTCAGAGTAGTCAAACACTGGCGACTAACCAAACGTCTATCAGCAAGAGAAGGGGTAAGCAAATTGTGATATACACTTACAATGGACTATCCAAACAATAAAAAGGAAGGAATTATGGATTCATCAACAACATGGATAAATCTCAAAAACATTACGTTGAGCAGAAAAAGCTAGACACAAAGAAGGGCATACTGTCTTAAGATCAGACAAAAGTGATTGGGGGGGTAGAATTCAAAACATGGTTGTCTCAGGGTAGGGGAGGACATGGATTGGAGGAGAGCACAAGGAATTTATAGGGTGATGGGAATGTTCTATCGATTGGAGTAGTGGTTGCACCAGCATACCGTTGTAAACGACACAGTTTTCAGTGAACTATACGTTTAACATCTGTGTAATTTATTGTATATAAGTTGCATCTCACCAAAAAACTCATGATTATTTGTTATTATGCCTGTGCCAGTATTCATAGTTGAACACTGCTGTATTCAGGATTTTTTTGTTTTTTTTAATTTTATGTTGCCTGGTATAAATTATTTTCTGAAAATAATTTTTCCTTTATTTCCTAAAGATAAGTCCCTTATCTTTTTTTTTTCAATTGCTTAATTTTCTTTCTACCTATTAGTGATTATTCCCATATCTTCTGTCAGTTGGCAGTTCTTACCTTGAGACACACCCATCCCTCTAGAAGTTCTTTTTGGTCTATGCCAGCTATTCTAATTCTTCTACGACACTTAGAATCCCTTTTGATTTTCTTCCATTTGGCACTATTTCCTGTTTCAAATCTCCTTTCTTAGTGAACTTCCCTGTTTTGATGGAACGCATTTCGTGTTTGTTTCTTCGGGTTAAAAAATCATTCCGGAGTGGGGGGGGGCACCTGGGTGGCACAGCGGTTAAGCATCTGCCTTCGGCTCAGGGCGTGATCCCGGCGTTCTGGGATCGAGCCCCGCATCAGGCTCCTCGCTGGGAGCCTGCTTCTTCTCCCACTCCCCCTGTTTGTGTTCCCTCTCTCGCTGGCTGTCTCTCTGTCAAATAAATAAATAAAATCTTTAAAAAAAAAAAAATCATTCCGGAAGCAGAAGACACAGCAGTGATAGCCCCTCAGTAAGTCCAGCTCCTGACTCTTGGGCTCTGAGACACGCTGGCTGATGGGTCACCATTTTGTTCATGGTTGTCATCCTGGAATTGCTCTATCATCTTTCTGAGAACTTTCTTTACTTCTATCCTGTGTTAGATCTTTTATTCCTAAATCCCATGTCTGTCTTTTTTTTTATATATTTTTTATTTATTTATTCAACAGAGATAGAGACAGCCAGCGAGAGAGGGAACACAAGCAGGGGGAGTGGGAGAGGAAGAAGCAGGCTCATAGCGGAGGAGCCTGATGTGGGGCTCGATCCCACAACACCGGGATCACGCCCTGAGCCGAAGGCAGATGCTTAACCGCTGTGCCACCCAGGCGCCCCTCCCATGTCTTTCTTGCTCTTGGTTTACTCTTTTAGTTTTGTGGAATACATTTTTTAGTGGCTTTTTGGGAAAAGATACATGGGGACTAACTTTATTTATTTTGTAGTCCTTTAAAGTCTAAACATTTTCCAACCTACCCTTATACTTGATAGTCCGAATGAATATAGAATTACAGGATAGAAATTATTTTCCTCAGAAATTTTGATTTTTCCACTATTTTCTGGTTTCTAGTACACCTCATTGAGAAATCAGAAACTGTGGTGATTCCACATCTTTTGTGACTTGCCCCTACCCACTCCCCCACACTCTAGAAGGTTCTTGGATCTTCTTTCTCCCCAAAGTGTGGATATTTTATGACATTGTGCCTTAGTGGGAATATTTTTAACCCACTGTACTGAGCACTGGTGGGCCATTTTCCATTTAGAAAATTCTGTTCTAGAAAATTTTTCTTGAATAATTCCATTTTCCTTCCCTGTTTTTGCCCTGCTTTCTCTCTTTAGAATTCTTGAACTAATCTTTAACTTTTCACTTCTGCTTTCATGTCTTTGCCTTTTTGCTCTACTTTTTGGAAGTTTTCATCAGCTTTATCTTCTTAGCTTTCTATTCATGGTTTTTTTTTTTTTTTTTTTTAATTTCCGCTCTCATGTTTTTGGTTTTGAGAAGCTTTTTTTGTTCTTTCAGTATTTCTTTTTAATAGTATCCTGTTCTTATTTCATGAATGTCATACTTATATTACTTCTCTGAGAGAAATGATAGTTTTATGAAATTTTCATTTAAAAAATTTTACAAGCATTTAACAAAGCATTTAATTACAAAACATTTACAAGCCTTTAGTGAAACTGTAGTTTTTACCAAAATATAAAATGGTCTCAAACCATCACTGCAGTTGTTCTGCAGTGATTATAGTTTTGGGAAAAGCATACTTCATCAGAAGTTAAATATCAACTTTCAGGGGTGCCTAGGTGGCTCAGTTGTTAAGCGTCTGCCTTCGGCTCAGGGTGTGATCCCGGCGTTATGGGATCGAGCCCCGCATCAGGCTCCTCCGCTGGGAGCCTGCTTCTTCCTCTCCTACTCCCCCTGCTTCTGTTCCCTCTCTCTCTGGCTGTCTCTCTCTGTCAAATAAATAAATAAAATCTTTTTAAAAAACAATCAACTTTCAAATGTTCTTTTCCAAAGTTTCTCATTTTCTACTTAGGAGAAAAGAGCAGCTTTTAACTACTGTAGCCCTTGAATATGGGATGTATGAAAGATCTACCAGGGTTTTGACACAAATTGTAATATGCAGAATCATAAGGCCAGTCTCCTCCCATACTACTAAAGAGCAGTAAGCAGGGTATAAGTATTAATCATAAAACATAAAAACATAAGAATTATTATAAATAGTCTTATTTTTCCACACTTTTTTCTCATGGGTCCCCTTAAAAAGCATATACTGGCTTATACAGCAATATTTCCAAGAGTGTAAAACACTGCAAAAAAGTTTTATGCCACCAGGAAGCCACAGTAATCCGGTTCCAATGTAGAGCAAAAAATGCCACGTATGACGCATGTGACAAACCACTTCAGTCTGGTGTTGAAACGAAGTGCAGAGGCATCCAGGACCCACCCACCAGCTCCTCGTGCCCATCAGGAAATCTAAACCTGAATCTTCATTGGTCCACAGGAAATTTTGTTTTTGAATTCTTTTTCCTCCAAATTGCTTTTATCTGTTGGTTTTGGATATCTCTGTTCCACATTAATGTCCTTAGATGTCTGTTCATCTTTGGTATTGTGGTTAAGAAGAAGGAACTTGAAAGTGGATGTGTCCGTTCAGAGCCTGAGTATTTGTCTACACTGAGCTCTACTGTAGGGTGGTGTGGTGCGATTAGTTTGGAAAGTCATGGTGTCTGTACCTCTAAGGCTTGTTGAATTCCCCAGAGAGTAATCTCCTGATTTCTGCCTGGAAAAGTCTGGCTGAGTAGGTTGGGATATTGGGACCCAGCATTTAATATGAATATGATAACAAGGCCATGTCTTCAACCATGCCAGTCAACTTCTAGACAAAAGATTCTTTTAGACCAAAGGAAGGGCCAGTGCTGAGAGCTGCTTTTCAAGTGGCTCTTACCTAGTTCTCCCTCCCCATTTTAGGCCCCTCTTTTACCTCACAGTTCTACCTCTTTTACCTCACAGTTCTAGGGCTATCTACTTTTTCACATACTTAAACCATTTAAAGATTTTATGGTACAAATCAGGTAGGTGCTCAGCTTTTCCCATGACCACTGTAGCATTCAGCCTTCTTGGATCTGCTAAGCTACCACTCATTGATCTGTGTTCTAGCTTCCAAATTTCTGGTGCTATTTCTCTTTTCTTATTTTCCTGCCATTGTAAGCTTCTTTCTTTATGAAGTGTTTACTACAGTTTTAGTAAGGCTTTGGGAAAGACAGAAATTAAATGTGTATGTTCAGTCTTCCCTCTTAACCTGAAAGTTAATAAATTCACTTAAAGAGGATATATGCAGAAGGGATGCTTCGTTTGTGTTATTTTTTACATTAAAACTTCATGCATGGGGTTTATTTCCAAGAAGCCGAAGATGCTTCCCACATGATGTAATCAAGTATTCCTTTCCTTTATAGCTGGGACAAGAAGAAAGATACGAATTACTCAATGTTCTGGAATTCACCAGGTAAGACATCTGCTCTGTGATTTGTATCTGTGAGATAAATTTCTACATATGTTTTTTCCCTTTTAAATAACTAGAAAGTATGCTTTATTTTTCTAACTAAATTTATCTAGAAAAAATATTAATTTAAAATCTGCAGTATAGCTCGTAATTGTCATAGCTGCTGATAAATCATAAACACCTATCTTCAGAGTATTGCCAGACATGATTCCTGGAGGCAGTGTAAAAATATTTGTGAACAAAGCTGGTCTGCGTCACAACTGTGGGATATAGGACCAGGAGTCTTATGGCTGGTGATCTGGAAACATCGTTATACTTAGAGGCAGCAGGATTTATGTGTACTGAAGCTGAATCAAGAGTTAGGAACCCAGCAGTCTAATTCTGTGTTCATTGTATCTAACTATCTTGGGGGTTTCAGAAACCATATCCATCTCTCTGTTAGGTATAAAACCAGTTGCCATTTAGTAGGAAAAAGCAGAAATCAAGGAGGTTATCCTGCTTAACTTTATTTCCTAAGGTCAAATAATAGAGACCTTATAACAATAATCAGTGATATCTGTAGGAGTTCGGCTTTTTTTTTTTTTTTTTTTTTTTTTTTTGCATGATGTCGTTTCCGAACTAATACGCTCTTGAGGCAAATAGGCCTCAGTTAACAGACATGATGGTCTTTTAAAGATTACATCACCATTAACAGGGCACTTAAGGCCAGGCCGCAGGCAGGAAGTGACACTGCTGTTCAAGGAAATAGTTGCTCACCTATCTTCTCGAACTTTCTCCTACATAAGGCAAGCTTGTACACTGGCTAGAAAAGGCATTTCCTATAGTATGAAGGTTCCTCAAAACGTTAAAAATAGAACTACTCTATGATCCAGCAATTGCACTACTTGGTATTTACCCAAGGGTGACAAAAATACTGATTCAAAGGGACACATGCACCGTGATGTTTACAGCAACATTATCAACAATAACCAAATTGTGGAAAGAGCCCAAATGTCCCTCAACTGATGAATGGATAAAGACGTGAGATATACACACACACACACACACACACACACACACACATACACACACACAATATATATATATATATAACAATCATGGGGAGAAAAAGAGAGAAGCAAACCAAGAAACAGACTCTTAACTATAGAAAACAAACCAATGGTTACCAGAGGAGAGGCAGGTGGGGGATGGGTTAAGTAGGTGATGGGGATTAAGGAGGGCACTTGTGATGAGCACCAGGTGATCTATGGAAGCGCTGAATCACTAAATTATACACCTGAAGCTAATATTACACTGTATGTTAACTGGAATTTACATAAAAACTAAAAAAATAATAAAAACATGTAACTTACTGGAGAAAAAAAAGAAAAGTCATTTCCTTTTCAATGCCAACTTTAGTTGCTGTCTTGGTTGGGAGTGACCACATGCCATTGGTTAATATCAAAAATAATGGGGTCTGTCTAATGTATTAAACACTGTTTTCCTTACTCGTATGCACTGAAAGGCTCAAGGGAAAATGCATGAGAAGTTGATGAGTAACTGTAATAGAGTATTTCCAAAATGTATCCCCCACCTTTTTTTTCATGTCAAAGTGGCTGTTTTTCCTAAGTCAACTTGCATTATACCCACAAAATATTATAAGTAGTATATCAGTTAGCATTTGGGTATATTTGTTTATTAACACACACCTTGAAGCACCACGAAGAAAAATTAAGCAAGGTTAGGGGCTTAGGGTCTTTCAGGATACAGTGATGGGGTGGGCGTAAGGATGAAAGTGAGAAAAGTGACTATGGAGGTATTAAAAGAGACTCTGGAAAAAACATTAGTGGTTTGGACTAGGATGATGGTAGCACAAAGAAAGTGAAGTTGATAGAAACCAGATACCTTTTGGAAGAATGTCAGGGGGCCTTTGGGATGGATTGGAAGTAGAAGAAGAAAAGAGGGAGGGGTTGGAGTCTCCGGCATGAACAGCCGGGTGGGTGGAGGTACCATTTACACAAATGGCACATACAGGGATAGGAATAGATGTGCAGGATGAGATGTTTGAATCATTATGTTTGAGATGCCCGTGAGATACACACATGGAGGTGTCAGGGGCAGGCATTGGATGTGAGGGCCTGGAACACAAAAGAGAAGCTGATGGCTGAGATATAAATATGGTAGTCATTGGCCCGTAAATGGGAACCAAAGCCACAAAAATGAGTTGGATCTCCTGGGTATAAAATACAGAGTGAGGGAAACATGAAAGGCTGAGGATTGCGCTATGACTAGCTCCAACTTCTAAGGGTTGGTTAGTAGGAGAGGAATCCACGAAGGAGACTGCTGTACAGTTAGCGACGTAGAAGACAGAGGAAGGATCACAGCACAGAGCCAAGAGAAGAGGCTTTTTTCCGAGGTGACAGGGGTCCTCTGGGTCAGAGACCGCAGCAAGGTTAGGTGAGCTGAAGGTGGAACAGATTTGCTGGATTCAGCCGTTCAGTGGGAGGGTCAGGAGAGAAGCCAAGTGGGAAGGACGGGGGCACACGGGACAGGGCAGGGGTGGGAGGGTGGCATGCAGCGGATGTAAGCAGAGATGGCCGGTGTGCACTGCAGGTGTTTGGGGTTGAGTTGTGAAGGGGTTGTGGCTCTGTGGGGGTGGGTTGCTTGGGCTGAGTTTTATAAGCAAGAGACTCCAACGTGTTTAAGTACTGATGAGAGAGACCCTGTCCAGAAGGGGATGATGCAGAGTCAGGGCAGAGCAGCGTAACTCTAGGAATGAGGTTACTGAGGAAGAAAGGGGCTTCACAGCACATGGAAAAGGAAGGTCTCTGAAAGGAAAAGAAATACTTCCTCCATTGTCAGGAAAAGAGGCAGAGAGGTTGGTGCCCAGCAGAAACATGTATAAATGTGTGGGTGTCAATGGCAGAAAGAATAAGAATTTCTTGTCTGAGGCTTCCATCAAGGTGAATTGCAGAAATTCCAAGGGTCTGGAGTATGAGGGTGCATTAAAGACTTGGAGAAAGGAGAAGGTGTTCCATGTCCTGCAGACGGTGAGAGAGCAAGCTTATTAGAAGAAGTGGTGTCGCTGGACAGCAGGCAGCATGCAGGTGACGTGTATCGTGGATTTCCTAAGCTCTGTGGCAGGGCAACTTTTCTCCTGCTCTGTCCATCTGCTCTGATGCCACAGAAAAGGTTCCCATTTGCCCTGGATTTGGGAGTTTTGCCAGGAGAAGAAAAGAGCAGGAAGGTTGATGAGCATGGGACTATCTCATGAAAGTTGGACTAAGAGAGGCGCCAAGAAGGGCAGAGACAGAATATAGATTGTACAGTGTCATTGCGAAGAGGGCCCAATTAAATGTATTCCCAAAGTGCAGGGATGGTGGTCAGAGGAACTAATACAGTGGGGATTAGAGATGGAGAAACAGAGGACTGAATGTTTCTAGATGCCTCAGAAACTCCCAACTGTATGCTAGGACACCATATCTTGGCTACTTTATATTGGACTCATCTCCGTTTTTAGGAGAATGTTGCAAGGTAAAACAAATAGATACAGACACTTAAGAAGTCCCCCCCCCACCCCCTCATTTCTGGAGAGAATGCTTATACACCCTTGGTTCCAAATGAGGCATATCCTATGCAGGGCTGTGCCAGTTTGTTACTTGCTGTCTCTGCAAATGCACTGAAAGATGCTTTTTGACCAACATTTTTATATGGCCAACACAGCGTTAAAATGTTTGTGCTCATTAGGCTAGCTTGGTCATACGAATAGATTTTTTACATGCTGCCGGTGGTTTGCTAGTAATCATTGAAAAATAACAGTTGTGAATGCTGAAGTCAGTTTTAAAGTGCCAGTGTTTGCTTTTCTGTGTGAGTTGGGTATATACTTACAATGGACTATTTTTTCTGCTTGTGTTAAAAGCTATATCATACAATGCGTCTTAGATACTGACTTAAATATTTTTTAAATCTAAAAGCATTGAACCAGAACTCTCTTCTGTCCAGGCGGATCCTAACTCCTGCAGGTTTCCCAGGATCCATTTTGTAAATTATTCCTTTAGGGCAGCAGATGGTACCCTGGTGCCTTAAAAAAACAGAATGTAACTTTCAAAGGTACCCAAACCACACACCCAGGGGATGTTTGTATATGTGGAAGGATAGGGCTCATAATTTGGTAAAATGTATTTTTCACTCTGAGTATTAAAATATGTGAGGCATGACAAACATATATATGCATATTCTCAGTATGATGACACATTATGGAAAACCTCTTTCAGCGCGAGAAAAAGAATGTCAGTGATTGTTCGCACTCCATCCGGGAAGTTACGACTTTACTGCAAAGGAGCTGTAAGTTTTTATTTTTGTCTTTTACAGTTTTGATTTATGATGGTTTAGAATGTATACGTTCAGCATTCTGCTATGGAAATGTAACACAGATGTTTAGCATAAAGTTGCTGACATCCACTTTCCTTGGTGTTTTATAGTAATAGTGTTCAGCCTCTTCTGGTGAAATTTGGAATTCCTTCTGGGTAAATTTGGTGCTTTGAAAAAATTTGCCCTAACTTATTTATGTAATCTCAATTTTGATACATAATATTTGAGGTTTATATTATAAAATACATTAGAAGACAATTAAACCAGAAAATGCTTTGAAATTGTATTAGAAATGTAGTGATCCTCACCAGTTTCAATGTAATTTTTTAAAGACCATAGAAAGAGGGAGGTAAAATGGATCACGGTTACTGCTATAATTTCATCATATGGTCATTACTATTTGTCTTGCGTTGTTTTCATTATAAAAGAATTTCTGACTATTGGTTGGCTTTGGTATATTGTCAGGTTATATTGACAGAAAGAGTAATGTGTCATTCAAAGTGATTTTTCCTAGATGAAATATGTTTATACTCATGGAAAAATAAGGAGTCTACTGACCAGAGCCACGTTTTGTTTCTACAATTAGTGTTTTCCTTCTGAATTATACTTTCCAGGTACCTAGTCTACTTGGACTAGTCAGGTAGCTTACCAATCTGGAACTTTCCAATTTTAAATATAATCAACAACCTTGATTTATTAAATGAAACTTGGAAACTGCACTTGTTAGTAAACCAAAGCTTATTACTTAAATTTTTGTCGAAAATGTTTTTCAATACCTTGCTTTTAAAGCTTTGAAGTGCAATTTTTGAATATCTTGGTTTTAAAGCATTTTGGTAGCATTATTTCACGATGTCTCATAAATTTAGTTTTAGAATTCCTCTGGTTGTTGATTGAAACAACTAGCATTTATTCATTGTGTGCACTTTACCAGACTTTCAACTGGATTTTGGAGAAAGGAAGATAAGACCCAACACTTGTCAGGAACTAAGCCTAGTTGGGGAAATATATATAAAGAGAAGTTTAGGATACAATATTGAGGTATATTGTAAAGCTCTTTCACATTCCAGTGGTAGCATTTAGTGATAAGGGAATAAAGAGAGCCTCGAAGACCTTCCACTTTAAATGATAAGTTATGTGTCCAGTTTGCAACCAACTCACATCCTTCCTTTCTTAGTTGTGAGTAATCTTCTATCTCAAACCTCTGTTTGGGGAGTTAAAGCATTGAACAAAAAATAAAAACATTGGACTTCTTTTTGAATAATCATGGAGATAGTTTGCATACGTTACGTTGCTTATTGCATTGTTTCCCTTCACTACTCACACAGTTGACTATGAAATGTGGTTGAATACTAAAAAGGCAGAAATATATAAAACAAGGTGCATTTGAGAATTTCATGTAGTTTGGCAGAGAATAGTAGAATTCAAGCCTGGAAAGGTGGACATGCGTTAGGTAATGGTTTTTTGTTTTTGTTTTTGTTTTTTGATGCTCAAGAATTTGTACTTTTTTCTGAATTGTTCTGACGCCATTTAGGAAGATGACTTTAGGCAGAAAGGAGATGCATACAGAGTTCCGCATTGATGCTATTGACTGTAGTCCAAGAGCTGATAAGGATCTGAACCAAGATCGTTGCAGAGAGGATTGAGAAGACAGAGATTTAGGACTTAATAATTGATTACATGTGGGCGATAAGGGGGAAACCATGATCTAGGATTATTACCCAATTTGGACTTGACCGAGTAGATGAAGTGGTACCATTTCCATGATAGAGGGTTGGGAGCTACATCTGGGCCATGAGGCAGAGATGCTTGGATTTCACAGGGTAAGGAACCTGGGTGCTGGTACAAAGTAGGAGTTAACAAGTGTAGCTGGAAGCTAAAAGCAGGCGATTGATGAGATCTTATAAGAAGAAAATACTACATGGAAAGAGAGGAGGACTAAAGGTGAGGAGGAGAGGGTCTAAATAGAGAGACCGGAAGTGGGAAGAGTCTGAGGCGTGTTGATGCCCTGCTAGAGTGAATAATCAGCAGTCACATGTGCAACAGAAGACTTTAGTAGTAAGAGTCAGTTAGAGAGTCAGCGCTAATACTTCCCAGTCAAGTTAACACAGTCTGCTCAAACTTTGATGTATCTCCTCTATTCCAGATTCATGACAGTGATGGATACAGTGTAGAGAGAGAGCAGAAAGATAGAGCCAGGCTTAAAAACAAGATAAACGTCTTTGAAGCCCCAAGTAGGAATAGAGAATCAGCGTGGCACACTGAACTGAGGTCTTGAGTTGAGTGGGGTGGGAGTCCGGGGTCAGGATCAGGGAGCGGTGGTTGGAATTTGGTTTCTGTAGAACAGTGGGAGCAAATAGTGCTTTCTGTAAAATGTGGATGGGAGCCAGCCTCCCCTCTTTGACGTCTGAGACAGTGGTGAGCTTCCTAATCATGAGAAGAGACTAAGAAAAAATTCATGCCAACTCTGCTGGGGGGGTATATAAAACCACTAGACTGGGGTGTGCACAAGCAAGGAGAGCAAAACTTAGAGACACATGAGCAAATCTTGTGCCAGAGAGACAAGCACATAAACACCCGGGCATGAATTCACTCCAGGTGAAATCATTTGTGTAGACAAGTCTTACCAAGGATGCTTAGTTCAACATGATTTAAAAAAAAAAAAAAAAACTATTTTTAATCAAAAAGAAATGGAGGGGATGGAGATATGTGTAAGCTAAATTTGAAATCATAAATGTAAGAGAAAACAGCAGAGAATGGAATAAAGTCTAAATTAAACAGAGTAGAAGGGGCAGGGGTGCAGTTAGGGAATCGGAAGATAGTAAGGCAGAATGCATCTAGAGCATAACACAGAGATGGTAGCTCTGTGATGTGCATGTATGTGGATGATTTTTCTCCTTCTTTCTAGGCTTTCTGCAATGAGGTTGCCTTTATTAGTTTTTAAATGAGGAAAAAGGAAAAGTAGACAATACACATTATATCTGCAATAGTAGCCAACTTAACAAAAGTTATACTTACATAATTAAAATCTCAATTTATTCAAGAAAATTAAAACCCTCCCCCAATACTTATATACCAGAGGAAAAATTAGAAACTTGACTATTATACTTAATGCTCGAGGGACCTTAAAGTGACAGAAAATTTCTAAGTGCCCCCTACGTTAAATTCTGTGCCACCCGTCAAGGAGACCACATCTGAAATTATTTACGTTTAGCAGTCCACCACCACGCCATAGACAAAGTACAGCCGCATCGGAATGGCACACACAAACACAGAAGAGTTTGCACTTTCGTCTAGATGTGTCTGGTGATTTTAGCAAATGTCCCAGATCACAGGGGCCAAAGCTTCGTGCAGCTGGTCAGTCCGTCTCCCCTTGTTGGGTAACCTGACAGCAAGATCACAGTCCTCGCTGGCAACTGCCTCCTTTGTAGCAAGATTACCTAGATAACTTCGGTATAAATTGCAGTGCTTAAATAAGTAATTATGTCAGACCTCTTTTTTCTATTTGCTACCTTCTTACTATTGACTCTTGCATTTCATCGTATAGTCCTTCTTTATTTGGCAATATTGTAAAACATGCTTCAGGATGACTGAGGATTACAACAGGTGTTTTATTCATGCAACACATATTTTTTGAACAGCTGCCACGTGCAAGACACCATAGGTGAGGACAGAGCAGCATTGGAACTTGAATCTAAAAGATGAATAGGATAACGACTTTTTGAGTGAAAATTGACCTCAGGTGAATTATTCATCGTGAAGCGCCAGGCTCTTTCCTGACTGTGCCATGCTGTCCCAGGAGCGTCGCCTCACGATCGATTTTCCGCTCTTACCTTACTGAGGGCTGGGACACCACATAAGTAATTTCAGTTAGGATTTCCTGCAAATGTAGACTCTTTTAGGTTCTAAGTCTCATCTTAGGGGATACACATGCTTTAGTTCCTGTGAAGAAGCCTTTTCTGGTCGTAACCGCGTACCGAATACTGGATGTAGCACTCTGAATAAATGAGTGTTACTTTGGGTGAATAGGTTATTTGTATGTATTTATTTCTCACATGTAAGCATGGCCAGTTGTGACTGTCATTTAAAAACGTGCTATCTAATTCATGTGAAGGCCACATTCTGTCCCCTGCTTTCCTTGATACTATCAAGAAAGTAGAAAATTCTATTTTGAGCATCAGTTTCTTCCACTAGAAAACTTGGCTACATGGCAGAATTTAATCTCCCTTATCGCTTTTGTTTTCATGACTTTAATTTTTTTTTTAGAGATTTTCTTGGCTTTAAGATGGCCTATTTTAATTTCATTGAAAATGTCATTAGCCTCTGGAAAAAAATGGAGTTCATAAGTTATACCTTTCATTCCTAGAAAGGAGCCATAAGGGGAAATTATCATTTCCTTTTGCTTTGCCCCCCCTTCCCATTCCACCACTGAAAAATGAAAAGAAATTCATAATTGGGGCCTGGAATATTCCATCTGTTCTGAGGTCACTAAGTTCTTGTTTCTCTCAAGGGTTCTAAATCATACTCCATTAGTCTGCTTCCAAATCTCAGCCCTGAGACTGGAGACCCCAAAATGGGTAATACCACTGAGAAAGTAATTGCAGGTAAATGATTTATTTTTTCCTAGTCTAATAAAACCATGGAGGCTGAACACTAAAATTCTTAAAACATTAAACCCAAGCCGAAGAATAACTAAAGGAACAATAAGCAGTTTATAAAGGGGCAAAAATCAGAGAAACGTAAGTCGTGTGTAACGTTCAAGCTAAAAGGGACTTTAAAGATAATCCAGTAATTGAATTTCACAAACTAAGCGAATTGAGCTTTTAGAGACTAAAGTGACACAATCAGAAATATTCAGCTATCAGGTAATGCTAGGTTTGTTCAAAATTCTCCCTATAATGCCCACCAGCCCTCTCTCTGTGCATTTGGACCTGTGTTTCTCAAAGTTTGTTCTGTAGAAGCACCAGTCCCTTACAGATGCCCTCATCTCTAGCTCAGGCTTCACAGTGAATGAGTTTGGGGCACATACTGTATGGCCCTTTAGAGATCTATGGGGCACATTCGCGATTTAAAGGCTCTGAGAAGTATTACCAGTATTACTGCAGGCCAGGCTTGGTTCAGCCAGCATTTCCCAGACTTTCTGAGTGCTGGACCTTCTCCCCTGTGGCACCTATGTATTCCTAGGGTGGCTATGCCCTCACTGCAGTGTCCTGCAAAACCTTCACAGGGTGGGGGGGAGATTTTGCAAGATAAGTGAAGTACTGATAGAATCTGAGATGTGGAACACTGGAGTAACTACGGGTTTATTCACAAAGGAGAAAGATGAAAATATAGGACTCGAACCTTGTTTCTTAATGTCGTTAGGGGAACAGTGTTACTGGGGAAAAATATTTTGTGTTTTAAAACTAATCTCAGAGTTGTTTTTATACTGATTTGCTGCTAATGTTGCCAACATCAATGTTATTAAACTCAAAATGTATTTAAGTTTGAATGTATGAAGTGTATTATACCTTCTGTTTGTTTTCCAGGACACCGTAATATATGACAGACTGGCAGAGACTTCAAAATACAAAGAAATTACCCTAAAACATTTAGAACAATTTGCTACAGAAGGTGAGTGTAATACGGGATAAAGCATGATTACAATAAAAAGAAATCATCTGCTACTGATGTCTTGCGGGATTGTTGTTATTTTACTTAGAAATTCCTAAAGCAAGATAACAATTACTGGTGATAATTTAAGTTATACTATATGCTGTTCTCATTATTTTTGTTTTACTTTCCTATGTTAAAATTTTGAGAGACTTGGTCCCATGTTTCGGGGGTGTAGGGTCTATAAATCTGTTCATTTTTTAGAATGGATACTATTCACACTTTAAATACATTGTATCTTTAGCAGTGTAGAAGGAAAAGAAGTGAAAAAACTGGATATTCTAATCTGAGTAAGACAGAGGATAAGAAATAAATAAGCCTATATAACTATTAAAACAGCTAGTCAGTGTAGTTTCAAGTCAAGACTTTTTAAACCCTTACCACATAACAGGCTCTGTGTGAGGTAAGCAGGCTGAGTCCTGTCTCTCTGTCCTACTGAAATAGATGATCTGTGCAGCTCAACAGTCTGGGGGAATGATCTAGATAAGATGGGAGGACATGAGAGTCCTTAAACAATAGGGTCAGTTACTCCAAGAATTTGTAGAGTCTTATCTCTGAACTTAACAGAAGTAGCCGCAACAGTATCTAAATCTCCCATCTAGGGTGACTGCCTTCAGCTCAGGTCACAAGGCCAGGGTCCTGGGATCGAGCCTCACATCAGGCTCCCTGCTCAGCAGGGAGCCTTCTTCTCCCTCTCCCTCTACCTGCCTCTCCCCATACTTGTGTGTGCACTGCCTCTCTCTGTCAAATAAATAAATAAAATCTTCAATCAAAATCAGTCAGTCAATCAATCTCCCATCTAAATGTTCACTCTTGTCTGCCTCAGCCGAAACTGTTGCCAGTGGCAACAAGCCTGACCTCGGATCAAATCCTTTTTCCTCTTCATACAAGCTACAAACAGATAGGATTGTTTTAAAAAGCACTAGGCTCTGAAAAGCAAGGACATAGAGAACCTTCTCTCAGTTCTCCGAAAATGCAAGAGCATGGAGACACTCATGTTCCTAGAGTCCGGGTTCCCCAAGGAGCAGCCTCAGCGGGGCTTGGCAGGTACAGCCTAGCCGGCATCCAGCGCTGGTTCTTTTTCCGAAGGAGGGTTGAGGGAGCATCTTTCTCTTCTCTGGCTGTGATGTAGATATTGAAGCTCTTAGAGCTGAGTTGGCTTGGCCTTCACCTCCACCCTATTCTTTCTGGCCCTAGGCTGAACAACACTTTTTTTTACTCCGTGGCTACCCCAGAGTAGTCACCAGCCAAGTTTCCAAAAGAGAAAAACATGTCCTGATATGGCCCCAAAGATTTAAGTTCTACTCTCAGTGAGCTGGCGGTACACAACCCTACTCCTTTCTTGGAAGACAGAGTCCTCTGGGCACTTTATGTCCTCCGTTCTCTGCTTCTCGTTTCTGACATGTTCCCTGGCCATATTTTATTTGGCTTGAGATCACTAGCACCTAGTTATTCTGAGAGTCAATGACCTTGAGTGAGGGTGTTGTCTTCTCAGGAACCTAATTAACTGTATTTGTCCTGACTGATAAATGCTTTTGCTTCTTCTTTGTTCCAATCCACCTTTTTTTTTTTTTCTGGCTGAGAGTAGCTTCCAAATGAATTATGAAATTGATAGGCACCGAGCACTGGGAGTAGGTCACCTCAAATATCAGCTTTGATTCTTCTCCCAGGGTGTTTCTAATGAGTACTTTGTTTTGTCACTATCCTCAGTTTTTTTAGACTTTTAGTTTTTTTTTACTATTTCTTTCTCTTTTTTTTTAATTTAAATTCAGTTAGTTAACATATAATGTATTATTGGTTTCAGAGGGTAGAGGTCTGTGATTCATCAGTCTTATACAATACCCAATGCTCATTACATCACGTGCCCCCCTTAATGTCCATCACCCAGTTACCCCATCCCCCACACTCCTCCCTTCCAGCAACCCTCAGTTTGTTTCCTATGATTAAGGGTCTCTTATGGTTTGTCTCCCTCTCTGACTTTGTCTTGTTTTATTATCTCTTCCCCTATGATCCTCTGTTTTGTTTCTTAAATATACTACAAATTTAAATTTACGGCGATGGAGAGCAGTAATAAGTACAACCATATATTCCTGTAAGAGGCAGATGGCTTTCCGAGTAGACCCCATTGGAGTCCCTCTCTTTCTTCAATAGCATCTGTGAAGCCACTGTCGTAAGCCAGCCACTGTGCTCAGTACCGGAGTTTTAGATATGAAAGGCTCAGGGCCCCTTCCCTCCAACAGTTATACACTAATACAGGCGATCCACAAGAAAAACAATATGAAACATTGTCGTTCACACCATACGAGCATTTGGGGATTTTTGCCCCGGGTCTGAGCAAGAGGAGAATGCTTCAGCTAGATGATGGTATGAACTGAGTCTTAAAGTAGATTCAGGGCAGACAGTGGAGGGAGTTGGAGGGGGCAGAATGGAGAAAAAGTGACCGGCATGTGCAGAGACCTGGGTATATGGGAGGTAAATGGCAGACAAGGAGCTTGAAGACACTTGGTGCATGGTGAGTGAGCCAGCCTTTGCGGTTCGGACTTCATCCTGCGGATGAACAATTGAAAGATTTCAAGCAAAAGCGTAACCTGATAAGATCAGGATGTTGGAAAAATCACTTTGGAAAAAGCGCAAAGGCTGCATTGAAAGAGCTGGGAATCAAGAGCAGGGTGCCAGTTGAAGGGGAGGGGAGCACTGATAACGCGTTTTATACCGAGGGTGTGCCCTAAGTGAATCAGACGTCACCCATATTGTTTGAATCGAATCCGTCTTTTCAAAATAAAACTTAGTTACATAAAAATGGAAGGGTCAGACTTCTGAATGAAATCTTACTTGGTGTTGGGGGGATGACTGCTACCTTTTCTTCAGGGTTAAGAACTTTATGTTTTGCTGTGGCTGAGATTTCGGAGAGCGACTTTGAGGAGTGGCGCACGGTCTATCAGCGCGCGTCCACATCTGTGCAGAACCGGCTGCTGAAGCTCGAAGAGAGTTATGAGTTGATTGAAAAGGTACGTGAAAGACCATTTTGCTCGTACAGAAAGTTTGGTTTCCAGAAAGTGTCAGTCTTTTCAAGGAGCCAATAAATAAAGATCAGAATATCTTGACACACCACTTACTGTTGAATCTCCTCTGGTCTGAGCATTGACACATCTTAGTAATGGTTAAGGCTTTTGCTGAAAAGTCTCTGGAATTGCTTTGTATAGATCTTCCTACTTTTTATAATTATGCATCAAAGTGAAGCTCGTCTAACCGTCTTCTTGTCAGTGTATACTGTTGCTTCTGCATCACTGAGGATAAACATGCCCTACTCCACACATGCTTGCACACGAGTCACATACGCATGCGTGTCTGCATAGAGTTGATCAAGGTGTATCGTGTGGGATACAAAATAATGTAATACAAGTATAGTTTGTGTGACTCTATAGCTAATAATAGAGACTATATAAGTGAACAACCTGGTGCTCATCCCTGGCTAGTCATTGTATGTGTGTGTGTGCGTGTGTGTACATAAATGTATATGTGTGTGTGTATAGACACACAGCCCTCATTTGCATCACAACTAAAATACTCCCATTTTACAGACAAGGAAACCAAGGCTATTCATCCAAAAAGTGGTGGCTACACTCTGACTGATGCTTTATAAATAGCAAGAAATCTTGCTTCCTTAATTAAAAATAGCAAACATTTTTGTGCAGTACTTACTGTGTGCCAGGTGCTGTTTGGAGCCCTTGAATCTATTAACTACTTAATCCTCACAACGTCCCTTTGAGCTAGGTACTGTTCATTCCAGTTTTACAGATGAAGACATCAAGGAAACAGAGAGGTTAAGTAATTTGGTTGAGATTACACAGTTCATAAAAAGGGGAGCCAGAATCTTCATTCTGGCTCCAGAGTTCATGCTCCCAGCCACTAAGCTCATTCTAACCTTTCACTTTCCATCAAATACCTTCCTAATTGCAGAATTCCTTAACTGTACTCGTGTTTATACTGCACAGAATCAGGTTCGTTGTTAGCTTCAGCTTATTGGATCTTGCCTGCAGGTAAGTAAAAGCTGACTTTTTTTTTTAAATTCCTTCCTCTCTTTCAAACAATTTACTCCCTGGTGCTTCCTTTCTTGGAAGGTGGTCGGCACCACCCATGCCTCCCTTCCCCGAGCTGCTCCCCGCGTGCCCTCCCCTCTGTGTAATACTGGGGAATGTCCTGCACTAGCTGCAGGCGGTTTTCTCTGCTCTATACAGTGGCCATATGTGACTCGAGATATTGTTTCTCCTGTCTCCTCAATAGACTGTGATCACAGCTCAGACCTTCCTTATATTTGAACTTATTTTTGTATCCTACTCATTTCTCAGAAGACTTGGGTTAGCACATATGGTACCTTCCAGCATGATACTTATCCTCCAACTGTAGAATTACACACACAGCTTGCCCTCAGTTAACTTGTTCAGTCAATCTCTCTCTCTCTCTCTCTTTTTTCCCCCTGATGTATTTATATATGATTATATCTTTGGGGCATTATGTGGCAAAATAAAATATTTTATTATTTATAAGGCCATGACCATAATCTCTTTCAGTCTCTCCGACCAAAGTTACGTGTTGTCCTAAAGTACTAACAGTATTGATTTTTAATCTGTTGTTTTTCTTCTTCTTTTGAGAACTAAAACAAAACCAAAAACTGCCGTTTACAAATAACTTTTCTCCTGTCTCTTTATGTACACAGCCTGAAGATAATGTAGCCTTTACCCTCCGTGGTAATGTGGTAGAATTAATATATAATAGGTCACCATCAAATTATTTGAAAATGGATTCTAAACATTACATTTTGTTTCTACAGGAAACACACTGTCAAATTCTGGAGTTGAATATTTAATGTTCCTAATAACATTTTTACTCTGAGTGCCCTAGAGTTTATAGATTAGATTTTATAGATTTAACCGTTGTTGTTGGGGAGGGGGGTATGTGTGCACAACATCTGATATTAAAAACCTTGCGACTTCCATCTCTTACATGAAATAGATGATCAACCTCTCTCCAGCAGATGGCGATCATGAGTCACGCCGAAATTTAAGTTGCCTGGGGAAATGGCGTTGCGTGTATATTCTTAGCTTACAAATACAGATGCCTCCCTCTGACTGACTCTTTCCTAAAATGAATGAAAAGGGGAAGTTATACCTATTTCCTTTTTACTTTCTGATAAGCCATGGTCTCTAATTTTTATTGAAAAAAAAATCTAAAAGCCAGAAAGGTGAAGGGATTGTTTCCCTCGCTCAGCCAGTTTTCAAATAAGAACTGGTTTTCTGTGTCCATCCCTACCCCTGAAACCATAATTTCATTCAGGTATTAATTTCATTAACTTTAGTGAGGCTGCTAATAGATGTTAAGTATTGGGGAAACACAAGCTAATAAGGAACACTCAGCTGAGACCCTGAGCATCGGGGTCTGAACAAATTCCTTAAGTAAGGAAATCTAAAGGACCCCAGAGTGGTGACCCAAAAATTTGGTTCAACAGAAGCTTTCAGCGGGGTGGTCACTATTAAAATGAAACCCCAAAGATTATTTTACCAGTTAAAGGAGATCAGGGGGTTTGGCGGGCTTTTTTGTTTCTGTTTTACTATACAAAAGATCAGAGGTCTTTTTGGGGGAAAAGAACAGGCACTGAAGAGTCTGCCATTGAAAGCTATTTTTTTTTTTTTAAAGATTTTATTTATTTATTTGACAGAGAGACAGCCAGCGAGAGAGGGAACACAAGCAGGGGGAGCGGGAGAGGAAGAAGCAGGCTCCTAGCGGAGGAGCCTGATGTGGGGCTCGATCCCAGAACTCCGGGATCACACCCTGAGCCGAAGGCAGACGTTTAGCAACTGCGCCACCCAGGCGCCCCTGAAAGCTATTTTTCTGACAAATGCTTTTCCCATCCCTGATCATTGGAAGACTAGGGGTTTTAGTGTATCTTGAGCCTAGGCAGTATCATTCCTTCCTTGGTCTGAGCTTTCATTCCTTGTTAAAATCAATGAAGGTGAGTGTTCCATAGGAATTGGGGATGCCTGCCATTTAAAACCACCCTACTGGGGCAGCTTTCAACATGTCAGAGCACAGATCCTGCTGGGGCGTTGCCTGGCTTTAAATTCAGCTGTCGTAGCGTTAGGGGTCAACCATTTTGGCTTCTTCTTTGGCTACTTTAATAAGACATGTTGATTATGTAATCTTTTTTATGTGATTGGACTCTTGTTTTTTATGTAGTCCGTAAGATTAGACTTAGCCTATAAGATAGTGAAGTTTAATCCATGAGAGTCGTTTTTAAATCTTTTTTTAAAGAGCAAACCCCATTTTCCAAACAAAATATTACCTTAATCATCATGTATATGATAGATAAAAGTAAAGCTGCTCCGTTTAAAGAGTGGAGGGGTAGGGAGGAGCCCCACACTGGCTCTCCCCTCAGCCTCAAAACCTTGCCGTCGTCATGGTCTGTGAGGAGCTTTTCACGATTCTGGGGTTCCACTGAGCACCGTTTGAAAACCGTATAATATTCCATCTGTGTGTGAAATTTTGGGGAAGTGTGCTCCTCTGAATACTATAGATTTTCAATACTTTTCACTTTTCAATAAAAGACCAGATCATTGTTGTGGCTCTATACAAGATGTTTCTGAACATATTTGAATTAATCATGCGAATTGCCATTGACATGTTAGTGGTAGTGCTACATTAAAGACATTCAAAATTTGAAAGATTTGTAGAGCTTTTCCTGAAAATGAGAATATTTTTAATATGTTACAAAATAAGTAAAAACATTATAAATGATGACGGTTGTACTTAATTTTAAGCCTTTCTATCTTATCCTCCAGTGTTTGTTCAAACAAGTAATTCAGTTTTTGAAATTTGGTTAAAGCCTTATTCTTTTGGGTGCTATAAACTCCTAGCATAAGCTGCAAAAATATCCAAATAGACCAAGAACATCCAAGAAGATAAGGATATTGGTCCCTTGGCACAGTGCTTTGTCACTTTTCTTTCCCAGCAATCTGAGCTCTAGAAAATACTCCCTTCACCCTCCAGGGCACTAAAAGAAAGTAGGAAATGTGAGAGGTTTGAAAAACCCTCTGGATATTGTTTTCCCTACTGACAAGTCATTGTTAGAGGAGAGGATTTAGGACTTCTACAACCGTCTATAAAATAACAGGGTCATCTCTGCTATCGGGTGGGACAGTCTGAGCTCTAACACTTGCATTCAGATGGTAAACTTTCCAGGATTAAAAAAAAAAAAATCTAATGCTATGAGTTGTTTCAAGATGTTCCTGAAACATCTTTTTTTCCGTTGCTAAATATAGGCCAAGAGGCAGCATTTATTCCTAGGAAGACAAAATCATACAGGAACAAGAAGGTTCGTTCACATAGTTAAAATGCAAAGGGGATTAATTAGAATCCTATCAGGTGCTTGAGGTGTCTTGACCCAGTTTAGGAAGGGGAATCATGGCATCGTTTGGGGTTTTATGGAAGGTAACACCTCTTCACCTCTTCCTCACCACTTCTGAGAACTTAGTTGTCTCATTCCTTCAGACAGTATACTTGACCTGCTTTACCTTCTTTAACCTTGTTCTTTTGAGAGACAATTAGTGTATTTGGACTGGTAATTTTAGATTATGAAACCACTTAATAGTGTTGGTCTGCATTTTTAAAAATCTGATTTTTAAAATTAAATTTAGAACTAATTTATATGTATTTGGTCAGGAAAAATTACAGATAAGTAACAGAATAATTACGAAGCTTTATGCTTCATTAGCAGTGGTTTCTCTGAAATTTCTCACCTTGTTCTTTGATCTGTCACTTTGCATTTATTCTAACATGTTTCTAAAACAAAAAAAAATTTTTTTTTTTTTTTGCCTCATAGTCATACTCTGCTGCTGGGTTCTTTTGAAAATTAATAGTAGAGAGGGCTCTGATCTTATCAGGGAAGATTTTATAATTAAACCATTGGTTGAAATAGGAAGGTGTGCCTTCATGGTAAATACAGGCTTTTGAAAACATTTTATATTTATTTGCTTCAAAAGAAAAATGCAGTTATATCTTCAGCATTGCACAGATGACCTACTAATCACATGTACTGTTTGTGAAAGCAAAGTATTTATCTTGAGCAGTAGCAGAAAACAAAGTGAGATCTAACACCTGTCTAGATTGGGCAGTGACTGAAGCAGGATTTCCCTGGCAATCAAGTTGGGGGTTTTTTTTTCTTTTTTTTTTTTTCTTGTTATTTGGCATAGATTACAAAATATGTTTTTAAAAAATGATAATTTATCTGATGTGATTTTTTTTAAAGATTTTATTTATTTATTTATTTATTTATTTATTTATTTATTTATTTATTTGACAGAGAGAGAGACAGCCAGAGAGAGAGGGAACACAGGCAGGGGGAGTGGGAGAGGAAGAAGCAGGCTCCCAGCGGAGGAGCCTGATGTGGGGCTCGATCCCAGGACTCTGGGATCACGCCCTGAGCTGAGGGCAGACGCTTAATGACTGAGCCACCCAGGCGCCCCTGATGCAGTATTTTTAATAGAGAGGAGTCAGGGAGGATCATTTGTGTGCTTAAAAGTAATCAGAAAACTGTAGCTTTGACAGTCTATTCCTCCTTTGAATCAGATTACAATGTTTCACACACATTTTGTAATTTTTTATTAATGTAGAGCCACCACTAGATTGAAGCTTCATGAGAGCAAGGAACTCTTTTTATGGTATTCATCACTGTATTTCCAGTGCCTGCCTGTCTGCCCTGTGTTAATTGCTGAATAAATATTTGACGAATAAATAAATGATTCAATTAAATAATTTATCCAGAAGCTAAGTTTCTTTAGTAGGTGCTTGCTTAATGAAAGCCTGGCTCCTATTACTAATACAGTCTATGCTTTGTACACAGTGAGGATGTTCTATCACATGTGTTGTCACTAAGGATTTATTTAGGGATAGGGAAAACAGCTAATAATTTTCAAGAATGCATTCTATAGAAATGTAGACTCAGCCATTTTAAAGACTTGTCTTCTAAGTTATTTAGCATATGAATGTGAGAAGCACATGGTTGGAAAGATTCAACAGCACATGTCTAAACCCATGGCAGGCTCTGTTCTGGGCTCTTGGGCTAGCAGGGGACAGGGACAGAGACATCCCTGTCTTCAATTTTAGTGGGTGGAGATAGGCAGGGCACTTGTAAGCTGAAAAATGTTAATTCCACACCGGACTTAGTGCCCCGGGCACCGAGATGAGTCACTAAGATAGGACAATGAGGTGTAGTGATCTTTTTTACATTATTTCCTTTATTCCTCCCTCAAATGTGGTTGACATTTCTGAGGTTTTTAAAGACTGCTTTGATGTGGCATAATATAGATCAACCATTACACTCCGTGTGACTAAACACAACAGTTTAGCACCCCTCGCAACATGTGGCAACGAGTGGTTTGGAGGATTCCTAGAAAAATATAAAACTTAATGGAAAACAGGACTTCTCTTGAACATTTATGACTGCCAAGTTCACAGTAACTTCTGTATTAGAATGCAATGCTTTTTCAGATAAAACTACCACTGCTGTTCTTAGTAGCTGCAAATATCACTTTCATTTATACTAAAAAATGAAATGTACTAGATGAAAATTTACATGATGTACTAGTGATTTCGTGGTTTAAAATTCCAGTAGTTTCCTGTTTTACTGTTTGCTTAAGAATATTTGCAGTCTATCAGCTCATCTACTGAGACCTGCCACTTTTGAGCATTGACTAAACTCCAAGTCTTCAGCTCTTTACCCTGATTACTTAGTTCAAGGGCCTATAAAGTGGGGTACACAAGATGATCCTTTGGGGTGAGCAGGAAAATGTGATAGTTTCTTTTTATATTTTATCTCAGCTTTTTTATAATTTCTGTTTTTGCATCCTGGAAAGTACAGAATTTATTAATATTAACAGAGCAAACATGTTTTATTAAAACACAGCGATGTCCTAGGTGAGTACTCAACATTTTTTCCTATGATACTACTCAAAAAAAAAAAAGAAAAGAAAAGAAAAAAGTTTTGAGATGACTGATCTAACTTCATTCTCAGATCGACCCTATTCAGTCCGTATTACTAGCCTTATCTTGCAGGTGTAGAAATTCCTAGGAAAGGTACTTGCTGAAGAACATGTATCAAGTGGTTGGCAAAGTAGGGATTCAAATCCCAGTTCCATCTTAGTTCCAAAACCCACGTTAACAATCCACATGTTATTCTGTGGGTTTGGTATAGAGAAAGCAAGAATGTATGTAAAATGTTGTAAACGTGAGACATAAAATGTAACCAAGCATGTTGGTTGTGCAACCAACAGATCAGCACTTGAGAGATACTGATGTGGTTGGGACATGTCCATGGAGTCAATGAGGTGGCTCTGGACACCCTATTTTCCTTAAAACTAGAGGCAGAAGTTTGTTTTTCATGATTTTCCCTCAACCCATCTTTAGAATCGTATTTAAAGTTTTTAAGGATCCCTTAGATCTCTGTTCACATGCATCTCCTTTCTGGCCTGATAGGTCTCTTACTATGAGCATTTCAGGGTAGGCTTTCCACCCTGGGTATTGCTGTCTTCTCTCTCAGAGAAGATGGATGTTGTTTTTGTAGGCTACACCCAATCGCCTCTCAAATCCTGATTCCTTTCAGCTGGGTGTGTGAATTCTTATTTGGCAAGCCCTCGGCTGCATGAGAGTTCAAGTATGATTTCCGTGGTTCAAAAAGCACCAAGTTAAAATCTCCTTGGCCTTAGAAAAATGAACCAGTTGCCTGATTTCTCCAGAAGCAGGCAAATGAGTCATTCCAGTGGTTTAATGCTCTTAGTCCCAGCGTTCTGTAGCCCCACTTACACTGAAAGGAAAGTACGAGGTTCTCCTTTTTTAAATAAAGCCCCACTGTTGCATGCTCCAAGATGCTGAGAAGAAAACCCACAAGGGTGAATGTCGACCAGTGGAATGCAGAACAGAGAGGAGCCCGGCAGCCTTTGCGATCAGCACAATAAAATGACTAAGGATCACATACCCACGAGCTCATCCTGTGTCCAGGGTTACCATATTTCCAAGCTAAACAGAATGATAACTGCCATAGCCTCTTAACTGGTCCTAAGGCCTCTGTTCTTCCTGATCCATCCCTAGTCTGCCACCAGTAATCTTTCTGGAATGTAAGTCTAATCCTGTCCCTCTTCTAAAACTCCTTTTCACATCACCTTTGCCTTTGAAATCGTGCACAAAACCCACCCTTCCATTTCCACTCCCTACTGGTTTTTCCAGCCTCCTCTTTTTTCCTGACTTCTCAAAGTTTGAGATGACTGGTCCGATTTCATCCTTAGAGCAATCCTACCAGGTTAATATCATTTGAATCCCTACCACACCTCGTTTCATGTATTCTTTCCATACTGTCTCAATGGCAGCTTCTCAAACACAATATGCGTTTGCATACTTCTCTCTTCACACATGTGATTTCTTCTGTTCGGAATTCCTTTGCCCATCCTTCCCCCCCCCCACCCTTGGCCAAGTCTTAATTCTTCACTTAAGATTTAAGGTCAAGTGTTAACTCATGTTGGACTGGATCTTTGAGCCAGCCAGACTAAAGAAGAGATCCCTTCCCTGTGTGTCCCTTTTGTACCCACAAAAAATGTTTTGTTTACTTTTAAGATCATTTAGAGCATATGGTAATATTATTTGGGGAGAACACTGTTCTCTGATGGTAGCCCCGTATTACAGTTAAGAGATTTTGTCTGTAGTTTGGGATTGTAAAGAGAGAGAACTGGGTCCAGAGGATTCTGAGGCCATCCTAAGGAAGAAGGGTAGGATTTGGACAAGGAAATATCCAGAGCAGACTGGAGCCCACTGCAGAGAAGGGCTGCTCACAGGTATTCTGCAGAGCAGGGTCTGCAAACGCCAGCACCCACCGCCTGGTTCTGTAAATAAAGTTTTATTGGAACACAGCAGCAACCACTTGTTCACCATCGTCTTTGGTTGTTTTCATGCCATGTCAGAACGGAGTAGTTGCAGCAGAGAATGCGTAGCCCTCAAACCCTAAAATGTTTACTGTCTGTCCCTTTACAGGAACAGCCTGTCAGCCTTGCTCTACCTAAGCAGCTGTTAGAGCTAGGTCCTTGGGGCCATAGCACCGTTACCACTGCACATGTCCAGATCTCACGTCAGACCTACTCGACGAGAAATTCTGGGTTTGGGGCCCCGCGATCTGCGTATAATTACCCCTTAGGTGACTCTGATAACCACCGCCCTAGGTTTCCGGCCCCCTGGCTACTTACTTGGGGCTTGATGCTAGCCAGGCAGCCGGGATCCAGGAGAAACAGACACCAGTAAAAGGAAAGGAGGTACAATCAGCGAGCTAGGGGGAATCCAAAGAAGATTCTCCACTGGTTAAGTTCTAAAATGTAAATTACCCAGGGGAAGGAACTCATTGTTGGATCCCACCATCTTGCCCAGAACGACTTGCTTGGAATGTATCTGTGAAAGATGAGTGCAGGCCTGTGTGTGTGGAGAGGAGCCCGTCCCAAAATGTAACTCCGGAGCCTGCAGGTGGAAACGGGGGAATGGGTATGCTCGGCAGGAGTGGCTCAGGACCAAGTCTGAAACCACTTCAGAGAAACAAAGTTACTACCGAAGACTGAAGAACAGAAACAAATATTTAAAAACCTATAATGATTTGAATAAAATTCTTTCATTTAATCAGTTTTACTTCTCATTTGCTGCCTTTGGGTGTTTGTTGATTCCCGGGATTTTGTTCTTACCATTGCAGCTCAGCTGCACCTCTGTTTGACCTTGGATAATTTACTGAACCTCCCCAAAGCTATTAACTGAATTAATAAATGTAACGCACTTGGCAGTGTCTGATACATTTTCTCTAGTAAGGAAATATTTCTTCATCTTCCTGGCCACAATCTTATTTCATATTGAAGTAGAGGCTACCAAATGTTGCCGATATTTACTCCAGTAGGATAACTTTCTTACCAACTTTCTTTCTTTGTCTTTAAAGAAACTTCTGCCGAATAGTCCCTGTTGTAATATGAAGCCCAGATTGATACAAGTTTGATTATTACACTTTTTATCGTTTAGGAACATTAACACAGACTTTGTAAAAATACGAAATCATCTAAGTACTAACCAAACACTTGCTAATACGGAAATAAGTCATTTTGAGGTTCTGTTATTTAGCAAAATATACATGTTCTGGGAAAAACATAATTTCTAAATCCATCATAATACATTTTATCATACAGTTTTTAAATACGCTGCATGAAGCCTTTTATCTTTACTAGGGTAGAAATTTTACATTTATATGACTTTTCAAAATTCTGCATACATTATGAACATCTGAAAGAAAATAAGATTCTTGAGGGCTTTACTAGGTGAATAAATATTATTTCATGATTTTTCAGTGATAATTAAATCTACATTATGTCGAAGAGTCATCAACCCGAAACCTTTATAACTTTTGGCATAGTGACATTTTGAAAGTAAAATTAGTGTTTGAGGGTTTTTTTTTTTAATTCCATAAATGCCATGGGAATTTTATCACGTTTCAACACTTGCTGAATATGTAATTCCCATAGAGCCCATTAGTGGCCATCTGTGTAAGGTAATACATGTTTGGGATGAAATTGATTATGGCTTAAACACTCCTCTGTTATAATCAGGAAAAGCACGCAAAGTTCAATTTTTTTTTTCTAGTGGTCATTATGTAGCTAAAGATATTAATTTCCAGGGGCAGAACAGCCTATCACTCAAGATCTTAATCTCACAATAAATGACACCAGGGCCAAAGGAAAGGTGGCTGCAGAGCCTTGCACTCAAATTAGCAAGTGCTGTTCCCGAGGAGTTCCTAGAATAAATGGAAGATTAACGGACTTGAGAACACAGTTTTTCCTCTGTAGGCTTCAAAATAGACCCACTGCAATTTTGTTGACTATTCAGAACTGTTTCATCAGCCTTTTTAGAAATTCCTTTTATCCAAGTCACCAACACACCCCAGGTTAGCCTGCTTGTTGACTTTTCTCCACATACACATCACTGGCCCTACCTCTTTAGTCCTTTATAGTATTTTTACCTGGTTTAAAAAATGTTTCCTTCTTACCTGTGCAAAACTAAATCCTTCCTTCAAATATGGCTTCAATGTGATCTCCCCCATGCAGTTTATTTTTATTAGATTTGTGCATGGAAATGTATATCTGTATACTTCCTGAATCATTTCTCCCCTTAGAACTACAAGATACTCAAATATACTTGTTTATGGATTTCTGATGAATGTGTTCACATCTTGGCTCTCCCGTTATCTACTTACCTCAGAGTTTTGTGAGACATTGCGAAAAAAATAATTTTTTAGGTTAGAAAATTTTGAAAGCTTATATTACTGAACTATCCCCCGGATCATCAAAAAAATCTTATCATGCTTTCTGTGGAATATTTGACATTCGAACACAGCTATATTCTGATCTTCCCTGGGATGGGGGCCAGGATGATTTAGCTGCAGATGCCCCAAAAGTAGCTGAAAGAATGGGGATAGAATCATTGTCTGAACGTTGAAATACAGCAATTGTGATGTTGGCATAGTTATTGCTGAACTGTTCTTCCTTCTTTCTTGAGCTTCTTGATGATAATTATTCACCAGGTTATGATCGATTTCAAATCTGCTTCCCATTACAGATAATAAAATAATACTATCTCCTTAAAGAAGGGAATTTGCCTTCCTGTCTTATGTATTATAAACTAAGAAGTCATACATCAAGGGAATCTAATAGCTATATAACTTATTTGGAGTATATTCAAAAGAATATGGTCTAGATTGCAGCAATACCTTATATTTGGATTTTGGTTTTGGTTTTTTTGGTGTTTTTGTTTTGTTTTTTGGTCATTCCCTCACTTTCACTAACTCAACAAACGCTGAGTGCTGACTGTCAGTGTTCTGGAGATGTAGTATAAAAATGAACAAGACATGGTCCCTACTCTTGAACGAAACTATCAGTTGTACATTTAAACGGTTAATCTGAATATGATAAATTAAGATGTGTAAAGATGAGCAGAGTTCTATCAGGGCACTGCAGAGGGGAAAACTTGTATTATAAGTAAAACTTCAAAGAAGCAGTAACTTTTGAGTTTGGCCTTGCAGGATGAGCCAAGTTTCTCCAGGCAAAGCAGTGGGGGATGTGTTGTGTGTCTCTACAAACATACACGCACACATGAACACACGTGTACATAAACACCAGTGCACATGCGTGCCCATCTACAAGCACTGTGGCGAAGACTATTGGTTGGCTAATTTACTTATTTGTTTGTTTTATTATGTTCAGTTAGCCACTGTATAGTACATCATTAGTTTTTGATGTGGTGTTCAATGATTCGTTAATTACGTATAACACCCAGTGCTCATCACAGCATGTGCCGTCCTTAATACCCATCACCCTGTTACCCCTTCCCCCCACTCCCCTCCCCTCTGAAACCCTCAATTTGTTTCCCGGGGTCTATAGTCTCTCATGGTTCGTCTCCTTCTCTGATTTCTCCCCCTTCAGATTTCCCTCCCTTCCCCTCTGGTCCTCCATGCTATTGCTTATGTTCCACATATGAGTGAAACCATGTGATAATTGTCTTTCTCTGCTTGACTTACTTCACTTAGCATAATCCCTCCAGTTCCATCCATGTTGATGTAAGTGGTGGGTATTGGCTGGCTGATTTAACACCCATTCCCATCCCTCTTCTGTCTTCCCATCCCACCATTGAGGCTGGAAAAGCTAAGTACTACTAGTTAAGGATGGCCATGTAAGTTCAAATAACCGAATATGGCCATATTTGGAAATCTGAGGACTTTTAGAAACACTTTTGCTTTCAAATAAGAGATGGGTACAGTTGGCATTACCCCCTTACTCTTGTCCTCGGGTGTGGCAGTGCTAATTACAGCTGTGGCCGCCACCTTGAGATGTTGAGAGAGACGTGCAGAGTGAATCTAATCCCATGACTGCCTGTCCCAATACTACTTACGGAAGGAAAACCAAATCTGTATTTAAGCCGTTGTTAGATTTTTTTCTATTACTTATAGCCAAAAGCATTCCTAACTAATACATTCATAAACTCTGTCACTTACTCAGGTGTGTTTGCACATATTTTAATGTATTTTCCATGCCTACTAAGACTTAAGACTAATTTTAAACTTAAACTTTGGTAAAGAGTAAATAGAGCTTAATGTTCGAAGGAAGAGAGAAAATGGAATGCTTTCTTTGTTTTTGCCAATTTGGACACTCTCCTTAGCACTTGATTTCCCTGGTACTTATCCTGTCCTTGTCTGATACTTTAAATAAAAAACAAAGGGAGGGCGCCTGGGCAGCTCAGATGGTTAAGCATCTGCCTTCAGCTCAGGTCATGATCTCAGGGTCGTGGGATCAAGCCCCGCATCAGGTTCCCTGCTCCCTCTCCCTCTGCTATTCCCCCTGTTCCCCCTGCTTTTGCTCTCTCGCTCTGTCAAATAAATAAATAAAATCTTTAAAACACACACACACACACACACACACACAAGGCAAAAAGGGAGACAGAGCTTGAAAAGAAAGATAAATGTTGGGGTGGATCATGTTGGTGGTTAGGTTACAGGGAAAAATCCAAGAATCAGTTAAGATTGTGGCTTAGTTTGTCACTGTGCATTCCTGTGTATTTAGGACCAAGAACAATTACCTGCATCTATGTGATGAGCCAGGTTTGCCTAACAACCAAAAAGTTGTTCTCTTTTTTCCTCCATTTAGGCAGATGAGAGCAGAAACCATTTTTCTTCTTGGTGAGCAATTAGAAGAGCTTCCTGCAGAGCGCATTGATTGTGTTCAGTCTTGTATGAAAGATACCGTCTAGTGAGCAAGCATTCGAACAGTCTCTGGCCTTCCGCTACGCAAATACGGAGCAACGTGAAAAGTGTCCACCTGTTCTTTCTTACAGACACTGATGATCTCACTGGGTTTCTTTCTCTCTCCCTCAGCATTTCTAATTGTATGATATGTGTACCTTTTCTGACAGGGCATCAAATTACAATTTAATTAAGCATTCTTTCTTTTTTTTTCTTTTAATAAGCATTTATTCTTACTCTTTTTCAAACAGGTCAGCAAGATTGCTTCTTTGCTATGTTGATCTTCCATAGTTGTTGGTATTTTCCAGTAGCTTCCTGCTCCTGTTTAACTCCCTTTTGATTTCCCCCTTCTATATGGCTCTTTGTTGTGTTTCTGTGTTTGTAAGAACCCGTTCCCTACCTTAGAGAGGAGTAAGGTAGTACAGGTATCTTCAGTTTCATGGCACAGTACTAGATTAAAGTCAGGGATCCTTAAGAGAAAACTCAGTGGGATAGTTGGAATTGATATCAAAGTCAGTGTATTACCATTTAGTCTCCAATGGAAAGACATATGCACACTTCAATTAACTAATCTAAACTGGTTTTCTTCTTCAAATTTTTTCCACTCCTTTTCCCCAGAATCTTCAGCTACTTGGAGCTACTGCCATTGAGGATAAATTACAAGATCAAGTGCCTGAAACTATAGAAACTCTCATGAAAGCAGACATCAAAATCTGGATCCTTACAGGAGACAAGCAAGAAACCGCCATTAACATTGGTAATTCACCTAATTTAAGCTTTAAATTGTGATGCTTTTTAACCTGTTGACATATTTTAGAAGATAAATTTGAGATATTTCAAGATCTGAAAGATTTGGTTTTGTAAGATTTCCAGATTTGTAATATTATTGCGTTTCTCTATTTAGTTATGGCCCCAGTGCCCCTTTACATTTGCAGTGGTTGTGTATACAGCCAGACCTTAGCTCTTGCAGCCACAAAGTAACCCTCCCTCACCTCTGTATCCCTGCCTACCCCCGCCTTCCATCCATAATTGACACATGAAGATCACATCTCTGCAGTTGCCTGTGAGCGTCTGGAGATTGGGATTACAGCTGACTTGTGTATTGGCACTTGCTCATGTGACCACAGGTTATTTCCGGGATGGGAAATAAGAAGGTTGCCAGTTTTCATTCATCCTGCAGTTAATTCATTTTTCACAAAGAGGTTTATTTAGGTAGCTCATGCTGCCATAACAAAATACCATGGATGGTGTGGTTTAAACAGCAGAAATTTATTGTCTCATAGTTCCGGAAGATGGAAGTTCAAGACCAAGTGTCAGCAGGTTTCAAAGCTTCTGAAAGCTTCTCTTCCTGGCTTGCAGTGGCCTCAGCCAACCCTTGCTCTGTAGACGCACCCTCCTGGTGTCTCTTCCTTTTCTTACAAGGGCACCAGTGCTATTGGATCAGACACCCGCCTTCTGACCTCACGTAACTCTAACTTCTTGAAGGCCCAATCTGCAAATGTTGTGGGTTAGGGCTTCAACATGTAAAACGGTGGGGGGGGGGGGGGAACACAATTCATCCATAACGGATGTCTCATTGAGAAGAACGTTAGTATTTGGCGTGAGGCCTGTAGTACCAGTAATATGCAAGAGAATGTCACTCTTTTTTTTTTTTTTCTTACATTCAGGAATAGTAGGTTGCCTGAACACTGTCAACCCTGACATAGATTCAATCTCTGGATATTCATGATATGAATTACATCCAAAACTCTCCCAAAGTTGAAACCATTAAGAGGTGTTTACAGACTGAAACCACATTTTTAAAAAGTCATCGTCAAATATCATTGAGAAACATTTAGCTGATGCTCCTTTTAGAATTTTTAGTATCATAGCATTCTATAAACATAAACTACAAATTTATAGTAAATTGCTGGTAGTAGAGGAAAATTCATTTTTAAGAGACACTAGCTAGTAGAAGTGTAAATCTCTAAGCCACACAAATGGTTAATTTTGATTATAAAAATTATCACTGGTGTGAGAGACAAATGGAAAGAAGATGTACAGGAATACAGAATGCTTTAGAGTTGGGAGACCTCAAAGACAAGCATGTTGAGCAGAAAACGTGAGTACAGGTAGAGGGAGACTGTGTGGTGACAAAGAGTGATACATGAGGAAAATTAAGTGATCCTGAAAATAGTTCAGGGCATGTAGCCATTGTGACTGTTCCTGTGAAGAGAATGGTGGTAGTTTCTGGTAACATTTAACTTTTCGAGTCTTGGGTCATAATCTTTGGGGCCCTTTTCCTAGAATAGTAGGTGAGATTCATTCATACAGCAAATGGTTACAGTGCATTGCACAGAAGGATTCAGTTTTAAATCAGGAGATCAGGAAGAACTCATGGAGATGGTGACATTTGAGAAACAACCTAAGAGAGAAGAGGGAGGGAGCTCGTCGTTTGGATGATTAGGGAAAGCTGTCTTCTGTTCTGGAAAGAGCAGAAATGCAAAGAGGGAGAGTTGGAGAAAAGGCCAGCAGTGTAACAGAGCCTCGGTTAGACGAGACCTCCAGGCCCGTGTGAGGGCTTTGCATTTACTCTGAGTGAGATGGGAAACCACAGGATGGTTCTGTGCAGAGGAAAGACATGGACTAACTTTCCTGTGAAAACGATCAGTCTGGACACTAGGCTGGCTGAGAATGGACTGGAAGGGAAGCAGGTGTGGAAGCAGGGAGACCAGTGAAGAGGCTCTCACATTAATCCAGGTGAGGCATGGTGGTGACTTGGACCTGGGTGGTAACAGTGAAGCTGGTGAGAAATGGTTGGAATACGTATATATTTTAAAGATGGAGCCCACAGGATTGACTAATAGATTACATGTAGGGCATGAGAAAGAAAGGACTCAGGCATAACTCCAAGAATTTTAGCCATAGTGACTGAAGGATGGAGTCACCACTAACCACAATGAGGAAGACTGAGGAGAAGCAGGTTTTCTGGGAGGAGATCAGGGGTCTCATTTTTGGATCTGTTAGGTTTGAGATGCCTGATTTGCACCTCAGTATCTGTGTTACCCAGGCACTGGAGTGTGAGAGGGTGGAGTTTAGGGAAGAGCTCTAAGTGGGAGATCTGAGTTCCAGAATGGTCAGTGTTTAGATGGTGTTTAAAATCATTGTATCAGATGAGCTCACAAAAGGAGTAAGTATCGATGACATTAGTTTACATGTGATGGTCATATTTTAAACACCAGTCAGCGAGGTTTTTCTCTCCAGCCACGTTCAGCTAGACGCCCATGGGTCCAGAGGAGGCAGAGTTGGTTTAATGAGCGGGTGATTTCACCCCACGGCAGGTATGGCAAGCAAGAGAGGACAGGACCGTAGAGGACATGACCACAGTCCAAGGGTGGGGAGATGGTGGTGGGATCAGTGGTCCAAAAGATAGCCGGACAACCGTTCTGCACCTCCTCCAGAAACAACCATCAGCCCATCTGCTCTCCTCACGTTGGTCATCATGAAGGACATTCCATATAAATTCGTTAGTTTTCAGGACACTGAGAATCATCACCACATTCTCTTTCCCTACTTGTTTATCAAGACAGCCTTCACACACCAAATGTTATCCTTGTGTCACTCCTCTAATAAGCAGAGCATTTCTTTAACTTCCTGCAAACTGGAAACAGGTGACTGTCATCAAGTCCTAATGAAATAGATAAAACCTTAATTTTATCTAATAAAATAGATTAAAAATAAATAAAATTTAGATGTTTTTATAGTATTATCACTTTAACATCTTCACTACTTCTCTCTAGAGAAATGAATAATATCAATTAATCTACTCTTTGTTTGGACATAGGACACTCCTGCAAACTTTTGAGGAAGAACATGGGAATGATCGTTATAAATGAAGGCTCTCTTGATGTAAGTAAAATTATCTTATTTTTAAAAAAATGCTTTAATAACTTAATCATCTTGTAGTATTTTATTTTATATCCAAATAGCTGTAGAAATATTTGATCTTCCTTAGGTTAAAAGATACTTCTCATTCTTGTTCTGCTGTAACATAATGTATACTGTTCTGAACCACATTGAGGTAAATAGATTCCAGCTTTGTGTCTGAGACAGCTGAAACAAGTTGCTAAATGATTTGCTTGGTGGTGTGAGACAAAACTACTTTACAAAAGCATTATGTCAGGAGGTTACTGAGTGACTACAGTTTGTTCATATCTACCTGGGAATTTTTTTTTAAAAGATTTTATTTATTCATCTGAGAGAGGGAGAGAGCACAAGCAAGGTGGGGGCAGGGGCAAAGAGAGAGGGAGACACAGACTCCCTGCTGAGCAGGGAACCCAACATGGGGCTCCATCCCCAGACTCTGGGTTCATGATCCGAGCCAAAGGCAAACATTTAACCGACTCAGCCTCCCAGGCGCTCCCTACCTGGGAATTTTGTATATAAAACATTTAATATCTGCTTTAGCTTCCAGGGTTAATATAGGTTTTGTTTCTTTAAAAAAAATCTGCAGAACCTATTAAATGCACGAATTCACCATTTCTTATAGGAAAGTCATGTTGTTGTTGTATTTTTTTAAATGTCCTAACTTCTGGGCTGAAATATAAATTCCTAGGATGTCCTTTTTTCATGGCTGTGATCACATGAAGTTATATTTGGGAAAGATTTGTTATGTGTACAGTGTAAAATAGAAGTTAAGCAAAAAAATACGCAGGTCAAATGACCTGTAAGAATTTTAAAGTAAAGGCGACTGTAACTTAAGGTGGAAGACAGAACAGGGGAGGTGAGTATACAACTGCTTAAAATAGTCACCGTGACGCAAAGAGCAAAGCAGAGAAGAACCTGTTATTAAGGATGTGAGTGAAGTGGAGAGAGGCCAGGTACATAGAAGGGATGGTGAAGAGGCAAATGTTCAGAAGTCAGGTAGAGAACAGAAATTACATCTAAGAAGTGATTTGACTTCTGATCTTTGAATTGGAATGATGAGCTCTTCGTTATTTGTCCTCAGAACAATCCTTGTGATCCTTTTCCCTTTCTTGTGAAACCTTCAAGAAACGTGTAGCCTAAAGAATAATACATGATTTTGAAACCATGAAAGTTGTTCACATCTTTAATAATAAGTACATTTTGTGAACCGTGCTTTTTTTTTTAAGGTTTTATTTATTTATTTATTTGACAGAGAGATAGCGAGAGAGAGAGAGCACAAGCTGGGGGTAGAGGCAGAAGGAGAGGAAGAAGTAGGCTCCTTGCTAAGCAGGGAGCCCGATGTGGGACTCGATCCCAGGACCCCGGGATCATGACCTGAGCCACAGGCAGACGCTTAACTGACTGAGCCACCCAGGCGCCCCGTGAACCATGCTTTAATCCTAAACATACCCACACACACAAATTCCTAGCCTGTGGTTGGAAGACTTTCCTTTTTATTTATTCATTCAGCAGTTCTCTGCTAGCCCCGAGAACACACCACTAAGCAAGTCCTCTGTGGACTCTGCCCCTTAGAGCTCACGGTTGTCTCTGTTCCCTACCCTTCATATTGTTAATTTGGGGTTTATTCAAGTTACAGGTTGTGAAAAATTATAACTGTGATAATGCTTCCCTTCCAACGCTTAAAGATAATAAGGGAAGTAAAATGCATTCAAGTAACACTACAAAACAGATACATAAATAAGGTAGATATCTTGCTATGAAAATATTGTGCAGCTTAGGGAAGTATTTATAAAGTATGTGGCATTTAGTTAGAGGTGAGCAGCTGAGTAATGGAGGAATACTTAAAGCAGAAAGTTTATGCAAGTAAATTCAAGGTATACTCGGGGCGTGAAAGAGGAACGTTGAACTTGGACACAAAGTTATGATTTTTAAGTATTCGTTGTTTGAATGAATGTAGGCACATAAGATAAAAATTCACGTTCCAGAAAGGGACAAGTACAAGTGTTAAAAAGTGAGTCCCCTATCCTTACACCTAGGCTACCTGGTTTATCTCCCTAGGAACGGTTCCAGTTCCCAAGTGTTTATCCAGAGATACTCTGCCGTATCTCACGGACGTGCGCGTAGATGCGGGCACACATACTTTGTCACTGAACATCAATTACAGCATACTATCCACACTGCCTTATACTTTGCTTTTCTCACTTACTATGACCGTACCAATTGCTCTGTGATAGTATAGAAGAAGCTACCTAATTCTTCTTTGACGGTGGCACGGTATTTATGAGGAGACTGTAAAGACATGACAGAGGGGCGAAACCTGGAAAGATGGTCTCAGGTCAACTGCGGAACGCTGGGCCAGGTTTGAGAATCTGCTTCCTCGGGCAAGGAAAGCAACTTCATCAGCCTCTTCAAAGATGTTTGATGTGTAGAAGGAACGGTCCACAGACCAGCGTGGAAGGGCAGGGAGGCGTGGGGTGCAGGCAACGGACCAGGATCAGAGGTAGGTAACAGAGAATGGGAGCATCAATGCCCGCGATACGGTGTGAGAGAAATTCAGGCAGACTTACCCCACGTGATCCCTGGAGTGGTTCCGGAACTGGGCGGCCGTTGTTCACAGCGTTGCAGAAGCCTGGGTGACAGCAGTCCCTCAGTCCCTGTAGGCGTTTAGGCCTGTGTCAGCAACACGGGTTACAGGCAGGAGATGCTTTTTTCTGACGCTTGAAAGAAGCCAGAGGTCAGACCCGTGACGTTGACGCAAACGCACGACAATCCATGCTTGATCTGACACGTGATCCTTTCTGTCTGCGTCTGAGCTTCCACCTCGTGGAGGGTGTGTTAGCAATGCTGCTTTTGTTTTCATCTGTTTCATAATTTTTCTCCAACTTGGATGAACACGTTCTTTATGTGTTGTTCTAAGGATCAAGTGCGGTAATAGTAATCTCAAGAAAAAAGAAAGAAAAATGGAATGCCAAAAATATTCAGTGTACTACATCATGATTATGAAGACGAGGGCATTTATTTTCCTTTTGAAGTTTTCAGGTGGTAACTCATAAGTGATAAATACCCGAAGGGTCCCTGTATTACCTATTTCTACTGGACCAAACACAAGAAGGACTCCCAAGGGAACAGTCAATTTTAGTGAAAGCAGGGTGCAAATATGTCTGTTTGGGTTCACCATTCTCTATCAATGCCCTGCAAATTCCCCACCACATGATAAGTACTCCAGAAATATTTGACGATTAAGTCACTGAGTAATGATTAATTAAGGGTTTCCCTTGGGAAAAAAAAAAGTTGTGTATCAGTTTTAAATTCAGTAGCAATTTATCGTATCTGGTATTTTAAGAGTAAAGTAGTGAGAAAGATCCTTAGCAATTCAAGTGACCATGTGGTGTGGAAGATCATAGGCAAACCCTGGCTGAATGGATTAAGGCTCATTTATCCAGCTCTGGACTGCCATGCATTCTCTCGCTGCCGTCTGGGGAAGGTTTTTCTCCCAGGGAGTTAAGTGGTGACTTTACAAATCGGGCTGTTTGGGGTCAGACCCGCTGTGGTGCACTCATTTGCTTCCCAGCAGGAAAGGAAACATCACTTTGCATAGCTCCTTCAGATCCTGTGTCATAAAATCCGCAGCTGAGATCTCAAGCAAATCATTAGATGGGCTAGAATGCCTGTAGATAAGTGATTATTTAGTTTTCATTGTCATGGGAAAGAAAAGCATCCTCTGTGTTCAAATTGTACTGATTATGATAAAATACGGGATTGCCATTCCATCAGTGCAAACAAATAATTAACATGTAGGTAATAAACTTAATAGGAACATAATATCTTAGGAAATAATGTAATAGAAAATAGATTGTGGGTGTGTGTTTCATCAAGTGACAGTTCTAATGAACATACTCAAATTATTCCATGAAATGGTACAGTTCTGCCCTATTCTGAATATGGGACCCTGGGCTAATTGAAATTAGTAACTTCTCTGAGCCAGTTTTGCTGCCTATAAAGGGAAGATAATGTTACCCTTAGCAGAGGACTGGTATGGTTAGCATAGGGCATGGCACATAGAAGACATAGATGGTATAAAATTTTGTAGAGAAACAGTATTTCAGCAGCTTGCAAGTTGTTTTGTGCAATGATTATTTTCATTACGAAAGATATATTTTATTTCCCCACCTTCTAATTTTTTTCTAAGCAAGATATAAATGTAGATCTTCTTTTACATAAGTGATGCGTATTGCTATGAACTGTGCAAATTTTCTACCAAGATATTCCTAATAACGTTAACATTTTAAAGTTGAATCTCTCTTTTTATGTTGAACTTGTCCAAGTAAAATATTATATTTGAGGCTCTTCAATTTCCAAATAGAAAAACCTTTCTCCTGGCCATCACAGTAACAGAAATTTTTATGCTCATGTCAAAAAAGAAAAAAAAATGTTAGTTGGCTTTCTAAATTTTCTCATTTTGAGTTTCAATACAATTATCCTTCTTGAAAAATTAATGGCTATTCAGCATTCTTTAAAACCTTCAAGTGAACGTATAAAACCAAACTGCAGCTGAAAATACAGAATGAAAGCGCCCAGATCTGATACGGAAATCTGACGGGCATTTCTGCCGCTGCCCAGAACACAGCGGGTGTTGATACCCAGACACCTACCACCTATTGTCTAATATTGACAGTGTCAGCAAAAGGATTTCTTAGAAAGCTTGATCATGTTTTTCTGTGAGTTTAGAAAATCAAATTTCATAGATAAGTGCCATTAAGAATCATCTAAAGTTGATCAAAATCTATTAGATATTTGTAATAAATTGATCATTTAGATAATTGGTATAATTTTTTATTGTGCTGCCTTGAACCACGTTATTAGTTCTGATTATGTTCTTGGTAGGAGACATTTCCTTAAGGGTCTGCAAAGGCAGGAATTTCAAATTACTGGCTCGAAGTGTATATGGTACTTCTTCGGTAATTCCTCAGCAATGCCTAGGAGGTATCCCACAGCCTTCTTAGAAACCCCTTCCACTTAATGACCTAGATCCAAGGGATTCTTCTCACATCTCTTTCATATCTTTAGTATGTCATGATTTGTTCAACGTCTGTCTGCTAAAACTGGAGAAGTCTAAAAATGTGAGCTAAGAACTAGGGAATCTCAATCTGTCTTTAGCAAACAGTGTCTAATTAAGGCCTTTCGAAATGTACGGAAAGCTCTCTACACCCTGATTCCACTGCCCTCCTCTGTCAAGTCGAGGGTGGGTAGGAGAGACCATAATTTCTTAAGCCGTTTACTCTGTGTGTGCCAGAACAATTTTTCTGAGTCTCTATATTATATGCTAGTCTCTGTATTATAACATAATAGACCCTTAGCCTTGGTCTCTTTTATGTGAGAGTTGGTGGATCTGTCCTGGGGAGCAGGGCTGGATCTTAAATCCATTCTTACTGTTTTTCCTTCTCCTTTCTACTCTCTGGTTTCCCTAGGAAACAGAAAGAGGACAGAGAAGAAAAAATATTTACTATATATTTGTTGAATCAACAGAAATGATGGTTAAATACGTATGTAGGTAGAGGGCTTGGAGAAATAAATTTCCTCCACTCAAAGTCAAAAGGTTTCCAGTGTTGACAAGTTTAACTCCCGAGAAGCCCTGCCTACCTCTCCTTCGGATCATCTGGGCAGTTTTTCTAGGTAGTCTCTGCTGCAACAGACATTCACATTCAGCCCAATTAGTAGGAGTCAGCCCCTGATGTATGGGAAGTAGTGAATGGATCCCAGAGGAAAATGCAGCTTTCTGACTTTCTGTGAAAAGAGAGCCCCACTATCCCTGCAGGGTTTTGTGCATTGCTGTTATAGTCATAAGAAAAACACTAGCTTCTGTTTATGAAGTGCTTATTTTTTGTACTAGGTACCAGACTAAAGGCTTTATAGGAACCATCACACTTACACCTGAAAACATTAGTAGGCAGATACTACTATGCCCATTGGAAAATTTTAACTTGACCTCTGGTGCTAATTGACATTGGAGGACATATCGAAGTCCTTGGATTCGGGGGTGTAAGCAAATAGATTGTTCTGGGCCTCAGCTGCCCGCTACTCTTGTAAAACAAGAGTAATAATAATACCCATCTCTGGGGTACATTGTGAGGATTAAGCAGAACAGTACCTTCTAAATACTTATAGACAATAGCCAGCATGTAGTGAGCTTTTTAAAAATACAGACCGTTATCATAATCTTCATCATTATTATTTCTTTTAGCATTATTATTCCCAGGGAGGGTGGTCCTCATTGCCAGCTGTTGTAAGAGGTGTTTTGTTTTTGTTTTTGTTTTTTTAAAAGAAAAAGGTGATTTTAAACAGCCACCCTTCTCGCTACCTAAACCCCTCTGCTAAATTTGAGAATATGACCCCAAGTCAGCCCAGGTTTGATTATGGACACCAATGTTTTTCCTCACTGATATATTTTATAGACAATGAATTATTAACCGCATTTGTTACTAACAAGCAAAAGATTATATATTTTTCAACACCGTGGTAAAATAAAGCCCTTTATGGGATCGTTCTTTTTTTTTTCTTCTAGCTGAATTTGATTTTCCAACACCATGTAAGCTTCAAATATAACTTACAGGGCATTCATGACATAAATGGTGAGGTTGTCATCTGTATCCTTTTAAGCTCGACTTATGTGCATTATGCAGACAAATTTCACCGTTTGGGGAACCAGCCACCGTTGAATGGCCCCTGAAAGAAATCCAGAATAAGCGAGTTATTGACTCGACTCCAGAAAGGGAGGGGGAGAAAAGAGACTTGGGGCTACTTCAGGTTTTGTCTTGATGTGTCCCGCGAGTCCAATACAATACATTTTGTATTGCTTTGAAAAATAGTTTAGGCAGGTTTTAAACCTCACTGAATGTGCCTTTGCTGCCAGCATGGGAGCAGTAGGACTGTGAATTTTCTTTTCCCATTAGCAAAGCTGTTTCAGCGTTTTGGCCTGAAAATGTTAAGATCTTAGTTTAACTTTTAAGGTGTTAATATATCCCTATCAGAAGCAAAGTTAGGTTTTTCTAATGTCCCACAGCAGGACGATTGTTCAAATAGCGTCCGGCATGCTGCTCCCTCCAAGTAGCTCTCAGCGAAGAAAGCCAACTTTGTTCCATTTGAAAGAAACGAGTTAGTAAAAAAAAAATGTAAACATTACAAAAAATGAAAATAGCGTACGAACAAATTATCTGTTCTCTTTTCCTCTGATGTAAGACGCCGCCTGCCACAAAGCCAGAGTATGTGGTGGAAGAAGTTCCATCAGACATGATTGTTGGGTCGGATGAAAACTAAATGTGCGTCCTTTCCTTAAAATTCAGTCATCTTGGCTGGTGTGCAGAGCCCTGAGTGAGATTGTTCACAGATTCATAGCAATTCGGTTTTGAGAAATTCTTCCTACCCACAAGTCTGAGTATTCTTTATCTCTCTTCTTTTTTTTTTTCTTTTTTTTTCCCCCGTGGCGAAACATCTGAACTCCTCCAAGAGCTCCCTGAGTCCTAGAATTACAGATAAATGCTTCCTCGCCAGTCTATCCGCCCTCTCCCCAGAGCTTGTTGATATTTTTTGAGGGGAGCTGGTCATACCTTGTGACTTTTTTGCATCTCTGCCGCACATTTCTTCTGACGAGTCACCGCAGCATAAAACTGACCGGTTAGAGGCAACCTACTGTGTGCCAGGCGTTTCTGCGTACATTAGTCTCTGCGTCTGTGCGGCTGGGGCTGTTTGTCTCATGGAGAGAGACTTGGAGTTCACACAGCTGGCAAGCACAGAACCCTGAACTTCAACCTAGATCCCTCTAAGTCCAAAACCATCTATTTTTCTTCCGGTTTTTAAATAACCATACCTTTTCCAGTGGCCATAGAGACTCAATCACAGGTGCAGGCTTTCTGGGAGGCACCCTCACATTTTCTACTTTGTCCCTCTCTCCTTTCCCACTCACCACCAGGACTACAAAAGCAGCTGAGAGGCGGTTGCCCTTCTGGAAAAGGGTGGTGTTTGGGCATCTTGCCTTTATGGGATTCGGGCGTTTCATTTTACTACTACAACAACTGTACATAAGATTTTATTGAATGTACGTATGAAATAACGGAAACGGTGTGCATTCGGGATTGGCAGTGGGCAAATACAGCAGATAATGAGTCTTCTGCATTCCTACACTAATTAATTCAAATCATTAGGAAAAATGGGCCCAACATTAGCTTTCTTTGCTGTTCTGTCTTTGTGGGGTGACAATTTCTCAGAGGCCCCAGGTTGTTACTTTCTCCAAACCGTCGATTTGGTAATTTGCTTATTTTCAAAAAACCGGCTGTATATTCCGAGCAGCCTCTTCCTGGCGGGATCGAAGGCAGTCTGAGAGACTGGATGTCTGCCGACCTAGTTCCTCTAGAATTCTTCTTCTCTGCCTTGGAGTCTTTGCTGCCACCAGAGAATATTTAATACCAAGCTCAAAATAAGTGTTTAGGAGGCTTTCAGCGGTGGTTTAAAGTAATTACCATGAGAGCTTTGGTAAAAGCCTTTATCCACAAAACTACTTAAATTATATAATTATATCCCCTACTTCACTCTTCCTTCCTTTCTCTGGATTTGTTTCTCTTTGCTGCGTGCCCCTACCCCAACACTGAAACACAGCCTCGGACCCAGATTCCACACTTCTCTGCCTCCCTCTCTAGGGCTACCCAAGTGAGACTAGATGCCTTGTAAGGAGTTATTTGCCTGATGGAACCTATCATAATCCCACTTCCCAAACCCCTGCCCAGGGGCCAAGAGCAATTTATCCAGCACTACAACTTCCTCTTCTTACCTTCCTCCATTTTGTAACCCTTGACCTTTCTGATGGCATGACCCTACTGGGAGATTGGTCTGTTTCCTCGTTACAGTGTTGTGTGTGTGTGTGTGTGTGTGTGTGTGTGTGTCTTTTTCCCCTTCATTATATTTAGCAATATGTATTGATTAAATGCATTCTTTTGGCTGCCTTCCACTAAGCTGTTTTGGAGGACCTCTTTGGCCATATGTTTTTAATGATTTCACCTTCTGTCTGCCCTTATCCACTTTGGAAAAATTACTCTATGTTAGTTTGGTTCTATACGAATATGTTTTTTAAGGTTATGTTTCTTGTATAGTCTGGGAGTTCAAAAACACCAAAGCTTTTTTGGTCAAAAACTATGTCCAAGAAAGCTGGTGATCCCACTGGAATGAATACTAAATGGACCAATTATGTATAAATGTAGTTTCTCTCTACTCTCAGGCATACATTTTTTTACAACTTACTGCACTAGCCAATGGAAGAGTGGATATATGTGTTATACAGGCGTATATGGAATGTCCAGTGTTCCACTGAATCAATAACACATTGTCGAAAAACAAGTAATACCCAGCAGTTTATCCATGTTGCTATTATGGGAGTCATAACTCACTCTTTAAGAACTTGCTAACATTGTCCATACTTGATACGGTCATAATGTATTATTAATGATGTCCTTGGAATGTTCTGTTAATTTGTAATTTTAGGGTGTGAACATTTGGAGAGTGTAAAAGTAGAGAAAGAATGAAATGTTATTGGACCATAAATTTGCAAATACCTCATGGCTTAAATGATGATGAGGTGGGGCCCCAAACCTCAAAAACAACTCATAAAATGTGTGTTAGTTTAAGACTCTTATATATATATCTTCCTTTTTGACACTTTAAATTTACTTATAATGGGTTTTAAAAGGTAGACCTTTAGCAAGTTAAAGTAAGATTTTTTCACACACCCGCCCGATGAATATTTATTTTTCTGCTATTAAAAACAATCAATATCTGTGAAGTTATGGTGTGGTATCTGAAGAACATGCCAGCAAAACATGGCCTCTGCATTTTCTTTATCATTACTTATTTTAACCTAGTATTTATGAAGCGCTCATCTGCATGTCCTATGCTATCACATGTAACTCTACATAGATACGATTTTACATTCTTTCTGGAAGCTTTAAGTCGAACATACACATTGATATGGTCATCTATATAAAAAAAATAGAGAAAAACACCAAACCAGTTTATAACTTTCAAGTTATTTTCTACTCAACAGCTGTCAGTTTGGAGACAGAAATTAAGAGATAAAGAAAAACAGTCTAGTCTAGTTACATAAATACGTGTCTTCCCACCATGTACCGAGAACTATATGCTGTATGAGAAGAGATAACGCTAACTTCTCTAGAGTTGAGGGGAAGACAGATACATTTTATGTAGTAGAAATAGCTGGTAGGGTTGGGTGTTAACAATGAGAAGGTGGGTTGGAAATAAGTTGCCAATGGGAGATTTCAAAAGGAAACTTAAAATTCTCTCCGTGGTACCACTTGAACTGTAGCTCTGTTGTACAGTATTTGACACTTTACAGATCCTTCTTTATCAGATGTTGGTACCTCTGTTAAACCTAATGTCGGAAGAAGGGAAAGAAGTGGTCTTTCTTGGGTGTCAGTTCTGACCCAAGCACTGTGCAGGGCACTTGACTCACAAGTAAAGGAGTTATTTTGTCCCCACAATAACCCTACAGAACAGATATTAACCCAGTCTTATGAATGAGAAAATTTTGATTCCAAGAAGTTAAGTAACCTGCCTGCATAAAGATATCCATAAATGGCAGAGCAGGGCCGTTCTGATACTGTATTGCCTTCTAGCTTCTGGGACATTAGTTCTGTACAACGTGGCATCGTCATCTGGCTTCAGATGTTATCAGTGCCCCGAAGCGNTGTGAACCCTCGTGGCCACCCTTGACTTCGTAACCTAAACAGTGCCGCTTTTTTATAGCCACGCATTTGCACGTTGTCCGTGGATGCCTGCTTTCTCTGCCTCAATTGGTGACTTTGCACATCAGCTGACAAGTCCTGAAGAGCGATTTTACAGTGGCTCAAAGTTGGCTGGTTTTAGCAGAGTCCCTGTCTTTGCTCCACAAGATTCCCGCAGGTGTCTTCCTGGAGCATTGTGTTGCATTTTGTCCTTTTTATGGAAAGTAAGTGAAAACAGACACCTGTGGGGCTTACACTACAGTGAGAAGTAGAAGCTTCATAAACTTCAGTCCATCTGACAAGGGTGAGAGCCGTGCGTCTCCCCAAAGTGATTCATCATTAGCCCCAATTGTATGCTTATTGCTCTTAACTGGTGATGAACTCATGAAGGAAAAGAATAAATCCAGGAACAATGAAATACATTGTTAAATAACTGTGTCTGAAAGTCAAAGTGTAATTCAGAATCTTGACATATTATTTTTTTCCTTTCTGGGACTAGAATTCTCCTTAAAACACACGTTTATCATTTGACCTGCACCTGTCTTAACAGATTCCCAGGAAGAAATATAAATGCCCAGTGCTTGTTTGTATTCAGACCCAAACACCAACATATACTTTGGAATAAATAAGTACCCTTCTTTCCTTTAACTTTTGCCATTTGGGCTTAGCCTAGCGGACGATACCGTCTGGGGTACAGATAGGTGATCCTGTCATGGTAAGGTCATCGCAGCCCAGAACAAGGTGGGGAAGCCACCACCGTTAGGTGTTACATGTTGGGTTACTTATCTGTAATCTTTACCTCGTCTCTGCTAATAGACTTGGCTAACTAGTCTCTAGTCAAAGGCTAAAGGCTTTTATCTTCCTTCCCTTAGGGATACTTCCACATTCCCTATGAGGGTGTTCCTTGGATATGTTCTTAAGTAAGACTACCTGTACTATAAATCTCTGAGAGGAATCAGGGGAAAAAAGAAAAAAACAACCCAAAGGCTAGAAAGTGCAAAGGGCCATTTTTATGCAGGTGCTTTCTGTAACATTACATTTGGGACCATCAAAAGCATAGTTCTTAGGTGGCCTAACACGTTCTTTGCACATCTGGCCTCTGGGTTCTTCAGTCTAGTCCAAGCAGGGTTTTTGCCAAAATGAAAGTGTCATGTTGCCTGCTATGATACTTTCCAAACAAATCAGGGCTTTCAATTTATTTCACTATAAAATCGTGTTAGATTTCATTGTCTAGGATGCCCTGTGTGGTTTTTATCAAGGGTTTCCTTGGTAAAAGTCATGTAAAAGCAATGAAAAAGATTGCCATAAAGCTACAAGTTTCTGATTTCTTAAAGATTATTATTTTATTTTATTTCATTGCAGGGTATTATATGTTACCTATTTTGCCAGGCTACCCCCCAAAGATGAAACAGAACTCCATTAAGGGCTTCTGGTCAGAGGTATCTTTATGAGGAATTCTACTGGCCTAATTATTTGCCAAACATCTTTCTTTTTCTTTTCTAAGGATATTTCTTATAAACCAAATAAATATTGTTTCTTTGGTCCCTGTTATATAACCTGGCTTGATCACTAAATAGTCTAGGTGTTCATTCTATTATTTTTACTAGACAATTTATATTCTATGAGACAAAAGGAGATGTTAGATCATCACTGCCACCTTGTTCTCCATTTACTCTGTAACAAGATGAGCACATTAGGGGCGTCTGGGTGGCTCAGTCGGTTGAGTGTCCAACTCTTGATTTCGGCTCAGGTCATGATGTCAGGGTCATGGGATTGAGCCCCATGTCATGCTCCACTCTCAGCAGGGAGTCTGCTTGAGATTCTCTCCTTCTGCCCCTTCCCCTATTCAAGCTCTTTCTCTCTCAAATAAATAAATCTTTAAAAAAAAAAAAAGTGCATTAACATTTTGGTTTTTTTGTTCTAATTAAGAACATCCAAGGGGCACCTGGTTGGCACAGTCAGTAGAGCATGCAACTCTTTTTTTTTCTTTAAGATTTTATTTATTTATTAGAGAGGGGAGGGGAGAAGCAGACCCCCCCCCCCCCCCACTGAGCAGGAAGTCCAACACAGGGCTTGATCCCAAGGCCCCAAGACCATGACCTGAGCCAAAGGCAGAACCGGCTGAGCCACCCAGGTGCCCAGAGCTTGCAACTCTTGATCTTGGGGTTGTAAATTCGAGCCCACGTTTGGTGTAGAAGTTAGTTTAAAATAAAAATTAAAAAAAAAAAACCTTAAAAGAACATCCAAGATGTACAGCAGTTTTATAGTCAGCAAAAACAGTCCTCAAAATGGTCCCACAAGAACAATTGTAACTTCCCACAGGTATTCTGCAATCATTAATAATTTGCTTACTAATTCTTTACAAAGCTTTTATTTCATTTCTTCATCAGAGGCCTCAGTCCCGAAGGGAAAGAGATAGAAACAGATAAATGACTGTGCATTACGCTCCATTGCAGAAGTATAAACAAGTACGTGGAAAATCCAAAAGATAGTAGGACTCCTGTCCCTGGAGGACTCAGGAGAAACAGAGCCATGTTTATTTGTTCAGTCTTGTTAGTGTGTAGTCTTAAAAGGGAAAAACAGATCATGACAATGGGGAGAATGAAGATGCAAGAGAAAAGTGGGGGAGGTGAAAACAATCTCTGTTCTTCCTCTACGTCAAGAATTAGGGAGAAAGGAGTAAAGGGAAGTTTTGAGGTTGAGGGAGGAAAGTTGAGGAAATTCTTCCTGGTATAAACATTCTCAGTAAAGCAGGTATACGTTTGCTGAAGTGACAAGGGCCGAATTTGGAATCTTGGAGAGAGGAGAAGGTCTGGACTGGCCTGTAGGAGAGTGGAATCCACCAGGCATGGGTGAAAGTACGGAACAGCGGTCATGAGCACCCATACGAGAGAAGAGAGCTGGAATAGAGCCTGTCCTCATGGTTGGGCGGGGAGGGTTCCCTTCTGTGTTACGGAGACTAAGAACCAAGGAGAATGTTGGCTGTAGCCTAAACTGTGAATTGGCCAGGCGGGAAGCATGGCAGGAGGTCCAGGTCTAAGAGCTCTAAGGAGCGCTCAGCTGCGTGCAGGGCTGTGGGTAGGGAGAGTTGAGTTGAATGATGGACTGGAATGTCCACATGGGATGCAGGTTAGGGAAGGCACAAACAAACCCCACTTTCCCTCCCTTACCTGGATGGCTGCCTGCTAAGGTATCTGGACCCCTGCCTTGCCCCTTGCCTGTCTGGGTCCCCAAATTGCCTTTACTTCAGACCGTCTCTGATGAAAGCAACACATGCTCCTTCTCTTTCAGCCCACATATAAGACTGTGGAGAATAAGGAGATACAGAGCTTATATTTTGTTCTACTCTATGGTCTTTTATCCTTTTTCTGATTTAGCTTCTTCTTTATATATTTTCACTTTCACATGTCACTAAGTTTAAATGTTTAAACATTTCCCCCTTCAGTAGCCAAAAAGAAAACAAAGCAACAGCTAATATAGTAATAAATTTATTTCTAGCTACAGGAGATAAGCTTCAATGCAATATGGCCATAAAGTATGGCTCCTAGGCTTAGGGGAGAAGCAATAAACCTTCATAAATAAAATAATTTTTAAAATACTCCTGGCAGTATAAATAAGAGTAAAATATAACTTGTAACTGGCAACACACAGCCAGCAACAGAGCTACTTACAAAAGAAAGCTATAGACTAAAATAAGAAAATGTTTGCAACTTTGTTGTTGTTGTTACCTTGCACTCTAGGTGGGCAGGCTGCAGAATTCAGGAGGGCGGTGGGGGGACGACGTTTTTGACTCCCCTTCTGAAATGTTACCTCTGTTGCATTTCCTGACACCTTCTGATTTACCAAAGACCTGTGATAATCACCAAGGAAACCCAGCAGCCCTGATGCTACAAATAAGAGAGTTTTCAACCAATTTCAAGGTGTCAGAGAACACCTTCAAGCAGGGAGAGTGGGGCACACAGGACCAAGTCCCATGGATGTGCTTAATGCTGGAGCTTGCCCAGCTCAGGGGTCCCTTGACTTTCAGTCTTGCTCTGCCGCTGATCTCAAAAAAGCAGTGAAGTTCTCCTGAGATCCATCTCAGTTTTCCTTTGGGTTTTCAGCTCAGGGTTCGTGTGGGCAAAAGCATAAAAAATACAGTTGCATTTCAGTGAGCAGTGCCTTGGTTTGAAAGACAGTTGAAGTGGTGGATTATTCTCTAAAAAATTAAGAATCAAGCAAGAGAAGATCTCCCTCCTTCCCTCCTTACCTCTCCCACCTCTCTGTGTCACACACACACACACACACACACACACACACACACACAGTCATTCACTCACTCTCAAATCAGAAGTAAGAACAGGCAGGAAACTGGAGAGCCGCCAGTAGGATAACTCAGAATTGATCAGTGCTCTCATTCAATACATTGGTAATTCCCAACCATTTGTCATCACGGGCAGTGTTTGTTGCTGAGAAATGGGGGAAACGTGGTCTCTCCCTTGGAGGAACTGAGGGCCTTGCTGGCCTAGAGTGAGTTATGCTTGGCCGCATGAAGTGAGTCTGGGAGGGCTTGGCGGTAAGCTTGGTTTAGAAGGTGGTAGATTAACATCAGGGAAGGGGATTCCAGAGAGGGCAGAAAGGGGTCAAGATGGTGAAGGGAAACACGAATGAACATTAGCTGGGCCTCGATTGTGGAGAGCTTTAAATGCCATTTTAAAGAGTTGGAGCTTTCTTGTGTAAATGGTAGGAAGCCATAGACAAATTTTAGAGCAAGAAGAGCCGTGGTTTGTTTTAAATTTGTTTTATAAAGAGAAATCTCTGTTGGCGGTAAAGATGAGATGAGAGACAGATGATGAGGGCTCTAGGGAAACAGCAGAGGGACTGGTGTGGACATTCCATTTATAATTTGCTATGCCTGGTACTGTCTCAAGTTGGGTTTGCTTTTCCTGGATTATGTGGAGAAACACAAGCTAGCACAGGAATTTAATTCTGAGTATGATTTCACCACTTAGAGGCCAAGTGTTCGTGGGCAAGGAACTTCAGTCCTGTGTCCTGTTTCTCATCTGCAGAATGGGGCTCGCAGTGGTGCCTCCTGCATAGGGTTGTAACAAGTGTTGACTGAGACGCAGTGTATGCGTAGCCCTTAGAGCCATACCTGGTATGTGGTACGTGCTAAATATTTTATTTTATGTTTCTTTTTTTTATCAGTTCATTCATTTATTTGTTTATTTCATCTTTGCAAATTTGCTTTTAAGACAATCTAATCTGTAAATTGTCATTTCTAGATTTCATTTGCAGAATTTTTCTGACATTTTCACCTTCTTTTCTTAAGTGCTCTTGGGCCAAAATATTTTAGCAGGAAATGGGAGGGTGAGGCCTGTAAATTCAAATAGCTACTTCCCCCCAATGTAAAGTGTAAACAGAAAATTTTGCAAAGAACACTGCTATACGGTGGTCTTTGGTGTCACTGTGGGTAATAGGGGCCAGGGGAGGCATTAAGTGAAGTTCCAGTATTAGGAAATTTGGGCAGGCTTACTTTATGGTACAACATGGTTCTATTATTCTGATAAACAGATTCTGAAATTCCAGAACACAGTGTGAACCACATTTGAATACAAATGCAGAAACACCTTCAAAAATCTCCAATAAAAAATTTAATTACCTCTGCCTTTGCTTCCCTCTTTGTGAATGCGACTAAAGTAACACTCTTGAATTGGAACAATAATTATATCTCCCATGAATATAATAAAAATTATTATATAAGTATTTTTATTATAGGTATATTTTATTATATATACATACATATATGTGTGTATATATATATATTTGTATCTATTACATAAATAACTGCAGACTCAGATATTAGCATTCAGAACAAAACTCCAGGAGGAGAGGAATTGTTCCTTATGTTTCCTTATGCAGAGGAAACTGTTCTGTTTCTCCACAGTGCTCTTGTAAAACAGAAACCTGGCCCTATTTGGTTATAGGAAGAGTCTACAGGTTTTGGGGAGAAAAACTAAGTATCTTGCAACTTTTTGCCTTTGAAGAGCTGGGAAAGCAGGTCTTGTTGGAGGGAGATAAATATAACCCTTCCGTATAGTTGAGGTGAACAAAGCTCTCCTTCATACTGAATATTTTTATTGTGCCTGAAAGTGAACTCTTCATTGATGGAAGGGGTTCTTCTATTTGATCCATCAAGATTACGAAGCCAGGTGTCCCCATCCCCAACTAAAACACAGCATCATGAAATCATGATTAAAGTTTATAGAAGGCAATTGATGAAGTAGCAAGAGATTACAAATACTGCATTTCCCCCTCTTGGTTACTGGGAATTAAGTTTCGATAACATTGAGGAATTCTGAAAAAAACACCCATAAGTTATTTAAATGATATTCTTCAACTTTTCCCCTGGATTCATGGCTAAGCAATTTTGACTAGTTCATAAATTAGGACAATGTTATTGTTTTTGTAATAAGATAATTTACTGAAAATATTTTTGCAGGATTGTGATTGTGTGGCTAGAATAATGAGCAAAGCTCACAGAGGAATCAGTGATTTGTAATCCCAACCCTGGTAGGCGCAGATGTGTGACTTTAATAGAGTAATTTACTTTTTCTGATAACATTTGTCCAATCTCCTTTGGGGGGCTCTTGTGAAAATAAAATGAGTAGAGTAAAAGCAATTTAAAACATAAAAGCACGAAAAATAACTAAATGTAGTTGCTGAACATCCTGAAGGCATCTGAGCAGAACAAAGGGAAGTAAACGTTGTGGGTGTTTTTGTTTGATTTTACAGGCAACGAGGGAAACTCTCAGTCGCCACTGCACTACCCTTGGTGATGCTCTTCGAAAAGAGAATGATTTTGCTCTTATAATTGATGGGAAAACCCTCAAGTACGCCTTAACTTTTGGAGTAAGACAGTATTTCCTGGACTTAGCTTTGTCGTGCAAAGCTGTTATTTGCTGCAGGTAAGTTCTCCTTCATATTGTCCGATTTCAGTAAACAGCACCCTCCATCCTAAATTCTTGATTTGTCAACTTCCTCGAAGTTATTCTATCCAGAATTTGTCAATGTCAGGTTATTATTTCACTCACTCAAGGCTCAAGGTTCACAACCTAGAATAGAATTTAGTAGCAGAGGTTTGTTTTGTTTTGTTTTAGGTGAGTCCTACTGATCATTAGTAATTATTGTTCATAATTCGAATCGACAGGTTTCTTGCCATCTCCTGTGTTCCAGTTCGGTTATTTTACCTGCATTTCCACCTAGGCTGTTTCTGCAACAGTTCTGTTTTCCACACATCAATCTTGGATCCTGCATGGAGGACTTAACTTTAGGGAATGGCATGGCGGGACGTGCTGAGTCATTTGCCTGAACACTATTTCTTGACTATACATTCCTCTTTCCTGTAATTTATAATATTGCCCATTTCCTAAATTAGAATCTGTTTTGAGTTATCAAGGCTTAATCCATAGAACTACATTCTTAAAACTATTTAGCTCTAGTCCTTCCTGAACTTCTCATCAAAGAATCTTCCCTGTATCTTTGTCAAAATTGTTCACACTATGTCTTCCTAAAATTTAAAGTGTGTTCATGACTCTGCCCACTCTCTTCACTGTGAAACCTAAGGATTCTCCTCTTTGCCATCCACTCACTGAGAGAGTTTTACGGGCTGGTCACACCAGGTCTGGGGCGGCAGCGTCTCCAGCTGCTTTCTCCACCTCCCCCCCAGGGAGATGAAATCTTAGCAGGACTTCTGAAGAATTTCCCAGAATTTATTCTTTTAACATTACTGTTAAAATTTTTCTATTTGCTTTTATTATTATCTTAAAAAATATATTTACTAGTAAAAGAATGTTATGCTTCTTAAACCCTTTTTGTCTGGGCTTATTCACTTAAATATCCTGTATATAATTTGTCTCCACATTTATAAGCCATGCCTTATAGATATTTCCTAAATTTCCATTGGAACATACTTTGTGAAATATAATTTAAACCAAACTTAATAAGTACCTTTTATAAAGCATCATTTCAACCTATAAAATTGTATCATACTCAGAGAATTAAAAGTTGCTTATTCCAGGAACCATATTATTTTAATCATTTATTTTTCTTCACTGTAGCATGCATTAATAAACATTACCATAGAGCTCTTGGAGAGCCTATTGTACACACATTTTTTTAAAGACTTTATTTATTTGACAGAGAGAGAGAACACAAGCAGGGGGAGCTGCAGAGGGAGAGGGAGAAGCAGCTCCCTGCTGAGCAGGGAGCCCAATGTAGGGCTCTGTCCCAGCACCCTGGGATCATGACCTGAGCCGAAGGCAGACACTTAACCAACTAAGCCAGCCAGGCACCCTGTACACACATATTTAATATCAGTAATAATCGGGCTCTCTGCTTAATCATGAACAAAGAATTAGAAATTATCTTGTCAATCCCATTTGTACTTTGATATCATCATGCTCTTTAAAATCTGTTTTTCCAGGGACTTTTCTTGATTCCTTGCTAATCTCTTGACCAAGTCTTAGGAATGTTCAACTCTGACACACTTGCATCAGGATAATTGTGTGCCAGATCTGGTTGTTTAATCACTTTCACTAATGGGATCACGAGGATCAACAAGAGATTGCTCAAAAGCACAGTAAGGGCTAGGAGGGTTGGCTCCTGTTGAGTCCAGAGTTATTTAGATACAGCAATCCATTCCCTGAGTCAGCACCTGTGCCGGAACTACTGTGTGCTGGGCAGAGATGCTGCGCATACAAGGCTGAACACAACTTCCTGCCTGCCCTGCTCTCCTTCATGTCTCCTTTTTCTTTTTCCTTTTAAGTAGAATCACAGTTGCTTTGAAAGATGTGGGAGGCCGATTTTCATACCGCAGTCCCTGCAGCTGAGCCTCATTCTTAGAGCATTGCTTAACACGGTACCTCCCACCATTCTTCAAAAAGTGGAACCACAAAATTAAACAATAGCAGAGGGAGAGAAGAAGTAGAAAGCAATGTCAAGGGAGAAAAATGTTGTACGCTTGTGAAATTCCCTCCCGAGATCCTTGCTCTGGATGCTCACAGTCACGTGGACCTCGGGGCTCCTCCAGGCCAGGCCCCTGGGAGGGAATCACGCTCTGCCATGCACGTGCAGCGCAGCTCGGAAACTGAGCTTATAAAGACGTGTGTGGCCCCTTCCTTCCTCCATCTTGTTTTATGCATGTTCAAGGACCTCAAGGTCCCTATGCAGACACTGGATTTTATTTAGAGTTTTTAGGGTTTGTTGTTGGTTTTTTTTTTTTAAGTAAAATATCTTTCCCCAGCTTTTTTCTTCGAATTACCTTCATACTCTCTCTTTTCCCATAAAGACTGTGGTTCAACTTCCAGTCTGGTGTTGAGAATGCATCCGAGCCCATAATTATGTCAGTGCCATTGCTAGAGTTCTGTCTGTGCACCTTCTTGGCCTGGCCCCTCTTGGCATTTAAACGACGGGCACGGACCATTTTCTTGTCATTTAGCTTACTGACCTTGAAGTATAATTTCCATGATAATGCTGCTGTCACTTGTGAGGAATAGGTGGGCAATTCTGTATATCTTTCTTTACCATTAAATGCCAAGTGTCACTCCAGGCTTCTCAGAGGATTACCATCTTCCCAGCCACAGGAAATTCTCTGTTTTACTCCAGTAGAACAGACACTCCAGATAAATACTGAATATTATTTCAAAATACAGTGCTGTGTCAAACTTCGTTTGTGTTCGTTCTGGCTTCCTGGGTTTTCCCCTCAGACGACTTTCCGATCTTTTGTCAGTCCTCCCGTGAAGATAATTCCGGGTCTGCTCTCTCTGCTGCAGGCTTCTCTTCGCCGCAGCTGGGGGGGAAGCCTTCCCATACGGATAATGAGGCTCTCGATGTTAGTTCCATCTTCAGGATGACATCAGCCACTTTCTTCCCTGACATGATCAGCATAGAGGGCAGAAGGCAGTTTCCAGTGTTTGCCTAATTGACACAGTTATAAAGATGGGCGTCATCCCTCCAGAGCCTACAGCTGAATTGAAAGAAACAGTTGTTCTCAGTCGGTAGTCATTACATCTCTTCCCACCACTTTCTGAAGGGACTATTCAGAGACAGAAATAATCCCCTCGTTCCAAAATTATTCAGGGCTTTGGAGTCCTGGTTTTGGTTTACAAAGGGAAGGTTTCATGTTACACCTCCAGTAATTTTTTTTAAGGATGTAAAACCCAACAAGGAAAATGAAATCTGTCTTTATCAGCTCAGCAAGTACCGTATTTTTATAGATGCCATGCAACTTTCGTTTTTACCTCTGTGCCCGTTTTCCCATACAACATGAGTACTTCCATAGGTAAGACGCATCTAATGTCGGAGGAGTTTTGGATAAGTTTTCCCGGTTCTACACATGCTGTCCTTGTGGCGCTTCTTCCCTTCTTTCCCCTTGCTCAAGTATACCAGTTCTTATCGGTGTGATCAGATACTTTTGAAGAGCATGAAAGCTGTGGGTCATTCCCCCCTCCAAAAAAATACACATACACACAAATAGGTAAAATCGAATGTGCCATTTTAGGGGCTTCACAGACCCCCTGAAAGTCTTGGGCAGGTAGAACAGGGAAAAACTTGCTCTAAGACTTGTGAGTATTTATGGATACCCCTAAAATCAAGAACTGTTCTGCAAAGTGGCATTTTATCTGAGGATTCATGAAATTCTTGTTCAAATTTTTACCTCTCTGGCACTTGGCTACCTAATGGAATTTCTCTGGCTTTGGTTTTTGTGGCCTATAAAATGAAGAGCTTGGCATTTAACAGTGATTCAAATCCTCCACGGAGCCTGGATGTCTAAGCAGCTAAGAGTAGAGCTTCTCTGGCGGGGAAAGGTGGGAGATCCAAGCACACATGCACCCTTCCTTGGTAATTTCCTTCCAGCTTGAAAGCTTCTGGGCCAGAGGACCCCCTCGTAGGCCTTTCACTTTCTGGACAAACCCTACTTCTGTGGGCCACTCTCTGCTGGGAAGGGTCTGTCTACTGCTTGGATCAGCTTAATTTGGGGAAGCATCTGTTCTACCTCTTTTAATATTCCCTCCAGAAGAGGGTGGGAGTGTTGCAGTGAAGTATTGCTGTGTGTTAAATGGCATGTGGTTTCTGAGATCCTCATCAGTTCACATAACCCAGCCTTTCAAAGAATTTTACATTTTTTCTGTAGTTGTCAGTTTCGTTTAAACATATTTTGAAACTTATGTTCTGTGACAGTTGGTTGAAAATTGGCCTAGAGCCTCCAGCTTTTAGACTGTCTAGTAATCACCGTTCTCCTCCATAATTTATGTACTCATGTCTTCTGAAAAGCAGAAGTTAAATTGAAGTAAGCATTTTTCCCTACTTGCAACATCTCTAATCAAAGTTTAACCCCCCTTTTAGGCCATTTTCCCCATAGTGCATAAAAAAACACTTGACTTCAGTGAGTGTCGTCACTCGGGAGTGGCATTCCAGGCAAAACCTTTCACCTCAGTCTGATCAACAGGTCCTCCTTGAAGAGGTCTAAAGGGACACTTCGAATACTTTCTGTCATAGCATGAGTGCATTAAGTAAAGGGTTAAGACAGATCTACTTCTCAAATCTTTTGGGATGGTCTTAAACTTTAAGGATTTCTCTAAATAAATGTTCTACTTAAAGGGTAGTTATAAAGCACAATGAGGCTAATAAATGCTCAACAGACATTCCTTTAAAGAAAAAAGTTTGTGAACACCATCGGATGCCAAGCAGATGTTTGGCTTTGAGAAAACTTACAAACTGTTAATGAATGTCAACCCCATATTTGCTTCCAAGAAAACATGAATCAATGTTGGAAATATTGAGAGAATATTTCTTTCATACGTGTATGGCTAAAAGAGGACATCCTGAATCAATTTTATAACTTCATAAAATGGCCATATTTTGCTTTCACATAATCTAATAAGCTGTTCAGCCCTGTCTGTCTCATTTGCTGCCCTGTCTCTACTGAATAATGTTAAAGGAGCAATGAGGCCATGTTACAGCCTGTTAGCCACTTAGGATGTTCACGTCCCCACCAGGGAAGTCCGTATTTGACAGCAAAATTTAGATTGATAAATCTAAACACTTGAGAATTCCACTGTAATTCAACATTATATAGTTTTAGATGTGCTCAGTTTAGATAAACTGCCATCACCCAACACACACATGTGCATGCGCGCACACACACACACACCCCCCAGTTAGAACTGCAGATCATGTAATTCTAATAAAACAGAGTTAACCTGTATTGGAAAGTACATAAAGTATAAGCATGCAACTTAGTGAATATTTATAAAGCAAATGCATTCCTGTATCAAGGACCCGAGCCTGACCAGCACCTCAGAAGCCCCCTCGTGCTCCCTTTAGCGTTATTATCCTCCCAAGAGTAACTGCTATCTTGATTTCCATGATCATGCCTCTTAAATGATATCTTAATCATTTCAGTCTTTTTCTGTTTTCTATCTTGCTAACTTGGAATAAGTGTACATATCTTTCATAACTACATTCAAATTCTTGATGATGCTTTTCTGTTCAGCAATTTTAAGTACAGACTCTGCAGCTTCCCACCAAGTCCTCCCTAAAGCTTTACATAAATCAATAAGTCAGCATTCTAATGTATTCTTCAGTCCAAAACAAATCCACCTAATAGATTATGTACAGTTCTCCTTCAGTTTTGTGGTGATAGAATAAAGGACTGCATTTTCCGGTTTGTTAAGGACATGGTATATGTAACCTACAACATTTCTTTGATCTAGCTGTCTACTGACCTGATTTTGTGTGGGAAAGGAAAGCAGAGTTACTTTGGTATAACTGGGTCTCCTTGAACCCATAAGGTTTCTAGAAATTACCTTCTTTCTAATAAACCCATTTGAGCCATCCCCATTTAGGGCAAGTTAAAGGCCTGGCTTTTGGGGCCAGGCTAGAGTTCCAAGAGTCAAGACCAGGTAGGATGTAAGAATAACTGTTTAGCAGCTGTAGGGCATGGAATCAAGAGAAGGGAGAGACTGCATCCCAGGGGAAAATGGTCTTGGAAAACAAAAGGCATTACCAAGGGAACAGAAACAGAGACAAGAAAAGTATATAAAACAAGCTTTAAGGTAAGACATGAAAGAGGAGGTGGTTCCGGATAGCATTTTCCAAGAGGAAAGGAGTATTTCGTAGAGCAGAGATGGGCAAACTTTCTCTGTAAAGGGCAAGATAGTAAATATTTTAGGCTTTCTGGGCTATCCAGTCTCTGTCATAGCTACTCATCTCTGCCATTGTAGCATGAAAGCAGCTCTAGACAAAAGGTAAATTATGTTCTGTGCTTTTTGAATCACTGAGAACTTCCAATTGATAAAGATATTCTCAGACATTTCTTTTGTCAACTTCCTAACTTTCTGTTTTCCATATAGGTCTTTAATCCATTATTTTTATGTATCTTATGAAGAAGGGATGTGATGTTATTCATGTCTACATAGCAGATTCTCCCAATACCATTTACTAAACAATCTACCCTTTTCTCTCTGTTTGTGATGCTGTATACTTTAGCACTCAGGCTCTGGGGCCGGACTTTCCAGAATCTAAGTCCAAGCCCTGTGTCTTCTTGTTAGCTGAGCAATATGTTATCCAACTTCTCCAGCTTTAGTTTCTTCATTCTTGAAACAATTAAAAATAATTGCTCTTATAGAATTGTGAGGAATAAATGGGTTAATACATGTATTTGCTGCATTGGTAGCCATTATTTAAAATTATGTTACTCTTAGAAATCTATCAAATTTTCTTTTATATGGCCTAATTGAATATTTCTGGTGAGAAATCATACATAAAGATTCTCTCTGGCCATCATGGCTTTTCCTATGGCCTGAATTCTATTTTGTCTTACATTAATAGTGCTAACCTGGCTTTCCTTTGTTTTGTATGTGCCTTGTCTTTTTCTTTTTCCTAAACTCTTACATTCAATCCTTCTCTATATTCTAGTGGTTAAGAATACTGTCTCTAAATCCACACTGCTTAGGGTTGAATCCTGGCCTCACCACTTACTTGCTCTTTTACCTTAAGTTATATAATCTTTCTGTGCCTCAGTGTCTTCATTTGCAAAATGACAATAATAGTAACCTATCTCTTCTAGGGTTCTTCTGAGGATTGAATAAATTAAAACAAGTAGAGAACTTAAAACATAGTGAGCAAATAAATGTTCTATTAGCTATTATTATAAAGTATGTCTCTTAGACACCATATATCGGTGGATCTTTTTGTTGTAATCTAACCTGAGAATCTCTTCCAGTCAGCGAATTTAACCCATTTATATTTATTATAATTATTACTATCTTAGCCTCATTTCTTTGATCTTAATTTGAGTTTTTCATTTATTATGATTTTTGTTTCTTTTCCCCCTACTGTCCACTGTCTAAATCAGATTATATTGTGCTGGTTTGCAGGCTTTACAATCTATATTCTATGTCTGGTTATTTCTAAGGTTTTGATAACCATATTTTTGCTTAATGTCTATATATATTAGTATGTCTTTCTTTTCCTGCTCCCCTCCATAAGGAGAAAAAAACTGAAGATTTTAAAGTAATTTTGTGTATGCATCCAGTGTCAGTCAGATCTGATTTCTTTTTAAAGTAATCTGCTTTATCTTTCAGAAACCTTTAGAAATTTTTCTTATTCTTAATTTAACCATAAAGTGCCTATGGGTAAGTACCTTTTTCTCATATTTCTTTTTGGCACTGTGTGATCCCTTTTAATAGAAGAACATGTCTTTCTTTAATTCTAGAAAGTTATTCTGTTTCATTCTGTCCCTCTTTATTTTCTTATTGAACTCCTATTAAGTATCGTCACCTATATTGCTCCATTTCTTTTCGTTTTTCTCACAATCTTTCATTCTCATTTAATTTCCTAATATCTTTTGGGATAGCTTTTTATTTGAATTTCCAGGCTCTATTATATTTACTATTCAGTTTACTATTGGCTTTTTTATTTTAGGAGTTACATTTCTATATTACTTATTTTCAGTTGGTTCTTCATTATAACTGCTTGTTCTGGTTTCATGTTTCAGTATCTTCCCAAATCTTTCCAAGGTTGTGTGTGGTTTTTTTTTTTAGCATTCCTTTTAAAAATTCTTGTTATATCTGTTTTTACTAGTTCTACTTTCTTGTAAGTCATTGTAATTTCTTTCATACTTATGATCTCCTATTTTCCTTGTAAGGTATTTTTCCTCATTTTCCCTACTGGCAGTAAAGTCCTTTGGAAGAAAGGTGACAGCTACGTCCTAAGTTGAGGTAGAATTGGAGACAGGGCTCAGTCTGAGCTTCACGAATCCCTGTTTTCCCCTTGTTCCTTTGCCCAAGTATTGCTCTTGTTAGAGGCAGCCATGTTTTGGTGGAATTACCTGCATAAGGTAACATTGAAGGCTTTGTTAACACACCCATGTCATTGGCACCTGTCCCCGCCTGGCTCCATGCCCTGAGGTTGACTAGAAAGCTCTAACTTTCCTGATCCAAGGTATGAGGTAGGAATTTTCCTGGGGTCCTAGTTTTAGGGCACTGGGGATACTCCTGAAATTGGGGAGTCTTTCAAGCATGTTATTTGGGGGAGTCTGAGTTTCTACAAGCTCCAAGCCTACACCAAAATCTTCAGTTACAGTGAGAGAGGAGCTCCTTTGCTCCATCTAGCCCACTCTCACCTCCCTGACACTGGTCAGCCTGGGCTCACATAGGGCACCACAGGGAGTGGACAGTACAGCTGAAAATCTTTTCCTGCCTGTGTGTATCTATGGCCCCTGGAACACCACTCTTTCCTTCCGACAGGTATCCACTACTTCATGTTTCCCCAAAGGTTTCTCATAGATTTTTACTAAGTGTGACCCTCAAATTTACCACACTTCTTTAGCTCCTGGCATCTTCAGGATTTTATTTCCATTTCTGTCAGTAGCCAGCACTACCACTCGTTTCATCTTCCACTAGATATTTCTAAGAGGAGAAAAAAGTCTTTGGTGAAACCCATCCACATAGGAGAGAATTCCCAAGAAGTAGAGAGGGAAGGAAGAAAGGAAAAGCAAGTTGGTTTCCTTACAGCCTAAGGAAGTTCCATCCCTTCCTTACCCAGAGTCACAAGAAAAGGGAAGAAAGCCAGTGCCCATGTGGGCTCCAGCCAGATATCAAGAATGGGAAGAGATGGAGACCGCAGCTCTTAACCACTCTGAGGGCAAGGTCACAAAAGAGCAGAGCTTGAAAGGGGAAGCACTCTAGGCCTTCTTGAGTAGACATGCTTCCCAGGTGGGAGCACACCATTCCTGTAGGCAGGGCTCCCTCGACTGAGAAAAGTAGCTGGACCTACTGTCTCTCTCTGCCACTATGTCTTCTTGGAGCAAGAGTCCATAGACCACTGTCCTATATATAGGCTCATATTAACTCCTGGTTCAGTAGTTCAGTAAAAGTTCTTAAGAACTTTTAGAGGCAGAAGGAAGGTCCTAAGATCTTGTACTTTCTTCTCCTTTCTGCTCTTTATATTCTTCCATAGAAATTTCATCACATACTAAAGGATCACTTTAACACTTGATGAGTAATTGATGCCTGAATGCACATACCCAGCTCTGCATTTTTTTTCTAAGCTTAGTTCTGACTCTTCAGCCCATATACTTAATGATGCAGCTAGGATAGCCCACCACACCCTGAACTTCCCAGGCTCTAGAACTTCCTTGAGAATTTTCCTCTGTAAATCTTCCTGCCTTTTCTATTAATGATTAGGCCATTATTTTCTCCATCACTCACATCTGAAACCTCAGGGTCATCTCTGATCCCACTTTCATTCAAAACCCCCTACCCACCTCATGTGTCCTTTCTTTTCTTTTCAATTCAGATACATATATAGAGATAGGTATAGGTATCTACCTTTATAAAAAAGATACATTTTGGTGGGCAATCCAAATTCTTTTATTGCACTGCTTCTACCATGCTCTTTTTTGGCTCAAAAGCTTTTTAATTAACATCTCCTGTTGCTTAGGGCTAGCTGTGATATTCAAACTTTCTTAACCTGACATGCAGAGGCCCCCTGTCATCTGGCTCTGACCCATTCTGAGTATACCCACTTTCCCTTGAAGAAGTGGTACGTTTCTTCTCTACCTACTAATTTTCCATCTGTTTTTCCTATCCCTTTGAGAAAGTCTAGAGAATCTAATACCCCTTATGTACTTCTGCAATCTAGATACAAAGCAGATTAAACAGACCTTTGCCTCCTAGCAGCAGACAGTGAAAAATGAGTAAGAGTTGTAGTGTTGGTATAATGACATAATGAGATGAATTTCTTGTTTTTGCAAAATCACCGTTTATTCAGTTCCACTACCATTTTTACATCTGCTCTGGGCTGAATATGTGGTAGGTTCCAGATAACTAAATGATATTTAAAAAAAGAAAAAAAGAAAGGAAAGAAAGGAAAGAAAGGAAAGAAAGAAAGAAAGAAAGAAAGGAAGAAAGAAAAAGAAAATGAACAGTATCACTGTGGACAAACTATTCTCTGGTGTGAATATGATAATAAAGATTTCTGCTATCAGGAATTTTCTTTTTGGGGTTTTGATAAGGTAAAGTTGCCAGCTAGAAGTGTGGGATGCCTGTGAACACATACACACACACATGCATATTCAGATATACACTATCAATACAATCAGTCCCTATTTAAAATATTATCAGAATCATTGAAACTGGAGACGGTAGTAGTTTACCTATAACAACCTGAATCCAAAAAAATAAATAAGAAGGAGGAGGAGGAGGAGGAGAAAAAAGAATTGCATCTAAAATGCATTGCAGGGGGCACCTGGGTGGCTCAGTTGGTTAAGCATCCGACTCTTAATCTCAGCTCAGGTCTTGATCTCAGAGTCCGTGAGTTCAAGGCCCACCTTAAGCTCCATGCTAGGAAGGAAGGAAATACATTGCAAAAAGACATCTTTCTAAAAGTTACTTTCCCTTTTTATCCTGTGGAAAGGCTATCTATATTTTATTTCTGTAGACTCAATCCCTGTATTATAAGGCCCCCTTGATGCCTCTGACTGCACAGTATATCAACAGTTGTTGCTCTTGGAGCCTAGGAAAGAACTCACTCACCAGTCATTTGAATAATACAGTTCTCTTACCTAGAAGAAGTTGAATGTTTCATTATGTACCATATGCTAAGTATAGTTTTGGGGATGCTATGTAAGCGACTGTTTTCATTCCAGTAATAAATTGATGATGAGTTTCTAGAAGTGTTACCACATTTATGTAATGTTGGTACACGCAACCGATTTTTTTTGCCAAATTTTAATGCCTCCTCAATTCAAAACTTTACAAAGGAGCCTAACAAATTTTAGTTCAAAGAAGAATCAGAATCTCAAAATTTTTTCACTTGGGTTTTTTTCTCCCTTTTTAATTTTTTTTATTAGCAGAATATGACTCAGTGGGAGAATAAATAGACTGATTTGCAAGGAGAAATCTTAGGAAGTGTGTTGCAAAGGAAAAATACAGCAGAGCCCCCCACTAACGACCCTGACTCTAAATAGTCACTAGGAGCAGCCCTCAAGCTTAGTAAATACAGGGGCCCTATACACACAGGCTCACTCTAAAAAACACTTCAGGATAGTTAAGAAATATATTCCTCCATGTTCTTTACATCTTTTTTTCTAGATTCACCTTCTAATGACAACTTTATAGTAACTTTAAAGTTCACAGTATATTTTTGAGAGGTTACATTATCAACCTACTTTCTAGTGTATATAATGAGATATTTTTTAGGTTACTAACCTAAAAACACAATACAAGAAGATCAATGATTGTACTCCTTTCTGGCTACCTATACAAAGTCCCCTAAAATATTCTTTCTTATGTGTCTGCACGTTATCATTTTTATCCACATTCCATTTAAAAAGGCGATTCGTTTAGCCGATCCCACGGAAAGAATGCAAAATGAGGCTTATTTAGGTTGTGCTACCCTATACACTTTCAGCTTCAGCGGTAAAAACTTCCAGTACTCTGATGTAACGTTCATAGGGCAATGAGAGTTACTACATAGCAAATAAGAAAAATAATGAATAGCATGTGCAGAAACTATAGCCAAAATAGTATCGGAGAAGCATTTCTGCCCTCCATGTGCGGCGAGGTTGTATCACAGGGACCACCCTCTGTCTTTGGAGCCACAGGAAGAAAACTGGACCTTTACAGTACATGCTGGATGTGTAGTCTTTTCCCACAGAGCCTCTGACTTCGCTTAAAATGAAAGAGCAACAGTAGAGGAGAAAAGAACTCTGTATAATTTAAGCCCTGATGCAGACCCATGCGTGGTTTAAAAAAAAAAAAATCTAGAGTAGAAAGCACTGTTTTTATGATGTTTCTGAATTACCCATTGGGTCCCTATTGACATTTGTAAAGTTTAGACTTTAGGTTTTCTCAACCATGGATATGTGATTTTTTTTTTTTGATAGACATTTGGAAGAATTAGCATGTAGTCAGGTTGTTCGAGACTATTCTGGATATTGTACAAATATCAAAGCATGTGTACAAAAGTCAAAGTGAATAAACTCTAATGTGTGAATTCAGATAGTGACCTTTTATTAGATGGAAGGACAACGGTAAAAGGAATACATTTTAGATCATTTTGAATGTGAAGAAATTTGGTATATGCTATTCATGTTGCCTGACGTGAGTTCTCCCCACCTTGTCAAGGCCAAGTCAAATTCTAACTCGTCAAGGAATTCTAACTCGTCAAGGAATCCTCTTATGGCCCGTTCTGATTTCCACATCCTCTGAAATTATTAAGTACTGGCAATTACATCAAGGAGCTTTATGCTACGCTCATTTTTAAGGTCTTATAAGTTTGTTTTTGCTATCTTGTAACCCCCTTATAGCAAGGAAAATTTTTTTAAACGGATGCTGTAAAAACAGATCTTTTTAACTGATTTCAGCTTGACTAACCTGAGTCCCCTTGAACCACATTCCCGCCCTAAGACACGCTGTTGGTGCCCACAGCACATCACGCCCAAAGCTGGAAGGACACTTTTCATGAGTTGACTTGGTGCTTACTAGGCATCAGTCAAAATTGTTGCTAGGAAAACCAGGTAGAATGCTCTCGGGAGACTTTCTGTGTTGTTAAAAAAAAACTTGCTGTTTATTCTAAAGTGGGTAAGAGAACAATAAACTGGAGTGGAGGCAGCAGTATATTCTGATCTCCACTTTGAATGGAACCAGCCATGGATTGCACCTCATGAGTGAGGTTTCTGCCACAAATATATATATACACAAAATCTCAAACAGCAGACCCCTGTGCAAAGTAGGTTCTTTGCTCTACATCACAAGTTTGTATGTTGATGCATTAAATGTTTTGTGTATGTGTATTTTATTTTTTATGAATCCCCACTTAAATCAGACATCTTTTTTAAGCACCCAACTTCTATGTCAAACACATCAGTTATGAAAGCTTCTGCTGTTTCTTGAATCTTCTTCCAAGCCCATTGTCTGCTGTTAGCTTATAGATACTCCTGCTAATAACAGTTGCAGTGTAACTTTGCGGAGGCCTCCCACTGTATCATCTTCAAAATGCATGTGCGAGCACGCACACACACACACACACAGAGGCGTTGTTCTTGCCAAGGGGATTAATACTCCATTTTTAACACCTGAGTTACCCACATTCACAAAGTTGGTGAAAGTCCTCAGCCAGTTTTAATTTGGGGGCATTGAAAATTGTGGTGTCAGGCAGAGAAAATAGTGGTTGGTTGTAATAGCCATGAAGAAAGAAAACAGAGTTGAGTCCAACTCTTTTCTGATGTTGCTTTAAATCACTACCATTAGCTCACCATGCAGGGATTTGTCCTTTATTACACATTCAGCCAAGGGGGGGGGGGGGGAACCACTGTTTTCTAGCTCCATCGATCCCATGGTGTGACTTCACCATTATTTACATTGTGAGCCTGTTAAGTTATGAAGGGAATTTGATAAATGTTTTCAAATGCTTCTCTCTTTTCATGTCCATTTCCCATTTGCTGTTTAGATCATTTCTTGGTGAGCATTCTTTTTTGACATCTACTAAATGTTAGTGGTAGTCCATGTTTAAAACATTGGCCTAGAGCCAGCGGGCTTACCAATTTATATTAGCCTGTTAAGAAAAATTAAATAAAATGTGAAAATGAAAGGAAAATTGCTTCAAAGGAAAATGGGGGCCAACTGTGAAAAAGCCCATAATGGCTGCTACTCACACCCGTTCGCTCGCTGTGTTCACAGTTGGGTCATTTTGTGCTATTGCCAGACTTGGAATATCTGCGCAAGGTAGCCACTGCTAGGAATTATTCCACAGGAAATAGGAAAATTGCAAGATATCGTCTTGCAGAGTAATGGTCTCCATTCTTAGGTAGAATGATAAATGACTTAGCAGACGTTCCAGCAGGTATGTATTAGACACCTGTTCTGATTCACCTTGATAAAGAATTTAATGAGTTATTTTTCTTGACCGTGTGTGTTAGTTGTTTCTTCATATTTAATTACTGTCTTCATAGTTCACTGACTCAGTTCACTGTTTAGTTTTCCTCTTTTAATTGCCAATAATTATGGGTGCTATAGTAATTACACTGCTGCATGCGGTCTTTGAACCCTTCCCTCACTGGCATGGGGTTTATTACTTAAGTGGCTTTTAAAAGTTTGTGATACTCTGATCTAAAGTAAAGCCAAATATGATTTTAGTAGGTACAGATGCTGGTGTTCTCTGTTCCTGATCCACATCTGTATAAAAGGCTGCTTGATTCCACTTGGCCGTTAGCACCTTTGGAAGAAAATTGAGGCAGGTGGACCATGTAATCAGGCACTTGGCATTTATTTGGGTCAATTCATCACGGTGTTTGAGAGCAGGTCGAGAGGTTAGCCATTTCCCTACTGCTAATTTGAGGTCTAAGTTGTTTTAAATGTATATCTAGTACATTACCTAAGATGCTTACAGAGGCTCAAAACTTTTATCTTCCAGGTACAGTATAGGATTTAGTTAGTGTAGTATTTTGACTCCATTCAGCGGCCTTTCGGACCTTTTTCATTCAGAGGTTTCATTCTAAATTCCAGTGTTATTTCTTTAACAAATTAATGCAGCCTGGGGCGCCTGGGTGGCACAGCGGTTGGGCGTCTGCCTTCGGCTCAGGGCATGATCCCGGCGATCTGGGATCGAGCCCCACATCAGGCTCTTCTGCTACGAGCCTGCTTCTTCCTCTCCCACTCCCCCTGCTTGTGTTCCCTCCCTTGCTGGCTGTCTCTATCTCTGTCGAATAAATAAATAAAATCTTTAAAAAAAAAAAAAAAAAAACAAAACAAATTAATGCAGCCATTCCAGTAAAATAGCGTTTAACAGGGCATTGTGGCTTCTACCTATTACCTAGAGGTTTGCTTCTTAGACTTGACTTTTTCCTTAAAGTGGCAACCAGGGTCTACGGCCATCCCACCCTGAACACACCCGATCTCGTCTAAAGTGGCAACCAGGTTAATAGAGAACTGAACATTTGCAAACCTAAGACTTTTCCATAATGGTATTTCATAGAACTCTTCTGGATCTTCTCCTTCTTTTACCCTTCAAGACAATAACATTTCAAAACTCCTTTTTTCAGAAAGTGGAGCTAATTGATCATTTGTTCTAATTTCAGGGTTTCTCCTCTTCAAAAATCTGAAGTTGTTGAGATGGTTAAGAAACAAGTCAAAGTCATAACGCTTGCAATTGGCGATGGAGCCAACGACGTCAGCATGATACAGACGGCGCACGTCGGCGTTGGTATAAGTGGCAATGAAGGTCTTCAGGCTGCCAATTCTTCTGATTACTCCATAGCTCAGGTAAAGCAGCATTTCTGCAGAACACAGCACGAGTCTCAGCTGGCGGTATGAAGGGAAAAATACTCATTCTTTTCCATACTAATTCTTTTCTACTTCTATTTTAGTTCAAGTACTTGAAGAATTTATTGATGGTGCATGGTGCCTGGAACTATAACAGAGTCTCCAAGTGCATTTTGTACTGCTTCTACAAGAATATAGTCCTCTATATTATTGAGGTAATAGCAGGTTAAGTTTAAAATCCTTGTCAGGTGCACGTATACTTAAAGAAAAATTCTCATTGTTTTAGTGAATCCTTCATTTGCCCACTTTTTATAACTTCCAAACATGGTGAAGTCTGTCGGCCACAGAGAATAATGATTGTTTAAATTTGTGGCTAAAAATGTTATATCGTTTTGGTAAGATCTGCTGAATTAGAACTAATGAAGTGATGTTTTCAGTTTTTGAGAGACTACAAACTGGGGTGCCTGGGTGGCTCAGCCGGTTAAGTGTCTACCTTTGGCTCATGTCATGATCCCAGGGTCCTGGGATAGAGCCCCACGTCCAGCTCCCTGCTCAGCGGGGAGCCTGCTTCTCCCTCTGCCCTTCCCCCAGCTTGTGCTCTTAAAATCTTTTAAGATTTTATTTATCTGAGAGAGAGAGAGCACGAGAGAATGAGCAGGGGGAAGAGGGAGAAGCAGGCTCCCCGCAGAGCAGGGATGTCTCCCCCCAAGGTGGGACTCAATCCTAGAACCCCAGGATCATGACCTGAGCCAAAGGCAGATGCCTAATACACTATTTAGGGATGCACACACATGGAAAACTATTTGAAAAGAAAGTAACGGAATGACAGACATAAAATTGAAGACAACAATTCTAAAGGGTAGAATCAGGAAGGATACATAAATAGTTTTGCTAGTATTGGTCCTCTTGTAGTTCTTATTGTATTTCAAACTTACTTATATACAAGTATCCCTTGCTATCCAGACTTATTTTGGCTTCTGAGTTGGTTGGTAGGTAGCAAGAGTTCAGATAATGAGAATTTGTCTAAAAATTATCAGAACATTCAGTTCCTGCGTCTGGATAGCAACGAACTTCTGTATTCCTTTTCTGGTACCATATATAACATATTATTAAAAGTAAAACTTAACCCAGGTCAGGAATGTCACCTCTAAAAGGAGGCATTCTGTTTTATAAACGTTTTGCACCACCTGCTGGGTGCCAGGCACCAGGCTTAGTTCAGCAACGACAAAGTAAATCAAGCCTCGTTTCTGTTCTCCAGGAGCTTGCCAATAGAATACAACGTAAGCCATATGTGTAATTTAAAATTTTCTGGGAACCACATTAACAACAAGTAAAAATTAAAGCCCAGGTTAATTTTAAAATGACATTTTCTTTATCTTAGTATATTCAAAATTATCATTTTGACATGTAATCACTATTAAAAAATTATTAATGCAATATTTCACATTCTTCATACTAAGTGTTAAAATCTGGTGTATATGTTATACTAACAGCACATCTCCATTTGGACTAGTCACATTTCAAGTGTTCAAGAGCCATATGTGGCCCATATTTACCATACTGGAGAGCACAGCACTTGTGGATAAATTGAACTAAATGATTAACCAGGACATGATAGAGAAGTTATTTACCTTTTTTTTTTTTTTAATATATAGCCATTTTATCATCAGAAGCTGTATTCGTAATACTTAAACTCTAGTAGGTGTCATCAGTTTCTTGCTCCCCTTGCTGCTCCACACAGCACGGTGATAAGGGCCCCATAGCTTGTTAAGAAAACCCTCCGTCTTCCACTCCCGTCTGAGGACTTGCCCACACCCTCATAAATCTGTCCAGGGCTCCTTCACACATGTCCGTGTAAGCCAGTTTGCCCTCTAATCTGCTGTTTCTATACGTCTGTCAGGAGAGACACAACCTAACCACTTGCCGTATGGAAATAATATCTCATACTTTACACCAGAAAAAAGTAACACTATAACAAAGAAAAAAGTCAGTGGATTTCACATTTACCCTACTGATCGTTAGTTGGGAGCCGCTGTTTTGTTCAGCCGTTCTTAATGCCTCTGTCAGAATGCTTATCTCCTTATTAAAATGTTGACTGAGCATAGTTCTTATGAGACAAGCTAGGAAAATGAAACTTAGTTTCGAAGTATGCAGGCAGTTTTCATTTATTGGTCACGAAAATTCTATAATTAGGTTACAACCCATTAGGTAAAATAATCAAGTCCTTGGAGACATAAACAGGATAATCTATGAGCTTATTGTTCATTACTGATGAATTTTATCTGGAATAGTCTTTGTTTTGAAGCAAAATGCCCTTCTAAAATAGTTTAAAATATCAAAAACAGATATATTCTTTGTTGTATGTGTAAATTTGTGATTCTTTTCTAAAATGATAATTTTTGATTCCCAATCCCCTCTATAGTTCTAATTTTTCTTATTTGTATTTTCTTCTCATCCTAAACATTGATACTCAAAAAAATATCAGTTTATACAGTTATTTACAAGTAGTTTTGAAGATACGGGAGTTTAAAGCCACTGGCAGCAATAAATCAGCTTACAAAAATTTAATTTTATAAAATGAAATGAGTACGTAACTTGTTGCTTTTAAAAAATCTAGATTATTTGACAATCAACAATAAAGTGGGCAAAACTTATGTACTAGTGGGGGAAATAAAATATATTAAACTCACATGAAAGACTAAAACTGCACGCTCTGTTTCAGATCCAGAGTTATGCGATTTGTGGTAGATTAGCCCTAAATTTCACTTGGCTTTGAATTTAAAGCCTCTTCATGAGATATTTAGCACTGATCAAATTCTTTACACGTTGAAAAGGAAGTAAGTCCTAAACTCTATGGGAAATCTCATTTTTAAGGTATTTTTCTTTTAGCACTTTATAGAAATATATTTTGAATATAATTCAACTGTCTTGGAAAGGAATTGACCTTTTAAATCAATTCCCAGATACCCAGCGTTTGCCAGCTAAAACAAGTTCTGCAGATGTTAATGGCTCACGTCACTCCTGTGAGTGAATAGACAGAGAACACATCGCTGGGTGTCTCTAGTGAGGACAACTGCCAGTCTCGAATCTCTCCTTTCAGTTTTTGTGCCGATCAGGCGTGGGAGCAGAGGACTCATTGACTGTTTGTAAGCTGCTGTTTAATATGCAGAAATGCTCCATGAGGAAAATGTCTGGGAAGCTTTAACTACCACGCCTCTGCTGGGACGTGGAACTCAGAAAATAATACTGGGAGAGGCAGGTCTGAAGTTTCTTTGCTAATAAAGGAATGGCCTGGAACGCTATGGGTTTCATAGATTACTGGCAACAAGTGCCTTTCCCATTGCTATAGCGCTAGGAACGTCACTATCTTGCTCCTCCATTGCCATAAATTACAGCCAAACAAAGAAAGACAGACATGGCAGGTACAGGATAAAATATTTACTGTGGGGGCCGCCAGCAGTAGCCCAAGGTGGTCATTGAAATCACTGGCTCTTTCTAAAGGGATGTTTTTTCCCCTCTGAAACATCTGACTCCCTCCTAGCAAAATAGGACCTTTTCTTTCAAATGATTGGTCGCATCCAGGTTTTCTGATAAGATCCCAAAACAGTGTAGTGTTTCTAAGTTCCAGAAGCTTTGATTGAAGTCAATGAGGTGATACTTTCCAAGCACATTGTGCTGGGATATAGATTTCATGTGAATTTAAATAATCTCCATACCTCCCCAGAAAGACTGGTATTTTCTTTCTGAATCTATGGTTCTGGCGGAGTCAAAGAAGGGCTTTTATGTGTTTACAGTCATTTAGGTGTTGTTTTATTTAGTACGGGGTATGTTTCTAATATATCTTTTAACTACAAATCAGACTAGCTTGAAATCAGCCTTTCCGTAGACTTCTTCACTATCAAAGACCTTTTCTTTCTCCTCTAAAAAATGTGAACTTGAATGCCGAAATATTTGTATAAAGGTGTAGGATTCTGTTCAGATTCTAGTCATGTCTCCTTTTTTAAAGAAAGAAATTAGAATGAGAATTTTTTAAAGCAGGAAGATAATTTGTAAAAACATGTTCACATACCTTTCAATAGAAGTAAAAAGGTAAAAATGTATTGATAGCTTTCCACTTAAAAATTTCTGCATTTCTTTCATAAAGCAGTTAAATTAGGGATTTTTAAATAAACTTTGAATGCAGACATATTTATTTGCAAACTATTTTGAATGTTAAGCTTTCTGTAAATATTACTTGATTTGAGGGAGGTTCTTACATTTCATGCTCATATTGGCATTCGAATCTGCACCAAATGTTACATACAAAGCTAAGAGACCATTCACATTTACAAATATTTGCTCATACGCAAATTTAACATAATTTTCTCATTGTATATAGCATTGATGATTGCAGATACATTTATGACTATAACCTTTTGAACCAAGTCCTATCCATTAGATAATTTGGTATGCATCTTTTTTTCAGACCAACAATGATAGAACCACATCTTCATAGATTAGTGAGGCCATAATTTGAAACTTTTTGTTTAAAAATTCCACATATTTCCATCATACTCTAAGATATCTCAAAGAGGTTCTTAGTGTGTATTGCTGCAATAAATCACTGTCCCCAGTTGGGGGGACATTACCATCACCCAGAGTATCACAAATACGTGTTTACATAATCCACATCTGAAAAAGGCCAAATGTGAAAACACAATAGAGAGCATTAAAGCCCATCTTGTCACCTTGTGTCTACTTATGCTTAAAAAAAAAAAAAAAAAAGTAAAGTCAGCTGCACCACCCTAAGGAATAAACTTAATTTCATATAAACATGCGGAGTTCTTTTAAAGCATGCACTAATGAATGATCAGGCTCCTAGTCTAGGGCAAATGTTCAATTTTTTTCTGTAAATAGATGTAGCAAAGCAAGCAAGAATTTCAGATTTGACTCGGATTCCTATGCTTCTGTTATTGTTGTTGGTAATGTGTGTTACAACCCTAACACAACTTGGACTTATTTTTCATGTGCTATTGCTCCTTTGTTTTCTTTTCCATCTCATGAAGCAGACATTCGTTTTTATATATGCTCAATCATTCCTTTCCACTATAAAAAGGAAAAGGATCAATGTGGGTAGAGAAGCTGTTCATAGGGAGGCCAGCCTGGGTACATATTGATAAATGGTGAATTTGTAGCAATTCATGCTTCCATAATGAGGTTAAATGAAACGTGAAGTGTAGCAAAGTCCCTGCAACTCTAATTCAAAAATTCACTTGACTGGCACATCAAGACTTCTTTCCTCCAACAGGTTTTGTTGTTGTTGTTATGCTTTGGTTTTGTGTATGTGTTTATATAATCTCGTTGCTGGGCTAGACTTTTTACTCTTCCAGATCAACTTGATTTTTAATTACATTTTAGGTCTGCTTTCCTAAAAGTAATCTATGGATTATTGACTTACTAATATTCGCTTTAATTTTCTGTTTGTCTTAAACATCTTAGAGAAAGGGTTTTGGTTTTTTTTTGCCTTTCATTGTGTATCCAAAGTTAAGGCTGCTGTTTTTAAGAGAATTGTAAAATACAGAAGAACATTATGCTTTATTACTTGAAGATTTATGCTTAAAGCACAAATTCAAGTGACCAAGTATTTTTAATACATAAATTCAAATTTATATATGGCTACAATTATCTTTCTGATGGCTACAATTATCAAGAAATATTTTAAAAGTTTATAAACTTTAACCCATTAATTCTGCTTCTAAGCATTTATCCTTCAAAAGGGGAGGGGGTACAAGAAAATTTTTGGAGGTGACAGGATGTGTATCTTACCTTCATTATGATGACAGTTTCACCAGTGAACACATATGTCCAAACTTACCAAATTGTATACATTAACTGTGTGCAGTCTTTTGCATATCAATTATACCTTAATAAAGCTTTTATTTACAAAAAAAAAATCCATCCTTAGAAAATAGAGATGTATAGGATTTCTGTACAAGAATATCTGGTTCAGGGGCGCCTGGGTGGCACAGCGGTTAAGCGTCTGCCTTCGGCTCAGGGCGTGATCCTGGCATTATGGGATCGAGCCCCACATCAGGCTCCTCCGCTATCAGCCTTCTTCTTCCTCTCCCACTCCCCCTGCTTGTGTTCCCTCTCTCGCTGGCTGTCTCTATCTCTGTCGAATAAATAAATAAAATCTTTAAAAAAAAAAAAAAGAATATCTAGTTCAGAATTATGTATAATGGAAAAAACTGGAAGCAAACTAAATATCCCAAAATAGTTACAGTCACACTGTAGAGGATGTACTAATTTCGTTTTAAAGGATATGTAACAACTTAAGAAAATATCTATTGTATAATGTTAAGAGGAAAAGGAGCAGGACATGACACTATACACAGTAGGTTTCCAGTAAGGTAAATTTGTGAATGTATATAAAAGACCTAGATGAATGCAGCCAACACAGAAGAAAACTGTGATTATATAATTAGAGGAAATCATTTCATTTTCTAAACAAACGTGTTATTTTATATAATCAAAACAACAATTTGTCTCCTTTATTACCAAGAGATATTTATCTCTTTAATTACTAAGAGATAAATATTTTAAAAAAGAATTAAAGCTCTAAATATTTAATGACATAAAATATATTACCTAAATTGCCTTTTAAAAAATAAGGTTGTATATAATTTTTTAAATGTATGATTGCCTATTAATATGATTCTTTTTTGACTCAACAACTGAAACCAATTCTGACTTAAGTAACAAATACCTTCTGAAGCATCCCTTCAGATTAGAAAGCCAAAGAGAGAAATGCCATTTTCAAGAAAGTTGTGAAAATCCTATGTTAATACTGCTATTATGCAGCGGTTGAGTTTCTGGATGCTAAGCAATGCATTTACGTTTTTTGTGTTCTAATTTTGGGCGTTTGGCATTTTCTTCCTAGATCTGGTTTGCCTTTGTTAATGGCTTTTCTGGACAGATCCTCTTTGAGAGATGGTGTATAGGTCTTTATAATGTGGTAAGTTTCAGACATTTGATTATTCCTGTTTTATTGAATACTTTAAGATAAAGGTTCGCCCTGAATTAAGCTGCTTGGAGTAGTGACCAGTGTGTGTCCTTTAGATGTTTACAGCAATGCCTCCCTTAACTCTCGGAATATTTGAGAGATCATGCAGAAAAGAGAATATGTTGAAGTATCCTGAATTATACAAAACGTCTCAGAATGCCCTGGACTTCAACACCAAGGTAGGACGCGCTGGCCCGGCACGTTTGGGGTAGGCAGTGGGACTCACTTCTGTTTTAATTCCCTGGGACATGTGGTCTTCCAAAGCCACGGAAGCAAACTCCAGAGTTCTGACTGTGACAGGTCGTATTTGCCGAAGGTTCTGATATGGACTCAGAAGGATTTTTATTTGTTTGTTTTCTTATAAAATTAACGCATAACCACAGTTCACTAGGGTTTGCCAGGCAGCAGTAAATTGGGTCTGAAAGACAGACATGAGCGTCCTTTTGGCCCTCAGACTTTCTGTCTTTTGCGGTGTTGTGGGGAAAGTCTCACTCCTCGCAGGGGTCGGTCATCCAGGACCAACAGGGTCTGTCTTTCCATGTGTAAAGTGGTGGGGGAGTGGGGAGGATATATCATTCTTTATTAATTTTCTGTTTTGTGAAATCACTTTGACCTCATTAGAATATTAGATTGCATTGTAGTCTCTGGTCAGTAACTCATTTAGTCATGATACTCAGTATTTCCAAGCCATAAAAATTTAAATACAAGATAAAATATCTAACATTTTATCTAAAAATCACGTTCTGAGTTTATATCCTACATAACACCCTGTGGACTATTTGTCATCCCTTGGGGTCCATGGTATTTATTTGTCCCAACAACGAAAACATTTCATTTTCTGCATAGTTAATTTTCCTCCAAATTTAGATTCCAAAGTCTTTTCACTGGCATTTGTTAGTAACTGAAGGTTCTGTTCGGAAAGAAAAAAATGTTTAATTTTGTAACAGTCAAGGCAGATGCCATCTTTGAAGCTATAATAAAAGCAACAAATAAAATACACCTTCACAGAACTTTTCCCATCTAATATAGTGCATGTTTATTAGTGTGTTACTAATAATCAGATGTAATTAGTGCTTCAAATTTAGGACAGTTAATGTAGGATATTTCTTTTTTTTTTTTTTTAATGATTTTTATTATATTGTGTTAGTCACCATACAGTACATCCCCGGTTTCCGATATAAAGTTCGATGATTCATTAGTTGCATATAACACCCAGTGCACCATGCAATACGTGCCCTCCTTACTATTCTTGATGTTTCTTCATTTGCAAAGCTCTCAGATGATGTTTATTCTCAGTTTACCAAGAGAATAAAGCAAACAGGTGCTTCAGCTCCTTGAAGCTGTAAATGACAGTGCCAAGTTAATAGCCAGGATGTTACTTGTCTTTTGAGACGAGGTCTTCCTGAACTCACCGTGCGTGCGTGTCCAGGTGTGCACACACAACTTGTTGGCATTATTTTAAATAACTGAACTTGGTTAATTTAAAAAAAAAAAAAAAAAGCTGAGAAGTGTCTTAGACCATTGGTTCTGAGAAGTATTTTTAATGGTCTCTTAAAACGATTAGTAGTTACAATATACAATATCTGTGCTTTTATTTTTTAATGTTTCGTTTTGGGATTTTTTTGAAATTTATTTATAATGTCCAGTTTGTATTAAATTGCACCACCTTGCTGTAATGTCTTTTGTTATCTGTGGTGGGTATTTTCAAGTGATGGTAAGACACAATCAGGGCAGATACAATGGACTATGAACTCTTGTTTTCCTGAAAAGGTGATTTGAGAGCTGAGAAAGTTCCGGGCCTGCTGGCATACTAACAGTAATTCTCACGGACCTGGACAGTTGTATCAACCTCAGCCACAATATCCGGTCTACCATAGCTCAGGCTCCACGATGCTTTCTCAAGAATTAACTTCCCAGCCACAAACTTGGCCATGGTACTCTTGCTTATAAACATGAATTGATCCTCACAGGATTATCCTAAGCCATTCCTGGAAAGTCACATCTTTTCATACCCTTTGCACATAGCAACTTGGACAGTCTTGGGGCCAAGGAAAAGGCAGTCTGTAGTTTTAATGTGGAAGCATCGTTCCTTGTGTCCTTTGTTGTTCTTTTGTTGTTTACAAAGTATTTCATTATCTGCAGAGCCCATGCATTTTGAAAAGTCATCAGATCAACCCAAATGGATTATGCAACTTCTCTATCCTTTGAATATTTATACATAAGTTGCCAACCATTTTTTTTATAGCGTATGTGGATTTTCTAATGATTTCGGTGAAAAACCTGGGATTAAATCCCTTCTAAGTGTTTTAAAATTCAGGGACAAATGGCAACAAAATGCATAGTTGTATACACAGCAGTTGCTGTGGGTCCCCAGTGTAGAAGCATTGTTGCTCTGAATGATGATGATTACGTTTGTTATGGTAAAAAGGGTCAGAGGTTCTGAGGTCGTGACAGGGGTTAAAGGATTAGCATGTGACAATAAGTATCGGTCAGGAAAATGGAAAAGTAGAACTAATTTTTCTTGCACCCACCTGTGCTTTCTGTCAAATAAAAACTTGTGGTAATGACATAGTGAGGAGAAGAGACAAAGGTTAATGAGTAACACAAGTTCAAATGTGTAACGTATTGGAGCGTAAATTGGATCATACAATCCAGTGTGGCTGGGTGAACTAACAAAGGAGATTGAGATCACGGTGGAAAATTTTGGGAGGCAGGCAACTTAATTTCTGTTGTTTGAACAGCTTAAAACTATTAATACATGCCAATTTTATTTAGCAAAAGTTTTGCTTGCAAGAAGCACTTTTAAATGACAAAACTGCAACTCTTCAAAGGGCCATAAGAATTCTAAACAGGTTTTCTATAACTTAATCTTTCACATCCCTTCTACAAAGAAAGTACCAGTAATACACGCTCCCTTGCTCTTAAAATACAATAGATATAGAAAAGTAATAACTATTCAATGATGTTATAAATTGTAGGAAGTTTGATGTTGACAGGTTACAAATTGTGGAAGCCTTTTATAAATTCAGTAATAGTGACAGCGCTTTAAGGAATTATAGGACTTAAATGGTATACCTGTTATTTTTGGTATGTAGTGTGTGTGTGGAGAGAAGTGCGGTGGGGGAGAGAGAATGCATTATATTCTTACCGTCGAAAAGTATATACTTTTACTGCACATGGGAAAGAGAAAGTAGGGATTTCACCAAATCACAGTCTTTTCAAAAGTCTATTCTTCCTCGAGAATTATGAAAATAGTCCCACCTAAAGAATTGCAGGATCTACATTTCTTTTAAATATTATTTTTTTTTCAGGGAGAAATTTAAACTTTTAATACTTTTTAAAAAGCAGAAAAAATTTCAGTGAAGCTGAAAAAACATTTTGAGAAACATAAAAATAAATAAATGACCCATGAAGGTCTAAGAGGCAGAAAGTGTCTGTCAGTTCTATTAATTCACAGTGGTGGCCCGACAGAAACACGTTTTGTGAATCTAGCTCACAGATAAAAAGAAAGGTCAGAGTTCACGGAGCTAGTTTATCGCAAATGGTTCTCATGGATTTTTGTTTTCCCTCAGGTTTTCTGGGTTCATTGTTTAAATGGCCTCTTCCACTCAGTTATTCTGTTTTGGTTTCCACTAAAAGCCCTTCAGTATGGTAAGTAGAAAGGATATGAATGCTAAGAGATGACTTTTTACGTTTTTAGAAAAATAACTCATTGTCAATATAGGTTAAAAATTATAGCAGTTTCATTTTATGCTGTTTTCCTTAACCTAAAATACATGCATCCAAAAGCTGTACACACTTTAAAGATTTTTATTATTCCTTCGGGAGCAAAGTGATTTAATATATGCAAAGCCTTTCTTCTCTACTTCTCATGTTTTCCAAACTTGCAGAGAGTTAAATTTTAGGGCTCTTTTTTTTTTCCCCTCTGTTGATGTATAGTTTGAAGACAATAGTGCTAATATTTTATGTAGTCCATTTATTATACCTACGAGGCTTGCACCAAGCTCTTTATACTGAACCCAATCAGAAATGCTAGTGTTTTCAAGTATATGTGAGCTGATGTTTTGAATGAGATTTTTTAATATGTTCTTATATTCATCTTGGAGTGGAAGCTTTTCCTCTGCTTGTTTTGAGGGAGTGATTTTATTCTGTCAGTTTTGAGAGAAGGGAGCATGGTGAATTTCCTATGCCCGTAAAAATGATGAAGTAGCCAGTCGACAACAGAGGTTTCCTGGGATGCTGTGTCCCCCGGCGCAGACCTTACCCTGAGATCCCGAGGAAGGCAGCCGGCTGCTCCATGCCTCTGCTCCCAAACTACAGGAATTAAAAACATGACACTCCACCGGAGGGTCTGTCTGTCCTTTAGAAGCACAGTTACATCGCTGGCTATGAGTGAACGATTGCCCACAGAAGAGCGTGCTGTCCATCCCTTCTTGCCCACCTACAGTGTGTTCCCCATAGGCAAGGTGATCCTTGTAGAATGTGAATCAGAGCAGGTGCTCTGTCTGTCCAGTTTAGAGCGAAATGCACAGCCCTCACCGTAGTTAATCCCTCCACTGGCATAGTCCTGTCCCACTTGCCTACATTTCTTCCTTCCTCCTCCTCCAGAGAGTCCAGCTGGCTCTCCCCCTCACTCCCTCAGGCTGGTGCTGCTAGAGAGCCACCAACACTGTCTCCTCTGCTCCCATTGCTTCCCTCATTATCCTTCATCTTCTCTAGGGTATCTTCGCCTATCAGGGTGTGATGCATTTGCTCATTTTTTATTGTCTCTTTCCCCTGCTAGAATCAAAGCTCCCTAAGAGCGGAGAATGGTCAGTGTAGTTCACTGTTGTGTTTGCAGGGCTTAGAACAGTGCCTAGCTAGTCTTCAGCACTCGGGAACCTGTCAGTGAGCTCATGGGAGCGCGGGGCCTGCTTGGGCTGAGTGTTACAGGGAGGGAGGGCCCTTCGTGTCCTAATGAGATTTTCATCTCATTTCTTTATTAATTTCTATGCCGGTACACTACATACATCTCCTGTTCTAAGCCATGGAAATGAGTGGTAAGAAAATCCAATTAAAAAATACAGCCTATTGACTCTAGCAGGCCAGGAGAACAACAATGGATTTTTTTTTTTTTGAGATGTAACTCACATGCCATAAAATTCACCCTTTTAAATTGTACAATTCAGTTGCGTTTTTTTAGTATATTCGGAGAATTGTACAAATTCACCACAATCCAGTGCCAGAACGTTTCCATCACCGCATAAAGAAACCCCACATGCATTAGCAGTTACGCGCCATTGCTCCTCACCCCCCGTCCCTGGCAACCACTAATTGTTGTTTGTGGATTTGCCTGTTCCGGACATTTCATCGTAAGAATGGAATCATGGAATATGTGGCCTTGGTTCGTCCATGTTGCAGCATGACTCCGTGCTTCACTCCTTATGGATGAATGATAATCCATTGTATGGATTTACCACATCATGTTTATCCCCTCATCTGTTAATGGACACTTAGATGGTTTCCACTCTTTCAAGCCATGGGATATTGAAATCTAGGGTATAATATAGGACCTTAGATACTTTCTCTAGGTAAAGTTTATTTTCAAATTGCAAAATCAATATAGGTATGAAAGGCTAGGCATGTCCATCTCTTGCTGTTTCAACATTCTAAAATAGAAAAAGGAAATTTAATATCAAAAGTATCTCAAGCCAAATAGCATGTAAAATGCCTTCACAGTGACAGGGTTTGAAAGGAATTCTCAAGTAACTCCAGCTCCTGGGGAGCAGATCCTAGGGCTCTCTTTGCATTTGTCTGGGAAGCTGCCCAAGCCCGCCGCCTTCAGCAGAAGCAGTTCGTGAAAGGTGCCGCCTGTAGAACCCAAATCCAGCTGAGTCCCGAACACACGTGCTTTCTCTTCTTAAGACGTGAATGGCATATGGCATCAATTATGTTTTAACATTCGAATGTAGAGGGGTTTGTTGGGTTTTTAGCCTTGTTCTTAATTTTTCAATAAGGAGAGGTTTGGGTTTTTTTTTTTTACTTTTGAAAGGATGGGGTACACAAGAAATGTAAGCGTATATAAAATGCAGCTAAATATGCATTAATTCACTCGCTTCAGCAGTTCTCAAAGTACAGCCTGTAGACACCTTTATAAATACCCATGATGACCTTTTTGGGGCACCTGAAGTCAAAATTTCAAAATTTGTTTAGTACTATCCAGGCATTATTTTTCTTTTTCACAGCTGATACAAAAGCAAGGGTGGTTAAAACTGCTGGTAACCTTAGCACAAGTAGTGATACCACTGTCCTAGTGAGCATTATATTCTTCCTTGCCATGTACCCACGTTAAAACAGCAACAAAAGCCAGTCTCACTTAAGAATGACCTCGAAGAAGCTGTAAAACTAAGACTTTTATTACATCTTGAAACCTGGTGCACATCTCATTAATATTCTGTGTGACAAAATGGGAAATGAGCAGAAAGCCCTTCCGCACGCCAATGAGAGTCGTACTGGGCAGGATGCCCCATGGACCATTTGAGTTGTGAGCTGCACCAGCTACTTTCATGAGCTTACAGAATTCTGCATGAGTTGAAGATCCACCCAAAGTGTCAAGGGGAGCCATTGACTTTGATGTCATAGAGTACCAAAAGTTCAGCGATACAGTTTCAGGTTCCACACTATAACCTCTAAGAAAGTACTTGTCGAGTTTTGATGTAGTATCAAAGAATATCCACACTCAGGAGAAAAGATTATTAAAACACTCCTCTTATAACTCCGTCTCTCCGTGAAGTTGAATTTCCCTCATATATTTCAACCAGAATATGAGAATCCAGCTGCCTTCTCTTGAGCAAGACATTAAAGAGATTATAAAAATATAAAACAGGAGCGCCTGGATGGCACAGCGGTTAAGCGTCTTTCTTCGGCTCAGGGCGTGATCCCGGCGTTATGGGATCGAGCCCCACATCAGGCTCCTCCGCTATGAGCCTGCTTCTTCCTCTCCCACTCCCCCTGCTTGTGTTCCCTCTCTTGCTGGCTGTCTCTCTCTCTATCGAATAAATAAATAAAATCTTTAAAATATATATATATATAAAACAAGGCTAATTTTCTCACTAACCTTTTTTGTTTGGGGAAATATTGTTTATAAAATCTGCTTATATTATGTTTGAGGTTTATTACTATTATCATTAGATAAATCAATACATATTTTTTAATAGTCTGCCTTAATTTCTAGCTTGGTAAATATCGATAGATAGAAACCACATAAACAAAAGCTTTTTGGGGTCCTCAATAATTTCTAAGTGTAAAGGAGTCTAGAGACCAGAAAGCATGAGAATGAATGGTTTATCTGAATTGTCCATATGCTGAATCTGACAGACCCCACAATAGGCTTTTTACTTTCATTCTCAATGTGATCTTGAAATGACTCTTCGGCTTCTTCATGATGAACCAGTCATGACCAGAAGGCTTGCTTGGACCCCAATATGATTATTTTTGATAACTTGTATACATTGGTTAAAGGACCAGTCAGGAAGTGATCATGCGATATTTTCAGGTATTTCATAGATTTCTGAGTATGTTAATTTGGTTGTATGGAAATTTTCAGATTAATGGCAGTTTGTAAATAGTGTGTTCAAAAGACATAACACCTCAAGGAGCAACTGAGACTCGGTTGAACATTTGACTCTTGGTTTCAGCTCGGGTCAAGGTCGTGGGATCAAGTCCCGTGTCAGGCTCCGTACTGAGTCTGCTTGGGATTCTTTCCCTCTTCCTCTCCTTCCTCTTCTGCCCCCCACCCCGCTCTCTCTCTCGTTCTCACTCTCTCTCTCAAATTAATTAATTAATTAAATTAAAAACAAAAGACATAGCACATCAAATCCTATATCCTTAATCATGGCATATCACTGCAGAGAAAAGGAGTCTCCTATGTTGCTGGGCTGTTAAGCAGCCCTTCCTGACCACTTCTAACCAAAAACTTTAGAAGGGGTGGGGTCCCATCCTGGAGCATCTGCCACGGGCCCCCAGCACTGGAGCACTATGCTTGGTGCCTTCCATAGGAAACCTCATTTTAATATCAAAACCCCTTCAGGGTGTAGGTAGTTTCACTCCCTCTTTTAAGTAAACACACTGAGTTCCCTTGGAGATTGATTATAAACCAACATGACACAACTAGTCTCAGAACCAAGCCTGCTCTGTGTCTCCCAAACTCACCCGAGGATTCCTTCTCTTCATACCGGTGCCACTCTGCCTGTCTCATCCCATACTTTATTCTAATGTATTTTGTCCTTACTTACGAGATTTTGAATAAATATTGTTGAATATTTGCATATGTAAAATACTGTACTGCATATGCCATGGGTTTTAAATTTTTCCATTGTGCCAATGATTTAATTATTCAGTTATTTTTAATTTTTTTTATCATGATTTAATCATGATTTAATCATGATTTTTGTTAGCTACCACACCCTTCATCAGAAGCCACATTTGTTAGTCATTGCTGGATAACAGAATACTTTAAAATATGCCCCTAAATTCAGCCAAACCTATGCCTAGAACCATATTGGTGTTCCTTAGTCTTCTGTGATTTGCATTTATGAATCCCTTTTGGTCTGATGCCAGCAACTTCATGGAAAGAAAGTGGGCTCCCTAAAACCCTCATCTATATTGTTAACAAAGTTCAGGATGTCTTCTCCTGTCTCGGTGCCCATAGACTTAGGCTTTCCTTGAACTATTAGTTTGATTTTTTTTCCCACCTCATGGATCCTGAGAATTGGTTAACAAGTCAGGTTTCCTCCTTCCTGTTGGCTCTTGGAAAATTGTTTGTAATTTGTGACCCACATGTGTAGCAACTTTGTGAGACTTCTTACAATTTTTTTTTCATTAGCCTAGTTTGATTCCATTGTGTAACACTTGGTTCCCCTTCTTTTGTCCAACAATTATAAACTGATTTATCTTTGAAAGGATTCTGAAAGGATCTCTTTGATCTCCATTTCCAATAAGCCTCTGTTCTTGTGATGCAGGTAATGTATTTGGAAATGGGAAAACCTCCGATTATCTGCTGTTGGGAAACTTTGTTTACACGGTGAGTACAGAGCATTTGCCTAATTTGTATATAAAATCAAATCCTTTCATACATGCTCATTTTATTTTCAAATTTAACTGTGGGGATTTCTGAATATAGGGTTGTTTGCACTTCTCTTTAAAAATGAAGTAAGATGTTTAGACTATTAAGTGATTATTTTATGTTAGGTTACTAATATACCACTTAAGCTCACTGACTTGATAGGTCTTTGGTTGCCATTATTTTCAGTATTCCCTCTTTCCTCTTGGCACCCCCTCCATTTCCCCTATTTCTCTTCCTTGTCTCTTTTTCTTCATTTTTATTTTACTGCCCTTGTTAATATTTTTTTTTTTTTGCTTTCCTGAATTTATGGCAAATATTATCGTACTGTTCTTGAGTGTTGAACCAGTAATGATTCTAGAGTCCCATGATAACTAACATGGGAGAGAAATCACTCTTTGGGGACATTCCATCCACACAAGGCATGGAACCCACTGTGTTAAGTCACTCTCCAAACACTTACAGAGGACACACACATATGAGTGCAAGCCCGTTCCTCCCATAAAGGGCCAAAAAAGGTTTTAAAACCACTTTTCCCTTAGAAGTCAAAAGCACTACCTGGATACTAACATTGAGGTCACATAGTTGGTGTCTGGCAAGTTTACTACCAACCTTCAGAGCTGAATTCTCAGCCGACGTTAACCGAAACATCGAATAAATTGTGGAGCCTTGAGCACAAATAGTCTGACTCCAGGACAAGTCCAGTTAATCCTTGTGCTACCCCCTGGAAAACTCAGGGCAGTTCATTAAACTTAGTTCCCGTACTTCAGAACCAGTAGCAGGGTCCACGATGATAATGGGTGTGTATATCATGGACGGTATAACAGGCTTCTCTGTATCCTGATCTGTAGGGTTGGTAAGTAAGTCAGGTTACAGAGTAAGTGTTTAGGTTTCTAAATATCCAGTTATACTACTTTTAGGATTTATCCTTCAAATTCGGAAAGTAGGAGCTTCAAGTATTACAGATGATATACAATTAAAGCAAGCTTGAAAACCCGGGTTACTGCAGACGTGTATTCACGGTTCACCAATTGTATGCAAGCCTTGTGGATGGACTGGGAGGATGTGCGGGGATGGCAGCGGCAGTGGGATGCTGCTCATGGGCTGTTCTGACCGGTCCCGGCCGTCATGGACAGCCCCCCGGCTCGTTCATCTGTTTCTTTGCTTGGTTGACATATAAGGCAAGTTGTGAATAATCGACCAGTCCCCTAGTCTCATTCACAGTGTAGTACCTGGTCTTTAGAAACCTCACTTTTAACCATTTGGACTAACACAGTTATGGAATAGCATAACATTTTCCCTTCTGTTTTAGTTTGTGGTGATAACCGTGTGTTTGAAAGCTGGATTGGAGACATCGTATTGGACATGGGTAAGAACGTCTCTAACCACAACCGCAGCATGTCACATTTACTTACATGTTATCACGAACATTACTGTTCTTCATTCTAACTTTATGTATCCCTGTACCCTCGTTCCCTGGGTTGTAATTGTGAGGGGTCTTCCGTGGAGTGGGGAGAACTGGGAATTGTAGTTTGTCTAGTTTGGAAACAGTAAAAACAAAAACTCACATAAGTTTATTGACCACAAGATTTTCAGAGACTTTAATATATTATTGTGGATATCCCAGGAAGGAGAGAGGCTTCCAAGCTTGACTAAGAATCTTTTCTTAGTAGAGTGTGTCACAAGACACATTCCGCAGAAAGCCCATTGGAAAACGATTACGAAAACCGGCCATATGAGCAAAAGATTTGTCCTCGGACATTTGTAAATATCCAGTCTGGATAAAACAAGTTCCATTTGAGAACATTAGCTTTGACGCATATTCCCATCCAGGTAGAGAGACCCAGGACATGAAAAGAAATAAAAGTTTGACGCGCAGGGGAAAGATGGGCCCAAGAAACCTGGATTGGACAGTCACCGACGTACAGGTGATGTTCTCACAAGTGGTGTCTAGCCTCTCCCGGCGAGAGCGCGCAGAGCAGAAATAAAGGTTAAAGATGGTAGCAGATGAAAAAAGAGGAAAGTCAGAGGAGAGAGACCCCCCAAGAAGGTAGAGAGGGAGCAGTTATAAATGCCAGTACCGCAAACATCCTAGCTGTTGGGGAAGACATTAGCATCAGCGCTGATGAAAGATCCAGTTAAAACACACACGCGTCATTATTTAGAAATTCCTACAGAGACTGTTTTATGGGTGTAGTGAAAAATGAATAAGGGCACTTGCGAAAGCTTCGTTAGCACGTGCGTGTGCGCGCGGTCTCCCTGACCGTCTTTGACTCGCATTTCCTTCCTTCACAGTTCAGCCACATCGCGATCTGGGGCAGCATCGCGCTCTGGGTGGTGTTTTTTGGCATCTACTCATCTCTGTGGCCCGCCGTTCCAATGGCCCCCGATATGTCAGGAGAGGTAATGTGTCCTAATAACTCATGAGCCAACACGTCGTAAAAATTGGTATTCATTAACGAGACGTAATTGTCCAGCTTGGGTTTATATTAAAATAGTAGTCAACCCTTTAAAAGCTATTTTTAAATTCCACAGTTGCGAGGGATAAATCTTGAGAGAAGATTTCACACTTGGACATTTTACTTAAATCGACGTACCCTTTCATAAGCATAGCTAGAACCATAAAATATGGTTGTCAGGGGCTTGACTCAGGTTAAGAATCTCCATATAGAAGATACCATTTAAAATCAGACCATAAATCCACAAATACATTTTGGAGAAGAGATTTGGGGAAATGGTGAGCTTATGTCTTTGGGACAGTCTATCATTTCTTCTGTTATCTCTTATTCTAAAGAAAATCTACTGTCACTGGATTAAATGCATTTTTTTAGAGTCATCTTAAATGATACCGGTTTGGTTTTCATTTTGAACAAGTTAGGGCATCTGACGTTTCGGCCTTATCACAGTCCATTTTCAATCCTGTCTTTCAGTTTCTTGTTACACTGGTAGGAATTGAGTTATTAGGTGTTCATGCAGGAGTGTCACAAGATCTCCTTTCCTTCAGAAGAGATTCCAGCAGTAGGAGGGTTTATGATTTCAATTGCAGGAAATTTGACATAAAATGTATAAAAGAAAATGTGGAAAACATTTCAGGATTTCCTGTGACCTCACAGTAACTTGCAAATCAAGGAAATGTGAGCTCTGTTACAGAACATCGTTATCCTACAGCCGCAGGAAAGCTTTCCAGTGGTTTCCATGGATTTGTTGCCCCTAAGTACTGCCTGAGTACCTTTCACTTTTGACAGTCTGGTTTATAGATCATTTTCATGAAATTTTATCTGACAGCATCCTGCTTTTTATAAATTAGCAGAATGCAGACACATTTAAAAAAAAATTTTGTGGTTAAATTTATTAGAGAGAGGCATTATATACTATTACAGCAAAACCAGACATATCAAGGAGCAAGTACTTCCTTCCACCAAAAGTGAAGGCCTCTTTTGAAACATGTCCTGTGAACTCGAGAAGATTTACAGCATGTATTTTGAGGAAAACAGAAAGGGGTGAAGCACCTCCTTCTTACCTTGGTTTGAGCCCTTTTTCCCTGAAGAAATAAAACCACAGACCATGTATGTGTGAAGATGCCACTTGGAAAATCAATTCTGTTCTTTGTGTCTATTTGATGTGCTCTGTCCGACTGGACCTGCTTTTCCCTGTGGTTAATTTCAACTTAACGTCATTTTCAGTAGACCTCGTTTTATCTCATTTCTTAATGTGTTAGCTTCAAAACAAAAGATGTTGAGATTCAAATAGTTTAAGCAACTGTAGCCAACAGCTTTGATGACAAGAACAGAGTTCTTGACCACCTACTTCTAGAACAAGTGTGAAGTTTGATTGGCTTTTTGCCAACCAAATATAATTCTACCCTTGCCTGTAGAATTCCTGGTATTACCCAAACACAAAACTTAATATCATCTCTTGGGACTTGCAGTGATGCTGTGTTTAATTCAAAGTGAAATGAATGTCAGTACTCCATCACGTTTCTGTTCACTTCATATACAGTGGGAAGTGCTAACAGGGGTTCTTTTTCTTGTTATTTTATTACTACTGATTCTTTGAATATAATGTTTAAATAGCTGGGGCTCCACTGAAAATATGAAGAATGGATTAATATACCTGTAGGCTTGACTAGCTTGTCCAAAATGTAAGTCTGATGAATTTATTCAAAGAAAATACTTTAAATTTATATAGTACTTAGTGTGTACAAAGCGTTTTGATATATGTGTATGTGTGCAAATGAGCCTCACAACACCTCCCAAGAAAGGGTTTAACAAGTTCGCCGCTCAGATCCTCAGGGGTAGATAGTCTACATTTACCATTTCCTGGGCCCGGGGTAATAGGTCCCAAGAAATATCTGTAGCAACACCCATTTTTGGACCTTTTTATTGTGTAGAGAGTCACTAGTTCTATAATCCAGTTAATTTCAGAAAGAAGTAACTACCCATAGGTTTGCATTTTTCTAAGCTTAAAATTCTATTTTTCAATCAAGAGTATTAGCCAGATACAGGGGTGCCTGGGCAGCTCAGTGGGTTAAGCGGCTGACTCTTGGTTTCGGCTCAGGTCATCGTCTCAGGCTCCTGGGATCGAGCCCCGTGGTGGGTTCTACACTCAGTACAAGTCTGCTTGTCCCTCCCCGCAGCCCCTCTCCCTGCTCTCACTCAAATAAATAAACAAAATACTCTTTTTAAAAAGAGTGTAGCCAGATACATACACACATGCATATGCACAAACATGCGAATATATGCAAAATGTATTTATGTACCAATATTTGTATCTGTGTGTGTGTATGTATAATTGGCCAGCCATGTTGAATAAAATTTACTTATTCATCTGTTAACTTTCATAGCAAAATGCTGTTATATATTACACATATTACTGAGTGTTACATAGGGTAATATATTACTATAAATATTATCAGGGTCAGTATAAATATTAGCCTTCCTCAACCGGACATGTTTTATGTAATCCACATAACAAAACATGGCCCACAGCAGCCCCCAGGATTTAAGGCTACTCCACAGGATTTGTGGTGTGGTGTGTCGTAACTTTCTGTCACCACCACTGCTGAGTCTCACCCTCTGATCCCAACACTGTACCCTAGGACTCCAGTTCTTTTCCTGTATTAATGTGGCAGCAATTCCTCCTAAAACAAAACAATTAATTAAATATGTACATCTGTTTTGGTTGCCTAAAACCTTCATAAAGGCCTACAGGATAGTACAGAATTATTAGAGATGGAGTAAGACTGAAAACAGCAGCCCCGCTCCCCCATCCCAGTTCAGGTGGTATTTTGGAGGGTGATACACTATGCAGCATTCAGCAAGACAGAAGTTCTTCAAAACGGCAACCAAGATCGGGGGAGAATAATATCACCATTAACACCTAATATGTATTAAACACTGTATCCCGGGAACGTCTCTCAGTACTTTATATGCATTCATTCCCTCGATTCACCAACTATTTGTTGAGATTCTTCAATGTGTCATGCACTGTTCTAGACACTGTGAATAAAACAGACAAAAACTCATGTACTTCTCAGCCTACTTTTCTAGTGGAAGAGAACAAAATAATTAAGCGAAATATATAGACAGACATAAGTATATAAAGAAAAATACACTCAGGCAAGGGGGACTGAGAGCCAAGCTTTCCGTCGTGCTCCCTGCACAGCCTCGTGGCTTTTACTTCTGGTCAGATCAAGAGCCGTTGGAGGGACTTGAGGGGGAGATTTTAGGATCTGGCTTGGGTTTTCGTGGCAGGACCATGGCTGCTGTGGTGTATACCATTTAAGAGGTTATCCCGGTCACCCAGGCGAGAGATAATGGTGGCTTGGGCCAGGCAACAGCAGCGGTGGCAGCGGTCAGATTCTGAATCCCCGTTAAAGGTCAAGCAGATAGGATTTGCCTGCAACCTGGATGGGAGAAGTGAGAGGAAAAGAAAGCAAGGCAGACCCCATCCTGTCGTCCGTGAACTTCGTCAGGATGTGCTTCTCCTCGATTCACTGGATCCTCACTGCAAACTTGTTATGACTAGTTTACAGATGAGAAAACAGAGACACCGAGAAAACACAGAGGCCCATTTTGGCTCAAATAGAGCATCTTTCAAACATCTAGAGATGCAATATGTCGTGATGTCGTGACAGGATGCTGGGCCCATTTAACCGCCCCTTTCTGTGCTGGTTGGCCACTGGTGACATTTGCAGAATCTATCACTGGCACTTGCAAGGCTGCCTTCTGGCTCCTAAGATTCAGATCTCTGTGCGCTTCTCTCCAGTCTGTTCCCTCCAGAGGAGCATCGGAAATGTCGCAAGGGCACAGGCTGCTCTGCTCTAGTTAACGGGGTCTCGGGGTGCCAACTCTACACAAATTAGGCAACTTACAAGTACAGGTCTCATGCTTCTATATTCAGCTGGATACACATTCACACATAGATCAGGCTTTTCTAGTGCTTTCCAGTTTACATTCTTAGTGCATCTTTGCAGCCCCATCTGAAGATAGAGCTATTTCTCTCAATGTGTTCAAAGAAAATCCTTGCAACACTGAGAGGGGGTGGGAAGGGAACCAACGTTTATTATGCACACACTGTGTTCTCCAGGCACTGTGTGTGATTTCCAGCTTTCTTTGTTTTATTTAGATCCATATAATAAACCTTTGTGGTAGGCAAAGTGATAGCAGGTGGCCTAGAGAATTCATCCCAGGTCTTCTTTTCAAATCCATTGGTTTCCTCTAACATCTTAAGGATCTAAATACCTTCTCTTTGGGGCCCTTGCTACTCTATACCTCCAGGTAGGAAATTCTTTTTTTTTTTTTTTTTTTTTTTTTTTTCTTTCCTTCCTGCAGCCATCTTCCCTGCAATCCACTGATGTCCCTGATTTAGCTGCTATTCCCCGGATACCCATGGCCCTGGTCAGTTTCCCTAAGTTAGCCAGTTACAGACATGTTCCCATCTCTTTTCAAAAGCACCCAAATTTTTAATTCTCCCTTTTCAACACCTACCTAACTCCCTAACACATTTATAGAAATTCCATCTCACTTCATATCCTAGCCACTTGCGTCTTCTTAACAGCAATATTAGGATAAATACCCATCTCATTAAAAAAAATGTTTATGAAAATGAAAACACAATCATCCCATTATCACTGAAGAATGCCCCGTTTCCACTCCGATAGTAATGGGGCCTCATTTTCTGAAGGCCAGTCACCAGGATACGCACTTTCCTTGCCTTTACTGTGGACATTCGCTACAACACGGCGAACTGTACACTTCACAGACACAGAGTGGTTACGCACAGTTCTCAAGGTCACACAGCTTGTGAGTGAGCTGACACTGGAACGCAGAGTCTGTGCCCTCAACCTCCTTACACACTGTCCTCTGTTCCTTTTACATTTCTTCTCTCCCTTTTCTCATCCCTCTCCATAGAGGCATTTCCTCGCAGCCTCATCGGTCTTAAAGATGTGAGATGCCTTTTTCGTGTCAGCGACACCCATCAAAGCACTTGCATCCAGTTGGTACACTAAGCAGCCTGTTGTCTGTAGGAATTATTTCTATCATCAGCCGTCCTCAGGGACCTATACTCATTTCCCGCTGATCGGGGGTTCTTTTCACACCATCAGATCATTTCTTTCTCCCTTAATTCAGCACATTCTACATGCGCGAAGTTCCAAAAATCTGTTCCCGAAATATCTCAGAGTTGAACGCGGTCTTCGGTGACTCCAGCTAGAGCCAGATTGGGTGGCTCTCAGTTGGTGGGCAGGGTGTTGCCATTTAGGAACATTCCTTCCTATAGCGTTGCACTTTGTTTCCATTACAGTAATTCTGCATCTCTGTCCAGAATAATGATTCAATGATAATGATTAACAAGTATCCCAGTAACAGGAATTACTGACATATTTAATTGTTACGAGGGAATGCTGACATCAGGGTGGGGGGCAGTGGATTTTACAAAGGTAGAACATGCAACAATAAGAAATTACTGAGGAGACGAAAAAGAAAAAAAAATAGTGCGACAGGCTCAACTGCGACTTTAAATATGTCGCTGTCTTCCTCTCACAAATATGGTTGTGATTTAAGAGAAGGGCTTTTTTTTTTCAGACCTGACTTGTATTTTTTCACACCAGTACAACAATTTATGGGGTAAGGTAGACCCTGGGGAGAAGTGCTATGTTATATAAACATATGCTAGCCTGCTTTTCCGACTTGTCTAGATGATGTTACTGGGTTTTGTTTTGTTTTGTTTCTAATTTCCAGAAAAAAATATTTTAGCCACTATGATTAGTACACCAGATTAAAAACCAAAAAGCAAGCTACATACATCAAGGATCATTTCATATCACGATTAATACCAGCAGCTTAGTATTGGCAAAACTTTTAAATTTATCGTGGCTTTGCAGACGTGCACGGTAAAGTCCTCCAAAGCACCATCTGGTTCTGCTCTCCCTGGCCTAGGGGATCTATAAAACTACCGAAGGAAATTGAAGTTAAGGAACAAGCATGTGTTTTACAGAATTTCAGATCTCTTGATTGAGGTTTGTAAAGTCTCTCTGAAAAACAATAAAAATCTTTGTTAAACTCTTTGGTGTCACCCCTGTAGGAAAGGTATTAATAAACTACATTAGTGATATGATTTTCCTAAATCGTGCTATTGCCCACTTGACCAACACAATAAATTACTTTACATATGAGGAATTTCCTGGTTAAAATAGTCTTTATTCATCTATCAGCTTTTAATTACCTAGATAGCATGTCATAATTTATTGGTCACAAGACCAGCCCTTGCCAATGGGGTGGGACAGTGTTATGATACAACGGAGTTTCATCCAAGATTACTGTGCTTAGCCAAGTAGCCTAGAGGGAACAACTACCCTGAAGTCTGTCAGATGTTCTTCAATGAGCTGACAGTTGGGAGCCCATCCAGCAAAACACACTGTTGGTCAACAGGCCTTATGCCCCGACAGTAAATGAGACAGGCCAGACTTCCACAGTATTTAAGGCAGCTGACTGAATAGCCACTTTCCAGCCCGTTCTGTAAAGAGAAGCCTGCGTAGAAACACTAAGAAACAGAGGCGCCTGGGTGGCTCAGTCGGTTAAGCGTCTGCCTTTAGCTCAGGTCATGATCCCAGAGTCCTGGGATCAAGACCCCCGTTGGGCTCCCTGCTCAGTGGAGATCCTGCTTCTCCCTCTGCCTGCCTCCCCACCGCTCCTGCTCTCTCTCTCTCGCTCTGCTCTCTATCTCAAATAAATAAAATCTTAAAAAAAAAAACACTAAGAAGCAAAGAGAGAGATGGATATGACAACTGTAATGTCAAATCAGGACATTTTCAAGTTAGAGCCGTCTTTAGAGTCGTTGTGAGAGCTGGCTTTCTGTAGAGACAGCATCTTTAACAACAACACAGAGCAAACCTATATTGAATGTCTAACATATGCCAGGCTCTGTGTTGGGCAGTGGAGGATGCAGAGATGAATGGAATCAGTTCTTACCCTTAGGGATCTCATTGCTAATGATGGGATGTTGATGTCATAAATGTAAGAGACGGTATGGCAGAACCAAACCATAGGAAATTGAGCAAACCATAGGAAATTGAACAAAGCCTGCTGTTAGTATGTCAGAATTTGCCTGTTCTCTAAAGTCAACTCATTCTTGCATCCACTCATTTCTTAAATATGTGTTGAGAGCGTAATGGGTGCCAGGTAATGGGTTAATTAGGCCAGATCCCCATTAGCATATAGGTTGAGGGGACCAGGGAATGGGAGGGAGAAACAATAAAAAATCAGTTAACAAATGACTAAAGGATGAATGACTAAAGGTAATTTCACAAAGTGATAGGAAGAAAACAGGGTGCTATGATATGTGGCAGGACGACAATGGCTGCCCCAGGAAGGTCTTTTTGAAGAAGGCATGATTAAGCTGAAACTCAAAATGATGCATGTATGAAGAAGAGCATTGCAGGGCTGAACGACCAACAGGTGTCTGTGCTCTGAGGCAGGAATGCTGGAACAGAGAGCATGGGAAAGAGTGCTGAAAGGAGGAGGTGAGATGGGCAGAGGGTAGATCACCCCTGAAAGCTCGGCATTCTCGCTCATAAGACCAGCATGGCTTGTTTCTGAGTTACGTGCCAGGGATTCCATCAGAAAGGCCCAGAAAGGAAACCACGAATGTCACTGTGTGATCTGCTTCAGTAAAGCTTATAATTGAACACAATTCTTGCATTCTGTGTTAGAGTAAAATAAAGAGATCGTCAGTGAGCGGTCAAAAGCTGCTTTGTTCCATGTTATCACTTAGGCTTCCTAGCAGTACCATCTGAATCAAGTTATTTTTTGGCATATTTTTTGATGCTTAAAAAAAGTGATTGTGGATTAATGATAGCAGTTTGTTTCTCTGTCATGTAAAAGAAGTTTGGTGATGGCAGTCAGTCCAAGGCTGGTGTGGCAGCTGCACAGTCATCAAGAACCAGGTTTCTGCAATTTGCTGCACTGCCAACCTCATAATCCAAAGTGGCTGCTTCAGCTCTAGCCATTTAATCAACATTCCAGCCAACAAGAAAGGGAAGAAGACAGATTAACCCTTTCTCTTTGATGCTCTTTCCTAGACATTGCCCACCACATTTCCACTTTGATCTCATTGGCCGCGAGCTAGTAACATGGCCATACATAGCTACAACTAGAGAGCCAGAGGAAGGTAGTCTGAGCTAGAGGACAAAGTGTCCAGCCAAGAATCAAGTGTTTGCATCTAAGAAGGGCAGGGAGGATATATTAGGGGAACAACTAAAAGTTTTTACCATGAAAGTTAGTAATTTTTTCAACATAAGCCATTTAACAGCCTTTATATGTCTTTCTTACAGCTAAGTGCTTTTGATTTTTTTGAGGTTTTTAAAAATAATTTCCTAAAAGAGATGGTAATTATGTGACAGGATGGAGGTGTTAACTAATGCCCTGGTGGTACTTACAATTTATAAACATATCAAATCAGCAAATTCTATGCCTTAAACTTACATGTTATGTGTCAATTATATCTCAGTAAAGCTGGAAAATAAATTTAAAATTTTTTAAAGTAACTTTCTACAATCTGAGATATAGGTCAGTATGTTTCACAGATTGAATTACTAGAAATCGAACAATTGATGTTTTCTGAGATGGTTTTTGAGATAAAGAGCCAACACAAAGTTCTAAAAAAACTGCGGGAATGACAGAAGAAATAAACAGGTTGAGCACTGAGATGATGTACTCTATCTTACACAACTCGTCCAGGAACATCATAACACTTTTAAGCTATATTTCTTATAATAAAAAGAATATTTGGTTACTAATTCTGCCCTCATTTTTCTACTTGTAAGTTTTTTAAATAGCACAACAAGGAAGATTAAAACTAATTCTGTTCTCAATTATTTTCACTATTCTGGGAACTAGATCCCTAGGAAATAAAGTTTCAGAGCCACACATATCCTGGCGCTCTGGTTCCTTTTCAGAAAGATGATTTTGCATGTTCAGTTCTCAGTATATATTGGTATATAGTGAAATTTAACTTTCTTTTTAAAAAAAGTTAACTTCTCACTTCAGGTCCCAACTAACTAACTCTTCATCCCTTTCCTCTGAGCATCTTTCTTAGTCATTTCTTTTCTCATTCTTCCCTTTGCCAGAGGGCGGAGATGCAAAGCTGTTCCCTGCATCATACAGCTAGATTGAATATCAGTTCTCAGTCCCTCAGACCTAGCGCTCCCACTTCAGCCCCTCACCACCATCCAGAAATGTCCATGGGGGGCAAAAAGCATATAAATACCGAGAGCTAGTATCTAATTTGCATATTTTTTCTATGATTTGGAACAACTTGCATCTTTTCTAAGATTTTTGTTTGTTTATTTGGAATAGGCCAGGCCAAGGTTTTTCTTTGTCTCTGAGTAATCAAGAGCTTCTGGGAATAATTGCAAACATAACTGGAGTTTATTTGAAACACCCTTCTTAGTTGTTTTCTGGGTGTTCTGCCTTGTCTGTTTTTATGGAGAAACTAATAATTCATCCTGTAGCAGAGCCCAAGTCAGTGCAGTACAACTGAGATTTACAGAGTGCCTCTGTGTCAGTGGCTCATAAGGTGAAAAAAGAGAGTCCTCCTGAGGAGGGTGAGTCTTGTGGGTAAAACAGATCGAGGGGTAATTATAATGGGGGATGCTAATTATTGTGATCAGGATGCCGAGGGGCTAGCAGAGGAGGGGCCCCTCAACCCCCAGGCTATAGTTTGCATGGTTTCTTGGTACTTCTGGTCCCAAGCTATCCAAGAAGGCAAGTGGGAGAAGGACTTCCCAAGCAGAAAACAGCCCAAGCAAAGAAGGAGCTTGGGGTGGCCACGGTAGGGAACGGTTAGAGCTAGAATTGAAAAGTTAAGCAGAGACTAGGTCACAGAAAGCTACTCTAATGTCATTAACAGCATTACTTTAAACCATGGCGGATGGCTTTTCATTATGAAATACAGAGTATTCTAGAAAGTACCTGAGACCATAGAATAAAGATTTGGGTCAGAGGACATGACTAACAATACTAATAATAAACGAGTAAAGATGAAAAACATTTTGAATTTTGACATGACTATAATAGGATATAGTTGAAGATTTGCAAGAATTTTTTTCAGCTAAAATAAGACATCGAAGACCTTTCTCAGTGATAAACACCAGAACATAGAACTTGGCATGTGCCTTCCTCTGTCTTTGGGTTTTATCAGAGGGAAGTTTTGAGCTAGACTACCCAAGATATGTAGGCACTGAAGGGTTTCAGTGGAAGTTCATGTCTTCAAGCCAAAGTTTCTAGGAGCTTGAAGTTTGTCTCTGGTTAAAGTACAAAGTAGTGGGGATGCACCATTTAGTGCTGCCCCAGTGATACCCAGGTACTCCAAATTCAACCCCATACCCAGGTACCGCAATTAATTGAGATAGAAAGGCTTGAGCCTCTGGGGAAAGGCTCACACAACTTAGAGACCCTGGCAATGTCACACCCTGGTGCTTCCCAGGCCTTGGACACAAAGACACTTCCAGAAATGTTAGCAAGTTGAAATTCAAGTAGCACGGTATCGTCTGAAAGCAACACTGATTTTGATGAGCCAAGACGAAGTTTCCATACATCAGTGGTTGTGTTGACAGGAGAAGGCACGATGTTGAGACACTAAATATTATTCTGTTTATATAAAATTTATATCTTGCCATAAAAATATAGATGTTAAAGTTGTGAGTTTCAGCTTTCAAGATACCAAAAGGTATCCTTGTACCCCAGGCGCAGTGCATCAGCTCTCCCAGCCCCTGAGAGTAGGAAGTGAGAAAGGGAACTCGGAGGAAAGACCACGTGAGTAACAGGCTGGATGAGATGGCAGTGAAAGTGGAGCAGAGGGACAGAGTCTACCTTTTCCAAAAAAGTGTCCAGCTGACAGGGCAGAGACAAAGCACTGAGGCACGGGAGGGAGAAGAGAGCCATAGTGTGGTTGGAAAGACCCAGAAATTTTGTATGAAAAGAAACCTGAAAACCTGAAGTTTTTTTATGAAAATGATTTCAGAAGATGCTTCCAGGGGACACCAGAAAGATCAACCCCGGGGCACCTGGGTGGCTCAGTCAGTTAAGCGTCTGCCTTCGGCTCAGGTCATGATCCCAGAGTCCTGGGATTGAGCCCCGCATCAGGAGCAGGGAGCCTGCTTCTCTCTCTCTGCCTGCCACTCCCCCTGCTTGTGCTCTGTCTCTCTCTGTCTCTCTCTCTCTCTCTCTGCAACAAAAAAAAAAAAAAAAAGATTAACCCAGAAAGAGAAGGAGGCAAGAGATGTTAAGTGAGCTCATAACTTGGTGAATGGCTTTAAAAAAAGTAGTGGGAAGTCATGAGATGTGAGGATCCCCACACGGTCACACAGACCGCCCCCTGCATGGACAGGGTTGCTCTACCAAGATATTTCAAAGGCGCCGTGGCCAGAAAGAACTATTACACTCTTGGGTCTGACACCCTACTGGCCAAATTCTAAGAAGCACGTAATGGGATATGTAAGCTATATATAATAAGTGTTTGGATTTTTTTTTCCAAAACTTGTTAACTCCCTTGGAAAAGCCCTAAGTCTTCAAAAATAAGCCCTCCTACACAAAGAAAATGAAAGGTCCCATTCACAGCAACAACAGGAGAGACTGTGGCCAGTTATGTATGGGGTGAGTGAGAAGAAAGCTAGAGAATTAGATAAATGAGAGAAATATAAGAAAACAAGTTAAATAAATAAACATACCATGTTCCTGATTGGGAGGATCACTATTGAATTGCCCCTTCTTCCCAATTAGAGAACAATTTGGGGAAAAAGAAAAAGACAATACATCTTCTCTGCATGATTGTAACTGAGCCTAGGAAAATAATCCTAAATGTGGAAAGGGAAGTTAGGGTCTGACTAGAAATAGTGGTTTTATTATAGCTATCTTGAATGTTTCTCATATCAGCAAAAATTTATGATATTTCTGCTTTTTAAGGTAAAATTCAGAATTTTGATTTATGTGAGTAGCTTAGAGTCATTAAATACACTTTGGAAAATAGAGGCAAAAGGAAAGAAACAGCACTGCCCCACTATCCAAAGGTAATCACTGTTAACATATTAGTCCAGTCTTTTTTTTTTTACCCTTAATTTGTACACTTAACTTTGATTAAATAATTTATTCTTTCCACAATTACGTGTCAAAGGACTATTCTAGTTGCTGGGGATACAGCAGTGAACAAAAGAGAAAACTCCTGCCCGTGGGTGCTTATACTCTCGAGGGAAGGGACAGGGGAAGGAGAGGGACACTTATCTAAGTCTGTTCTGGAGCACGCTAGATGGTAGCAAGTGCCACGGAGGAAAGAGCATAGAAAGTACTAACGTGGGAGTGGGGTGCTACTTTAAGTGGGATGGTCATGGAAGGCAGGTGACCTTGAGCAGAGATCAGAAGACCTGGTGGGAACTTAGGCCAGGGTGGAAGGGCTAGGAAGTGGGTAGAGACTGGATTTGGGGGGAGGAGGATTTTGATCTTAGAATCCTTTTAATTTTTTAAACATGTTTTATTTGATAAAATGTACATAATTTACTATTTATCATTTTAAACATTTTTAAGTGTAGAGTTTTGTGGTAATTAAGCACATTCACAGTGTTGTGCAACCATCACCCCCATCCATCTCCAGAACTTTTCCATCATCCCAAACTGAAACTCCATCTATTAAACAATTAGTCCCCATTCCCTCCTCCCCCCAGCCCCTCACAACCACTGTTCTACTTTCTGTCTCTGAATTTGACTAGTCTACATAATGCATATACATGGAAACATAGAATATTTGTCCTTTTGTGTCTGGCTTATTTCATTTAGCTTCATTTAGCAGGGTTCATCTGTGGTAGCATGTGTCCAAATTTCTTTTTTTTTTTTTTTTTAGGCTGATATCCCATTGTATGTAGTTTATCCATTTATCTATTTCATATATCCATTTATCTATTGATATTTCCACCTTTTAGATGTTGTGAATAATGCTGCTCTGAACATTGATGTGGATTTTGTTTTTAAGTAGAGCAGATTGGATTTGCCAAAGACTGGATGTGCAGTTTGGGAGAAAAGGGTGGAGAAAGGATGACTCGTAAGTTTTTTGGCCAGAACAGCTGGAAGGATAAAGTTAATGTTTGTTGAGATGGGGAAGACTGGGATGACATATTCTTCTTTTTATTTGACATTGCAACGTATTCATGTAGCTAATAAAAGTCTTCATTAATGTTGGTAGGAGACCTTCATTCTCTTCCTGCCCATTCTATATCCTTTCCTGACTCCCCCCAAAATTACATCATTTCCAGTTATCCTACTTTCCCTGATTCAATGAAATATTTCTGTTGGTTCAGATGGGGGAGGGGTGGTTTAACATACCTTACTTTTAATGCAAGTTGCTCAGCTTTGTTTGTTTGTTTAAGATTTAATTTTAAGTCATCTCTATACCCAATATGGGGCTCGAACCCCTAACCCCAAGATCAAGAGTTGAATGCTTTACTGACTGAGCCAGCCAGGTGCCCCTGTTGCTCCACTTTTTTAAAAGAAAATACAGCCTATGTTGAAAAAGGATGGTTAAGGACCTGGATCAACCTTTTCTCCCCCCTCCCCAGATCACATAAACACCTAGTTATAGCTGCTCCCAGGGTAACTCCATGCCAGAATACAGGAAAACCAAGCCAAGTGTCATGGCCACGTCTAGGAGCAGAGAGTCCCAAAGGTCTGGGGTTTTCAACTTTCAATCTCTCCAAACACTGGATTGTAAGAACTTATTTATCGAACAGTCATTTACTGAGCACCTGCTTGGTGGTTAAGCTCTTTGGTTGTCAGAACTCATCAAGATACATTTCTTCCTCTTACAGAGATTATGGTCTAACTGAAAGACAAAGGAGCACCTAGAAAATGGGTGCTAGGTGCCCCCAAAATGGAAGCCCAGAGTAGGGTCAGTTCACCCAAGTGTAAGGAAGGAGGTGCCAGCTGATGTGAAAGTTAAATAAACAGGAGGTCAGAGATGGAAGGGCCCAAGGATGAGAGTGAACATGGGCACCTTCCAAGATAAAACACACCTGTGTAGCTAGAGATGGGGGCTGGCTGAAGAGAGGGCACGTGGGAAGCAAGCACAAGTCAGGTAGGCAAGGTCTTAAATCCTATTAAGGATTTGGTACTGTCTCCTCAGGGTGTTATGAAGCCATGGAATGGGTTTAATCCAAGAGCTGCTAAAATCTAATTTGCACTCTGGAAGTACCCCCCGGGCTGCAGTGTGGGGACAGGGCTGGAGCAGAGCAACACGGAGTCATGAAGTCTAGCTTGTAGGCGAGTAGGAGGATGGGCAAGTTTCTGGACTGGGGTCATGGCGGAAGGGCTGGCAAAACACAGAACAGAACCTGGGGGTATAAAGAGACCAGAATAGAGCCCACATTTGTGTCTTATACAGCTGGCAGTGAAGCCATTCCCTAGATAGTTGGCACAACGGAAGAGCAGGTTTGGGGAGAAAACAGCGTGTGTTCAATTTGAGATGGATTACATTCAAAGTGCCAAGAGATGTAAGCCACGGGGAGAGATTGTGACTGATCCCCATATAGATAATAGAAACCACCAGCCTTCCCGGGGAGTGTGTTTACATGGTAACGGAAGCCTCCTGACAGAATTCTAGGATATTTTACCTTTCCCTTTATTTAAGGCTTTTTTAGACAATCCGTTTTCTAATAATTACAGTCTGTGAACAATGTCTTGAGCAGCCTGGATAATATTGTCTAACATGGATGTACGTGTACGTAACCAGCCACATTCTGTCCTGTTTGTTTTCACTGATGTTTTCCTATTTAAAAGAACCCACATTGAATATCTGCATGCCCCAGAATTAGTTCCAGGGAATGTGTTAATAAGCAGAATGTGGATAAATACATTTAGAAACCTTGATTTAAAAAACTTTTCCATGGTGCCTGGCTGGCTCAGTCATAAGAGCATGTGACTCTTGATCGCAGGGTCATGAGTTAGAGCCCCATGTTGGGGGTAGAGATTACCTAAATAAAACAATAGGTAAATAAACAAATAAATAACGGCTCAGTAGGGTTCTTTACAGCGATTTCTCACTACTTTGCAGTGTGACTCTTCAAGAGGATGCTGCAGTGGTTTATTTCTACCTTTACTAAGCCCTAGGCCATAACTTGCTTTTGGGGGGTTGTGCTGTCAGGGCTAGTAACCACAGAACAGTTTCATGGGATACTAATCTATATGCAAAAGCTGTCCCAAATTTCAACACATAGTTCCAGAAATTGAATTATCAAATTAACAGGAATGAATGTTTACGTCCTTGATTCACGTTGCCAAATACCTTTCCCAAAAGCCAATACATTGCCAGTGGGAATATAAATTATTACAAAGAGCTGTTTCTCCCACACCAACTGTGATAGTGAATTGTTTAAATCTGATCTGATTTGTAGCGTTTCTATGACTACACAGAGGCACAGCACTTTTCCACGTTATTGATTACTTGCTGCTGCTTTTGTGAATACCTTCTCTGGTCTTTTGCCTATTTATTGGGATCTTAGCTATTCTTATGAAGATAAGAACTTTTATATTCTTATTTTTATAATCAGGTATTAATGCAGAATTTCATATATTTGTGTTACTCAGTCATTCTCCCAGTTTCTTGTCTATCACTTACTTTTTAGTTATGTTCTTTTAGAACATGTGGAACTTATACATTTTTATGAATCCGTTCTTTAAAGCATTTCTTCTTACACTTGTTTTTTCTGTTTTTTTGTTTTGTTTCTTTTTTACTGTTCTTAAGCTTAGAAAGTCCTTCTATAAAGCTTTATCTAGACCTTAATAATCACTCCTTGGTTTTTTGTTATTATTGACATGAACTCTTCACCTCCCTGGAATTTATATTAATTTATCTTGCTGTCCTCCCTCCCCTCTGCAAAACAACTAAACAAGATTTACAGCACTGTTTTCTGCATAATTTTCCCTTCCTACATTATGGTGCCCTGACAGTCTTTAATAATTTTTATGAAAAAGATGATTTGTCTCCATTTCCTAAATTAGCAAATCGAGATGAATAGCAACGTATTAATGGTCAGTTACCTTGGTCAGTTTCAGTCTTGAGATGAGAATATATTGTGACATTTAATGTGATGAAAACCATGACATTTACAAACTGACTGACACTGAATTTGATACTGTGACAAAAATTTTCTTCCTTGAAGCTCATAGGAGAGATCACTAGAAAGAATGAAACACCTAGGTGTTTCAAGAAATTTGAAAATTAAATGAAGAAGGGAAAGGTTGTTAATCAGTATCAATAATAAAAGCAGCTACTCTGCAAACACAGTGGGGTTTGATTCTTAGTCTACTTTCCAGCTGAGGAAGCAGAGACTCCAGTCATTTCCCCCAGGTCTGAGAGCTAGGAAGGGAGGGCAGTGCCAGCACTCCTGAGGGCTGTTTATCCTCAGTCCTGCTCCAATCAGGGCCCAAGGAGATAGTCTGAGGATTCCCCAAAGGGCCTTCTCTTTGAGACCGCGTCTGTACGTTACCGAAGAATAAGAGTTCTAGTGCACCAGTCTGACATTTATTGTTTAAAGGCAGGGTAGAGGGAAGAACCACATCGCTGTAGCTGTGTAGACAGCACATTTAAAGCCTCTCGCCTAGGAGACCGAACTGGGGGCCCTGACGGGGAAGACGTGTTTCTCTCTGGTGTGGGAACCAGGTGCTAAGGGAGCCCCTCCTGTGCTTGGAAGGGAAGCCCTTCTTATCCAGTCAAGCCCCTTGGCATGGCTAAGAGGCGCAGACGCTGGTGTTTTCTCAAACGCTCTTTCTCTGCAAGTTCACACGGACGTTCCCGAAGCATGCCTCATTCCTCCGCACGCCGCGTTTTCCGGCGGCAGGAGTGCTCTTTGGAAGCCCGCGCGGTCCGACGGCCTGCCAGCGCTGCTGTGCGGACACAAGCGTTTGTTTGTTCCCCGCGCAGGCCTGTGTCCTCCGCTTTCCTGGCTTTGCAGCAACTTCGCCGGAGCCATTCTCAAGTCCCCCGGGAGCCACTTTTGTGGCAGATTCCATTTGGTTTCACAAGGCCTCGAGGAGGGGCCGTGGGGACCGCTTGGCACGGCCCCCCACTCTCCCACGTTCGGAGCAATTTACAAACTGCTCAGGAGGGAGCGCGCGCCCAGCCCTGAGCGGGTCGCTGTTACGCCCCCCCCCCATTGTCTGCGGGGATCGGGCGCCTTTCCCCAGCTGACCTGCCTGCGAGTGGCAAGATGTGAAAAGTTAGAGACAAAAATGGTCTCTCCAGACGGAGGGGGAGCTTTCTTGTACAGAAAGGAAGGAAATACCTCTGTGGGATTTTATTTTTTTCTCCCCCCTCTTCATCCAAAAAATACAAAGAGACTCTGTCTTTAATGCGAATGTCGGCTTTAAATCTTTTAGGTTTGGATTAACTCTGCAAAAGAAAAAAAATCTGACAGGCTTTCAGATATGACGCAGAAAAACTTTTTTCCTCCCAATTCATGTTGTTCATTTGTAAAGCCAAAGGCTGGCGGACTGAATAGTGAGCGCCAGTTGTTCCACAGTCATAGTTAACATCACAATGGTCAGAATTAGCAGCCCAGAGTCTCCGCCACCTCGTTTGCCTTTTCCACCAGCCACATTTAATACAAGGTGGCAAAGGCGAGCATAAATCTTGCTTTTTTTGCCCCTAAATTAAAATAGATTAAAATTAAGCCAAGCAAATTAGGCATTTTCAGTTGCAGGACTTAGAATCTTATCTACCTTTCCCCCCAGATGCAAAAAGAAATGGTTGGGGTTTTTTTGGGGGGGGGGGGGTCTTTTCTTTCTCTCTCTCTTTTTTTCTTTTCTTTCTTTTCTTTTCTTTTTTTTTTTTTTTTTTGCAGTTGTTACCTCACGAAAAAGCTTCCTTCAATCTAAACAAAACCCACTGATTTGATAGACATTTCCTATTACATAGTAATTGTTGGTTTTCACTATTGAGGATGTCAGCAAACATGTTGAAGATCATGTTTTGCTTATAAAATAAAGTGACTTTTATGTGAATATTTTCCATTTTGTTGGTGTCTAGAATATAGGTGCTATTTAATAGCATGTTTTTATTTTAAACATGCTCAGAGCTATTTAATCCTATGTAGGGGGAAAAAGAACCATAGCATCCTTGAACTGACAGTCTATATCAATGAGCCCATGTTAATGCAAAAAAAAAAAAAAATTAAACTGCAGTTCCTGGTCTTCAGTTGAGAGTCAAAATGAATAGGTCATCTCAAGCTTAATTTAAAATTAGTAAACTTTATGTTAGATAAGGATTGATTGATTAGGACTGTTAACATGTAACTGTATTGGTCTGTAAGAATTAAACTCTAGGTCATTTTTAATTCCTGAACCACACCTGGTTAAAAAAAAAATAAAAATCCTTGTGAATTTGAGCCAAGTGTAAATGTGCTTGCATTAGTTGGCTGCTTTTTAATGGAGTTATACCAATACATTTATGCCCTTAAGCAGGCACTGCAAATTTACTCTAATAAACAAATAGCCTCAAAGTGAAATAAAATATTTCTTTTGGTTTTACTGTATGACATATTCCTTTTAAACTCTGTGTAATCTAATTACATTACAGAGGGATTTTTATTCTAATGGCAAACAGCTAATAGATTTATTAATTTTTTAACCATAGAATGATTTTCCTTGTAATCCAAAAGATTCTGATATAGTGATTTGGTATTTAATACAAAGGAATGATGAAAACTATTTTTAATACACTGTTATTTGGGTTTTACACACTAGATATTTGGTTTGACTTTCACAGTAACAGGACATACCGATACAAGTTATGTAAATCTTTGAACAAAAATTAAGATTATTCTGCCTAATATCATAAATATCTTAATTGATTAAACTATATTGTGGTTTATATAGATGATTTTTTAATATAATGTAACATTTTACAAGTTAATTTTTATTTGCTAGGAATTGTAAATTTAGTTTCTAACTCGGATTTATTTTACATGTTATAAAAGAATGTAAGCCAGAAATTTGCTCCAAAAGATTGATTTTGATATTCTAAGTTATAAAAGAAGGTCAAAGTTTATTACTCCACGTACTGACCACAGTAATAAAAATCTCACATAAAACTATGAAAAGATTTGGCACATGATAAAACCTTGCTATATTAGCTGCGTAAAGGGGGAAAATAGATGTAGTAAAGACATGTTTTAACACATTTGGCTTTTAGTTGCAAATTGTGCACAAGTTTGGATTTAAAATTACTGTATATCCTCTTGCAGAGTGAGATTTTTTTTCATTATTTTACTTAAAATCATGTAAAGACTAAACATGAATTATGTACGTCTTGGGTGTGAAAGCCATGTTGTTTCTGATCCTTTCCTCAGGCTGCCATGTTGTTCAGCTCAGGCGTCTTCTGGATGGGCCTATTATTTATTCCTGTGGCGTCCTTGCTTCTCGATGTGGCGTACAAGGTGTAAGTATAGTACTTGGTTATGGACATAAACATATAGATGTATATTAATCCTCAGATTTCTCCAGTTATAACGTCAGGTCAAGAATGTAGAGTTTACAAAGTGGAATTACTAATATTAGTTAACTCTGCATATGTAAATAAAGAAGAAATGAGTGATTGAAGACTTAGGAAATTAAAGATGGAATGAGAAGTAAAGCAAGGAGTTTCAATTAATATTAGAGAATACATTTTTAGAAATCAGCTTGAAAAATCCATTCAAGGTAGAAGAAAATCTGTTATCTCAAAACACATACATATTTTATTGATGAACAATAGTTGTGGGAGGAAAAAAGGTTTTTGCCTGCCTGTTTCAAAGCCTATATGCAATATAGAATGAAAGAAGCTTAAACTTTACTAATTTTTCTCAAGGATTGTCAGTTTTAAAATGTTACCTCTTCCCACAAAAAAAGGTATCATTAAAGTTAATTATATGATGCCTATTTAATAACTATGAGAGATTTAATATTATAAAACTAAACCATTCCTTTTAAGACTTGTTTCTGTAATTACGTAATGCTCAGAATTACTGTAATTTCTTAGATTCCATTGAAAAGCGATCGCCTATACTCTACTTACTGTTGTACCTAGCAGCTTGATAATACACCAGTTTTGTAAAGTGTTACATCTTCACACGAAGATTTACATGCAAATGCTTTTTTCCCCCAGTATCAAGAGGACTGCTTTTAAAACATTAGTAGATGAAGTTCAGGAGCTGGAGGCAAAATCTCAAGACCCAGGTGCAGTTGTGCTTGGAAAAAGGTAAAATACACACCGAATATGTTCTTTCCCAAGTGAACTTTATGTTTTACTAGGGTTAGAAATAAGTGGTAAAACGTATATTCCTCATTTAACATGGAGCAAGCCCGTGTCAATGACCTATTTTAGAATCAGAGAGCTGTGGATTCAAATCGAATGTGCCATTCACTAAGCTACGTGTGACCTTAGCCAAGTTGCTCAGTACTCTTGAGCCTCGATTTTTCTCATCTATAAAATGGGGATAATAATATCTCCTTCATGGCTAGTTTTTAGAATTAAATAAGATATAATTTTCAAACCAGGTAGCTTAGCATCTGGTGCTTAATGAGCTTTAAATAAACAGTCGTTACAACTATTATTGTATTATTAAAATGAAAGGGGAGGAAAAAAGTCTTTTAGCTTGAAACAGTATCCGTAATAAAATTGTAGGTAGTGAAAACCAGAGCTTGATAAGGGCAGTGTGCACAACAGTAGTGTACCGTGTATTCAGAACTGACCTGGGCCTATGTCCCATGTGAAGTGCATTACTTTTTCAAGTCCTTTCCTCACTACCACCCCCTCTATAAAAGCAAGGTCAGAAACCTAATTAAATTGGCCACATTCACAAAGTGTTATAGGAAAGAAATTTAAAATGTTTGGAAACAGTCTATGTTCGAACACAATTATGAAGGTGATACCAGTTTCAGTTACACTAACGTGGGCTCAGGTTTTGTCTACACCAGAGGAAACACTTTGCTCCCGTGTCTGTCACTGTCATCACGATTTGCTATTGTTACTCAGTTTGACACAGTTAGGGTCAGACCGGGAACTCAAGCTGAGACCTTGGCTTCCAGCCTTCCTCAGTCGCATGAGGCCGGGGGGCTGGTCACCCGCACACCCGTCTGCGCCTCTCATAAAGGGAAGAGCCCCACTGTGTGTCGAGCACTCACTACATGCTAGGCGCCACACATATCATGCCTTATACGCTGTCACCTGGGATCCCCAAAACAGTCCTGTGCAAATTAGTCACCCCGTTTGTTGCAGATGAGGAAACTGGGGCTAAGTTCCCAGTCAGAAGTCACAAAGCAGGGCCTTCTGGGGCCCCTGCTCCTAACCATTCACTATTCTCCCTCCTTTTGCTGCTTTTCAAGAATGGGAGACAGCAGGGGCACCTGGGTGGCTCAGTCGTTAAGTGTCTGCCTTCGGCTCAGGGCATGATCCCAGGGTCCTGGGATCGAGCCCTGCATCGGGTTCCCTGCTCCACTGGGAAGCCTGCTTCTTCCTCTCCCACTCCCCTTGCTTGTGTTCCCTCTCTCACTGGCTGTCCCTCTGTCAAATAAATAAATAAAATCTTAAAAAAAAAAAAAAAGAATGGGAGACAACGGCAAAAACAGCCTACACCAGCCTGACAAAGTTCTTGACCTCTCTCATTGTCCCTGAGTATAGGACTGAAATGATAACTTCCAGAGTTACGAGTATTCTTCTCCCTCTACTTCCCCTCATCTGTGTCCTTTCATCTAAACATCTACACCTGGTCCATTGTCTGGCCCAAATAGTCCCTAGGTAAATCTTTTCTTTCACTCTAGCTGTAAAAAGGATATGCTAGGATCCTAGCTTACAAAGTTACGAATAAAACTGTTTACTAACAACTATTAGGGAAAGNNNATACTATTACTACCCTTAGGAGTCAATTCCTTCTATTTGTGAGTGTGTTCATAAACGTTATGTTAGGCCCCTGTGTGTGATATTTAGTTTTCCTGGTTCGTAGTACATAGGTGACTTCAACAATGCATAAAGCCAAGCGGAGCTTGTGATGTGGTGACCTCTTGATCCTAAAGAGTCAATGATTCTGTGAGGTAGGTAGTCCTGCCATTAAAAAAAAATAAGTCAAGGGGCCCCTGGGTGGCTCAGTTGGTTAAGCGTCTGACTCTTTATTTCAGCTCAGGTCTTGATCTCAGGGTCATGAAATCAAGCCCAGCGTAAGGTCTCCCTGCTCAGGAGAGAGTCTGCTTCTCCTTCTCCCCCTGCCCCTCCCCTTGCTCTCGCTCACTCTAAAATAAATAAATAAATCTTTAAAAAAAAAAAAAGTCAGAGGGCCCCTGGCTGGCTCAGTAGGTAGACCATATGCAGCTCTTGATCTCCAGGTTGTGAGTTCGAAACTACGTTGCGTGTAGGGATTACTTAGGGGGGAAAAAAAGTCAGCTTAAAAGGAATGAAGTGGATTCCACCATAACTTTTCCATAGAAAATGCATCAGATAAATTTCCTGCTGCTGCCTCATTTGCCTAAAATAGCTGTTCAGCTTTTCTCAAGCACTCCCAAATGAGTTAACTGTTAGCTGAAAGCCACAGATGAAAACCGTGGTATAACACATAGCCCGTGTTGCTGTTGCTGCCCATGGCTACCAGAAGGATGGTGACCACAGTGCCTTTCTGCTGGATGATGGCTAGAAGGGGAGGGAAAAGAAGAGATCTGTGAAGGAAGAAAAATAGCAACTGGTTGGAAAAGTCTTCATGCTAAATAATGACATTCTAGAGCAATTAGGAATTGTCAGATTGATTTTACTGCCAGGATTATATTTTTTCAAGACTTATTTTTAAGTAATCTCTACACCCAACATGGGGCTGGAACTCACAACCCCTAGATCAAGGGTTGCAGCTCTACGAGTTGAGCCAGTCAGGAACCCCACTGCCAGGGTTATTTTAGGAACCTTGGAGAATGAGATTGATGTAAAATTTTTTAAAAGTTAGCTAATCTTACCTACATTTTGAAAGAGGAAGAAATTGTGATTTCTGTGTATTCAAGCGATATCAGACTTATGTTAGTTCTAAAGTACCATCTTATTTGATACCTCCCAATCTTTGCACATGCTTTCCTTTGTCAAGAAGCTGATACCCTCCTATAGAAGGGGCAGTCTAATTCCTAGTTTTCAAAACTCAACTCAGGTGCAATTACCTCACCTTTTCTGAGATGAAATTAATTCCTACTCTGCTATCTGAACACTTTCTGCTTCTGTCGTTACACTTACTGCATTGTATTGTGATGTGTTTGTTCCTCCTGTCTGTTTCTTTCCCCTATGAGATTGAGCGCCTTGAAGGAGAGGCCTCCTTTTTAGTCTTAACTGCAACCCAACAGATCCAGGAACACACTTGATAAATATTTGTTGAATGAGTGATCGAAGTGTCCAGAGAATGAACTGAGGAATGAATGAATGAATGAATGAATGAATGAATGAATGAATGAGTGAATGAATGGGTGAAAGGATGGCTGAGTAGTGGGTAGTAAGAGATGACTGACCCATGGGTAATTAAATAAAAATATGATACATGAGAACATAGAATTATATAGGTTACCCTTCCCAAACAAGTCACATCCAAAGTAACAGTGGTTTACTTCTTCGTCATAGATAGAATGATGCAGTCTTATAAATTGATCATGCCCCATTTTTTTCAATCTCCGCTAAGCACTACTGTGAAGTCGGGCTCCACATAAGGGAAACTGCGTCGGAGAAACTGTAACTTGTAAGCACTGTGTCCAGATTAGCATTTACGATCACTCATTTTTCATGTTTACTTGTGTTCAAAGCTAAAACATTTTGGTTAAAACAGTCTTTTTTTAGTAGAAATAGTGTATCACTTACCATATCACCCAGTGAATTAGATATATTTATTCCAATTTTACACTGAAATTTAGGAGGGTGTATTTCATCATGTAAGTACAGTAAATTGCTCTTGAACCTTGGGTTATGGTAGAAATCAATTTAACTCTAAGATGTTGGGACAATAAATTCAAGCCCTACCTCTTATCACTGGGTACTATTTTTGGTTAGGAAAACAGCTTATGTAATACCCAGTGCTCATCACATCACAGCACTGGGTGTTATACGCAACTGATGAATTACTGAATACTACATCTGAAACTGATGATGTACTTACAAGTTGGCTAATTGAATTTAAATTTTTAAAAAAAGAAAACAACTTATATGGTATGAAACCCTGTTTTTGCTGTGACTTTTTTGTGGACAGACTCCAACACTAGGGAGCATATGTATCTCCAACTCCAAAATGCAAAAAAAACTTTAAAATTCAATTTTTTCCCTTAAGTTTATAGCAAACATTTGCTGGAAAAAACCTAAACTGTTTGTTCTATAAATGTAAAGGCATTAATACTGGTTTTTTCCTCTAGTGTAAATATTTATACACTTTATAGCAGAAATATAAATTTTTTTGGACTACAGGCCTCTCATATCTCATTTGGTGGGGGGGGCAGCATTACATCTATAAATTGTGTGTAACATCTTACCTTTTCTAAAACAAAGCAATAACAAATGTGAATTCAAAAACCCAATGCTTTAAAATAAGGAATGGTAGACACTGAGCTCCTGGGAGGCAGGACAGTTACCTTTGGGTATCTTTCATGAGTGTGGGAAACAGTGCATCTCATAGGCAGGCAAATAGGATGAAATTCATAATTTTTTATATCTCACTGTCTGCATAAGCCAGCATAGCAGCAGCAGCCATTACTAAATAGAACTTTACCCTAGGATCTTCAGGTCATTCCTCATTAATGTGTCCATCACTCTACCCTTAGCTTTACAGAAGAAAGCATGGAAGGATAGATATTAGATAATTTGACCATGTGGATGGTGACAGTGGCTTCTCTGAGCCTTCCTCTGTATTATGTATCTTTAAAAAAAGGAATCTTAACATTGCCCCAAAACTAATGGCAAAGAAACTGTATTTCTCAGTTTTCACCCTGGATTTGTATCAGTGTTACATATGAATCTTGGTACAGGTTTGGGGTAGTAACATGTATCCGGTGTTTCGCCCTAGCCTACGCTCAACACTGTAATAACAGTTCTGCCCAGCATTTGTGAAAAGTGACGGAACAATGAAGGGTTGTCTCCTCCAGAGCGGAGATCAGGCCTGTTGTAGTCTCTGTTAATCTCCCCACGACCACTGCCTCATCCAGGACGGCTGTCCTTTGCCCAACACTAAAACATCCCATGTACGGATGGTTCTTTACTTTCTGGAGATCCATTTTAGTGAGTCCACCAAAATAGCTTGCCAACCTACCACAAAGACAATTGCAAAGTTACCACTCTTCAAAAATAACTGAAAATACCTTCAGACAGTATGTTCCAGGACAGTAAATGGGTTTTTCCCTATACGTAGTGTTTCTTAATGAATTACTATTTTAAAACATGGTGTTTTAAAACACCTTACCTTTACCAAATGTCTAAGTTGAAACATTTTAGTGGGCTTGGAAATAAGGACAATATTAAAGGGAAATATTGAACAATATTTAAGTGGTGCTTGCATAATTGCATTGAGCAAATTTAGAACGTGCATAGCTTGGTATATAAATGAAAGGCCACACAAAATGAACACTACTGACTAAGAGTCATGATTAAGATGGGGTTTTAAAGAGAAAGTTCTTAAAGTCTTTTTCTTCTCACAGTGCTAAGCTATTCAAGAAAAACTGAACTTTTAACATGTCTATTAATGTTAACATGTTCCCCATATACTGTGTAATGTGACTTGATAGTAACAGCCATACCTGTAAACATCAAGGGCATAGAACTACATAATTTTGAAACGATGAGCAGTTCTCGAAAGGTAGGATAAGACTAGAGAAATACAAATCATCATCACTTATTGTTTATTAAGCATCCTCCTGTGAATGGCATTTATATTTCATAGGAGGGACTCTGCCCTACAAGAACTAAAGCGAGAGGTTCAGCGTAGCTCAGGAAAAAAACAACAACCACCTAGCCATTTTCCTACTAGGGAAGTGGAGTGGGGAGCACTGTAAATTAAAACTCACGTGCAGCAAGAGACCTCTTGTGTGGAGCTGATGTTGTCTCTAAGCCAGCGCATCAGAAAGGGTCCTCACGAGGTTCTCTTTGGTTTTGTCATGGTCTCTGTCCTAGTTGATTTTTTGTACGATCAATTCCTTGCGAGCTGGGGCAGCAGTAAAGGTGGGAAGGACTAGCATTCATAGAGTGCTTCCTAAATGCCGGTCGTTATGGTGGAAGCCATACAACTCCCCACATCCCACCGTTGGCCTGCGGGCTAGGGATTATACCCCATCTGTGGTTAAGAGGACCAAGAAAGGTTTGCCTGAGGCCACCCAGCTAATAAGTAACAGACTCGGAATTAAAGTTAAGACTCCAAAGCCCTTGCTCTCTCCCCAGGACCATGCTCCTTTCCCAAGAAGCTTTCTTATTGCGCTTTTGCCTTTCGAACACTAGACATGAACTTGATGTAACAGCTGAGTAAAAAGTATAGCCTCATATGAACCATACAAAGAAAAACTGCATTATCTTATACATGTAAGTTTTATCATATGAAAGATAAAATTCTCACATCTGCCTCCTTAACATTGAATGTTACAATATTAAAGTTTATGAGTTTAGAAAGGCCAGCCTGAAACCTGGAAAATGTATCTGGGGAAGAAGCAGCTACGTAATGACACATTGCTGTCCTCTGGATGTCTGTAGCCGTTTCCATCTTAAGTACCAGAGACTTCCCGGCACCCCATCCGCAGTGCTCTGCTAACAAAATCAGACCACCTGCTGCTAAAGCTGCCCACTCCCTCAAAGCAGTTATAGGTTTTAGTGTTCCTCGGGGGTCCCTGGGTCTGTAATGTTAGATCATTTTAAGAATAGAGTAAGAAAAGTGACTCTAAAAATGGCCCCTTCTCACTCCCCATATCTGTTTATTTCACTGGCAAAAACAAGTTTTACAACTATTTGCAAAACCACTGGAGTTTTAGATTAATTAGCTTTGTTGCCTTTAATGTGGCTAATGCTCAGTGACAAGGAAGTATGTGTAGTAAGTACCAGTTAACATCCCTGGACTTCAAAAAATATGTGCAGAAGATAAGTACAAATGTCAACATTTCTAAATATTTTACTTCGGCAAAAGCCTGGATGTTTTTGTAATTCCGAGTTCATTCTGCAGATGATCCTTTTACTTTTATTTTTGTATATGATAAAAATTGTTCCATTTCAGGATTTCAAAATATTTGGCAAAATACAGAACTGACATAACTTAGAACAATGTAACTAAAACTTTTATAGTGGGACAAACACAAGATGGAAATTTTTCAACTGAGTCCATTCCAGTGATTAAAACAAAATTGCGTAAACATTTGCTATAACACATGTAGATTACTTATTAGTTCTTTATGCTTATTATGTTCTTTGATATCAAAGCAAAGTTTTAGAAATCAACCACTGGAGAAATGGCATGATTGGGAGGACTGGTGATGTTTAAAGTACATTTCACAATTATTGCTCGAATTCATTTATTGGACAAATAATTGGCTTCCTACTGTGGGAGATACCATTCTACGCGCAGTGGAAAAAACCAGATGCATTATTTCTTGCAATGTGCTTTTACAAGTTACATAATTAATTACACGGATTTGTTTTTGTGGGGATTATCCTAAACGTTTATTGAAAAATAAATATTTTTCCTTGTCATTTTACCTAGTATTCTCTGAAAATAGGTTTTTTTTTTTTAATGAAATTAAGGAACACATTTCATACCATATTGGAGTGGTAATGGAACCTTTCTAGTTAAAAAGTCTATGAAATTTCTTCTTTGTATGATTTTGAGGATTTCTTTACATGACTAAAAAAATTATTTTACACCAAAATACATGCAAAGTAGGAAAAAGATATATAGTAATAATTTTGTGATTCTAAAAATGCCATGCTTAGAATGCACGCAGTAAGTCAACCAAGATTTTAGAAGTTAGTACCACTGCTGGCAGGCTTTGTATTTTTTGTTAACTGTATCGTACAGGTTCTGTATCCCCATTTGACTTAAAGATAACTGGGGGGTGGGGAAATCTTTTGGCTGGATTATTGGGAACAAAACTCTCCTTTAGCTATGGGAAAAACCGGCCTCGAAAGTATCTAAATACTTTAAATCTCATTTGCCATCTGAGAAAATGGGGTAAAAAGAATCCCTAGACTGCAGACTTCTCAAGCAATCTTTTGTTTAAGTCTAACTCTCTCCGGTGGTCCTGTGGGCACACTGGGGTCTCTGCCGAGTTGATAATTCATTTCACACATTTGCACCTGCTCAACAGCCTCACGGAGAGAGCGCAACTGCTCAAGAACGTCTTTAAGAAGAACCACGTGAACTTGTACCGGTCTGAATCCCTGCAACAAAACCTGCTCCGTAAGTATCTGAGTTCTGCTTCATAAATAAACTCTGCCATTATGTCCCAGCCTTCACGAGAGCAGCATTTTGACTTTAGGAATTTTTAACTATTTAAAATTAATACCTAAAGGCAGTTTTGCTTCTTCGCAACATGTTACATAAATAACCAGCGTTCAGAGAGACCTTTGACCACAACCATCTCACTTATAGCAGACAAGACAACGCATTTTAAAATCTTTCTGCTTTCACTCGAAGAAATAATATTTCCACATGCCCCTTGCTTCCTTAAATCTTAAAAAGAACTAGTGAAATAAATCTTAACTCTTAAAAGCTCCCTCTGTATTGTTATCTTTTCTACTTGAATAACTTTGCAAGGGCTTTTTCAGCTTTCATACAGCACAATGAAACATATATTTTCCCTTTCAAAAATATTTATGAATATTTGGAGTTGTAAGAAATTATTAGGTATCAGGCCCTCTTAACATTTCAAGGATCTAAAAAAGAATATAATATATAAAGCCCTGTAGTAAATGTATTTGTGTTAGTAATATATCTTTTGTTTCATGTAGTTTCCACATATAATTTATTTTCATTTATATATATTCATGTTTAATGCTTTTGCTTTTTATACTTCAAGAGGCCTTTTCTAAAGATGTGACCCCCTTGGGGGTCGTTGCTTATCCCCAACCATGCTGGGGCATGAGTGAGTTTATTTGTAGACACTGAGAGCCAAGGACCATGTCGTCCCAAGGAAGGAGACCACTTTTCCAGCACGGGCAGTCCGTGTGTTTATCTCTGCCCCTTCTCACTTTTATTCTTTCTTCTCTCTCATCCACCCGATCTGGATGGGAACTGTGTGTGCCCACTAGCCTAGACACCCCCCGCCCCAGTGGCCAGGAAGCAAAAATTGGATGGCTTGGATTTGAGATGCCGAGAGGAGAACCGAGGGGGGTTGAGAGCACCTGCTCGCTCATCTGGGGGCAGAGTTCATAGCTCACAGCCTGCAGTCAGCCCACTCTTCATGGTACAGTTGAGTCGGCATCTTTTCCGGATGTAAAAAATTCGTGTCTTCACGCATGCTTTTGAAGGCAGGAGGAGCACAGGAGTTCCCCAAGTTAGAAAATGAATCCTCACACTCAGAATAACAGAGATTCCCAGTGACCTCACAACAATCGTTTCTGTTTTATCTTTAACTTACAGACGGGTATGCTTTCTCGCAAGATGAGAATGGAATCGTGTCACAGTCTGAGGTGATTCGCGCATACGATACCACAAAGCAGAGACCCGACGAGTGGTGATGGGATGGGGGCTGCGAGGCAGGGGCTGCTAGCGCTCTGTGGAGAGCTCCCAGGTCTTACCGGATCTGCTGGCCAATTCCAGTCTGGTCGCGGGAGGGGAAAGCGGATCTGAGCTCATCGCATTGACTGACCGTCAGACTCGTGTGTATTACAGACATAAGCACTGTGCAGCTCCACTGTAACACCATCTCTTTCAGATTTTTTAAAGTACTTGCTAAGTCTTTGTAAGCAGAAATTGAAAATGAGCTTGTATCTTGCCAGAATGCTGTCTTAAACTGAGAATAGGTCCGTAGTCTTATGCCGTTACTCCGGGGCTGTAACTATCAGTTTATTGGATATACCACAAGGCGACCAACCATGAAAAACTCTGAAGTGGTAATAATTTATAGGGACTCTTGATATCCAGACTTAGATTTCAGAATATGCTGAAAAAAACCAGCACTCTTCTCTAAGGAACTGACTCACCTTCTTGAGCAAAATTTCTAAACAAGACATTAACAAGCGTTTGTGTCAAAAATTGTCTTGATAAATGTTTGCCAAAGACGTTCATTAAGTGTATTTCTCATTCAGTAGTCATTTGCCCAGAAATTTAAGAGAAAGTTTACCTCCAGTTCTGCTGTAAGATCTGCATGCTTGATTTTTCAAATGTAAGAGTGGTTTGCAAAAATGAGTATTTCAAGGCATTTGCTACTAAAATCCGTGGTGTTGCACCTTTGGCCTTACAAATGCTTCTTTCTTGTTTGTCTTGTTTACTTGTTAACGTTGGAGGGCCCACATGGCAATGTGACTCTGTCATTATGATACTGATTTTTAAATTGTACGTCTCCGTCATTTCTGATGGGGGGTCCTCATCCTTTAGATTTTTCTAAAAATCTGGCTTCTGCTGAAGATTGAGTGCTGTCATTTTATCTTAACGTTTTCTCTCTCAAGAAAAATACGCTTAGATATTTACGTGAGCTCCCCAGTGCTTCCGTGGAGATGTTTGGATGTTTTGTCGGATAAATGCATGGGCTTTTGTAATGTACATGGGCTCGGCTTTTGTCCTGTGTTTGGGTTCTTTCCATCAGTTCCTGCTAGAGATGCCTGCTGCCGAACATAGCCCACCCCGTGTTCTGGTGACTGCCCCTGTACTGAACCCTGAGAAACCACAGTTTGCTTGTCAAGCAGCTCCCCCAAATTAGTCACACGCTGCTAATTGGGACAAATAAGTAGTACATATTCCCCATTTTAAAAACACCTATTTTACTCAAGCCTATAACTTTACAGTCAGAGACACTCTTCATCACAAGTAAATTTTGTTACTATGTTTTTAAATGTATGTTCAGTTTAAGTTTTTTCAGCATTTCCAAGCCATCTCCTGAAAAATGCCTATTTTGCTACCAACAATAAATGGTGAAGGGGCTGTTTAAAAACCACAACCGGTTTTCTACACTCTTTTTAAAATAATGCTTTCATTTAAAAAAAAATAAAAAGGAATTCTAGTTTTCAGATACACTTCAGAGATCGAAGCAAACTTTTTGCCTTTTATTCAGAAGCCTGTTTGCCTTTAAGTGGATTTACCAGCAAAATAGGTAGAACTCCCTCTTAAAAAAAAGCAAAAAACAAAAAAAAAAGTCAACTAGAATTGCCAGGAGAGGTGATTTTCCAAGTCACTCCTTGAGTTGAATAATGTCACAATCTTTTTACCCTTTTTCTTCAAGATCTAGATTTAAAATTCAGTGGTATGTCATTTCCTTCTCTGTATTTTTAGTTATTTAGTTACAAGTATGCCTCCCCCATTTTCTAGAAATGAGAGGGGTTATAACTAACACATACATAATTCTAAAGGGGGCAAGGAGTTGACGCCGTTCACTTCCTAGACTGTTCCCATTTGGGGATTAAGATTATTGCAAATCGAAACTCCTAGAAAGACCGCAGGTGTAAGAGTCAAAGACCATCTTCAAAACTCTGAGGTCACAGATTTTGTCTACGGAAGGGATATTCAGAGCGGCTTTCCTGGGCCTCCCCCGGGCGATAGTCAAGGTCAAACCACACAAATCAAAACGCAAGAACAAGGTACATCCCTGCAGAGAAACACTTCATCGCAGTTACAGGCACGAGCTGCTTCCCTTTGCCTCTACCCCAGCAGTGGCACCCTTCTCCCAGATTTTCATATCAAAATATGATGGATGTAATAGAACTGAATCTTCTAGCCTAAAAAAAACAAAAGTTTTATTTTTATCTTAAAACATGGATTATTTCTATGGAGCTCTTCAACATGAGTAGAATACTCATGTTAATTAATGTATGAGACTGTGGTCTGAAATATGGCTAATTTAGGCCTTTTTTGTCCCATAGTCCTATTTTTGAATTATTACGTCAATTCCTTTGCTTCTTGGGTGAGGGAGGGGGTTGGACAGCAGGGAGTGACCTCCTTGGTAAAACTTAACAGCCTTGCAGTCACAGTGACTTTATAGTGTTAGAGAAAACCCTCTGCATTTTTAACCTTCCAAAGAGGGAGGAAAGTGAGAGTTTTACCAGGATTAAAACAGCTGAAGTGACTTTTTAACTTGTATTTTCTGAAATAAAGGACACATACTCTTCAATTAAAAAGTCCCTTGTAGGGACTTTGGCAAATGCTAACACCATCTTGCTTTACAATGTTTACAATTCAGAAAATACTACTTACAGCAGAAAATCCTCATTCATTTAACATTGAAAAGCTGGGAGTTGCTTCTTTAATGTTGAATAGTACACAGTGATATTGAACATGAACTTTCTACATGTTTTATATATACATATAAAAATATATTGGTAGCTCACACCCAGAAAGATGCTATTTGGCAGAAACTGTTAGCAGGAGAAGGGTGTTTCTCAGGAATGTAGCAAATTTAAAATGATCTGTGTGTTGCCTGCCCTCCCACACCCCGATCGGTGTCTGATGTGAGCCTGATTGAGCAGTGTTGTGCAGTTAGTAGAAAACCTTTCTCTAATCAAGTCAGGTGAACATGTATTCTTATTCAATAATATTACTCGTTTACATGAATTGTATAGTCATTGAGTGGAGTCAGTAATTCCTCTTACTTTTCAGGGGGAAAAGTGAATTCCAGAAATCAACATTTATTCTGATTATTAAGTTTTATGTTTTAATTTTACAATTTAGCATTCTAAATAACAAACATGAACCTCACATGATAACTTGTTCTGCATTCTGTGGACTGTACATCACTGATAACTTGTCTTTTAAAACGTTCTTTCAGGAAATGAATGCTAGTCTGAAAGTAATAGGTTGTATATTTGTAGTTTTTATTTGTAACAATGTCCTAATTATTACCATGCTAAATGATCATCAGTGTATATTTTTGTGCAGTTGGCCTATGACAGTTCTTGGTTCTAAAACTTATTTTATCAAATAAGCCTATATATAATCTTATAAATAACCATTTATAAAATTTATCGTGAAAATGCCCACCCCACTCACATCATGTAGACCAGACCTGTGGAATTCTTTTTGTAAATTCATGTAATACCATGCAGTTCGGTGCCTAATAAATGCTTTTTAATGACGAACATTTCTATAATGCTTCTTTAAGAGATCATAATCTGATTTTTCTCACATTAAAATAACCGAAGTCACTTGTGAGACCTAGTTATACTTTGCTGCATTTTAATTAACCTTCGGTGGCTATTAAAATGGAATGTAAGTTAAACTTTGAAGGAAAGGAAATAAATGTTTTCCATTTTTCGTCTTGATTTATTTTCTGTATGAAAGCAGCTGTGTTTTTGATAGGTTTATGGTTTGCATGAATTAATATTTAAAGTGGCCTAGGCCAATGCATGGCTATTGCTGTAAATCTTGATGTTTATTTCTGCCTTATAAAATTCTATCATGGCCTACCTGGAATTTAATATTCGGTGCACAAATTAATTAGTTCTCTGCACCACTTTTTTTTTAATAAGTAAATCATTTTACAAACAAATTTGAACAAATTTAATTGCAACCTTTGTTTAGCTTGCTTCTAAGAACTTTTCTTCATAAAGCTCACAAAACTTCTCAGCAAATAAATCTCCCGTAAGTAGGAAAAAAGCTAGATTTCATACATGCTTACTCTGAATTAACAGCAACTTTCCATAGGTCAGTCTGCTCTTGCAAAAACGTGAGCAGAATATTAAAAAATAATAAATATTTCTATGTTTCATGGTTCTAGAATAGAAGCCGTAAATGCAGTGAATACTGTTTGCTGTTTGTTTAGCTACTTCAAGCTTCATTTTTCACATTTTCAAGGTTATTAGGTTTAAAAAAAAAGGCAGCCTTGGAAGGCCGCTGCTATGGAGAATTGAAGTTTGCATTAAAGATAAAATAGTATTTTCAGCTCCATGAAAATCCATTCCCGCCGACACTGCTGTCGAAATCGTGAAGCTGCATGAGGGGAAAGTACTGAGTCTGTGATTATAGTTTTCTCAGGTTTGTTTCTCTCGACGTTCAATGCACTGTGTTTTATAAATAGTTATTAAATTTCAGTAATATTCAGTTCTCTGCAGTGTTATGTGTCATTGGCCTTTTGTGAATGTGCATGTTTTAAACTGCAAATTTTAAACATTTTGTCCTCTCATTGTTATTAAAAATGAAATAAACTGTACCATTACATAAAGAAATTGTTTCGGTTTTAATTGCTAGTGTTAGAAACTGGGTTGCTTTATAAAACCTTCAAAGCCACTGTAATTATAGTCTAAGAAGGTGTATCCACTTCACAATATTTTAACATTTTGTTGACCACCCGGGTGATACAGAAAATTGCCCCTCATGTTAGTCCGGCTAAAAGAGCGTGAAGCGGAGCATATGGAGTCTAGTTCGGTGGGAGGCGGGGTTAATTAATTTGAGTCCCCCTCCCAAAAAAAATTTTTTAAATAAAATTCCAGTATTTTGATTCTTCAGTCAGAAAATCCTCCCAGGATTGTCCCCATTACATATTTAAATCAGCCAGCAAGTCAACAGCTAATTCCTGGCTCCGTCCTTTCACGGCGGTTGGATTTCCTAAATTTTCTAAGCCCACCAGTTTTTTGAAGTTCATGAGAAAGTGGCCAAGGGTAGCCAGTAACATTTGAAGGAAGCAACCAAAAAAAAAAAAAAACATTAAAATTGCAGTGTGGGACAAAAGCACAAGAAACATTGGAAATGAGGCTAATGGCCTTATCAAAAGTAAGCGTCATTTGGCAAAGGGGAAGCAAGTGAAGCCTCAAATTCGTGAACTGCTGGCACAGGGTCAGTTCACAGAGAGGCTGCACTGGGCGAGTAGTTTGAGAAGCCTCTGGCTACTAGCGAGCGGCGGCGTGTGCTTAGCCGTCGGGGGGGCCCCATGTCCTTTCCCACGGTCTTTCCAGGGCCACCGATTGCATGTGGGTCTCCCAAGCAAAACCACAGCAAAACGAGGTGTACAGAAAAGTTACCTGTGGATTATATCCAATGACCTGCACATTCCTCTCCACTCCCCCTTGAAGTCAGCCCTGTGTTTATACTGACCCCGGGGTTTCAGACACCGTCTAATATTACCTAAGTACTAAAGGAAGCAGCAAACTTAAAATACATTCTCATAAATTCAGTATGTCATCCCCATTGAATGCGTGTTTCCGTATGCTTGTGGCGTCTCTAACCTCAGCTTCCATTTTGGCAACACAGAGCCACTCATTTTCATGAAGAAAGATCTTTCTAACCTGGTTAATTTCACTAATAGGCTGGTAAAAATTATTGGAAAATACAAACTATGGTTTACCATTGTTTTATTTCAAATGCGAGCTCTGTATCCAGCATTTCAAATAAGAATTCTCTGTCAGGATAATTGCATTAATAACTAATGTTTACTTGTAGTTTTAAAATAGCCATATACATGTCAAAATATGTCAACAGTTTGTCCCTTAATAGTTCAATACATCTGTAAATTCTTGTTTTTCCTGAATGTGTACTAAGTTTTTTAGGTTATGCAAAGCTAAATTGATCCTAACCCAATGAAATGAACCAGATTCCTAATTGTGATTGCATATACTTTCAGGAACATTTTTGGTTATCTCATTTTAGAAAATTTCTCATGGATTTAAGTCAATCTGGCCAATTCTCCCCTCTATGACATAATAATAACACCAGGAAAAAGTAAATAGGTGGGAGAAATAAGAGGGAAAAATCTATCCATTTGGACAACTAATAGGTATAATGAATAATCATTCTAAAGCAAATTTATTAAATGTACAGGTCGTGAATACCCAACAGGATGGGAGAGCGCTCTACTCCTGGCGACAAGGGGACGTTGGCCAGCTATCAAAAGGGGCCATGGATTTTCATGGACGCACTCCATCAAACCATGGGCCCGTTTTCTCTGCTCCCTGCCCTCCAATCAACAGCTACCTCTGCCCTCCCACAGTACTTAGCCTTTTGTTTCTGTTCTAGGGTAGATCATCTGCTTTCTATTATTTATCGTTAACTTACTACACAGCTCCCTCTCCACTAGAATGCAAGTGATTGGAGACAGTGACTCTAACTTCTTATTTCTCAAGACAACCCTAAGCAATAAGGTGCCATTAGTATCTCATCGCCATTTTACAAATGAGAAAACTGAGACACAGTGAAGGTATGTATGTAGGTGGCCCAAAGTCACTCAGCTTATAATAAGTGACAGAGCCAGAAAACTAACCCAGTCACTGTGACACCAAAATCCCTGCTAGGTCACCTGGTCTCCTGAGTTTCTCATGTGCAAAGGGAGAAATGTTGCTCACCTAATATTTCTATTCAAGCTTCGTATTATTCTGTATTTCATAATGTAGCACAAACTCTGACTGTTACAATCCCCTCTATAATAGGATATGTGCAATATTACACAATCACCTTTTTCCCAGGAGATTTTCTGAAAAGTCACTTGGCTATCTTTTTCCTGAGAAAATTAGGCCTTCTAGAAATTCTAGAAATTTCATTCTACTGGGTAGGGAGCGTGTAGTAAGTTATATGTCATAAAGAATGTAGAATTTCAAAACAGCCCACTGGGGTTCGAATCTTGGCTCTGCTATTAGTGTCTGGCCTTGGGCACAGCCTTTAACCTTTCTGCTTTGATTTCTTCATCTGCACAACAAGCATGATGACAACCCTTACTGCAGGCTTGTGGAGATTAAATGTCACAATTCATGAGGCATTCAGGACACACACCGTGCTCAGTAAATGGCACCCATTATTTGCATAAGTATCTTTCAAAGTGTAGAACTTCGGTTCTTCAAAATAATCGTGATTTTAGGGTATTAGGACCCAAATTCTTTGTGAAAGTAATAAAGCATTAATCAGCCAAATTTCTGCTATATTTTGGTGGTGTGGCAAGTGGTGGCAAGCCTCTCTTTGGAAATTTCAGGTGATTTGGCATGACCCTTGCTCTCTAAACTTTCTAAAATGGAGATGTGATCAAGCCGCTTTCCCTCAGGGACGCCTTCAAGGTTCTCCCTTGCATTTGGTCTGACCACCATGGTTTTCAAGATCTCGAATACTGACCCTGACCATCTCTCCACACTCACGCTTGGAATTCTTTGTCTAGTTTCCAGATTGTTCCTTGTTTATTTATGCTGGTGGGTGCCTCCGTGCCTTTCTACCAGTTCTTTGCTTAATATGCTCTTCCCCTCATTCCCAGCACTGGTCTCTCCCTCCCCCACCCAGTCTTTCTCACTCACCTCCCATTCATCCGGAGGCTCAGGTCCAATCTCGTCCCCTCCAGGTGAGTGAGGTGTTGCCAAGGCAGTCTATGTGTCCCCTATCATCGCAGTTACCAGAATGAATTCTAAGTGTTGGTTTGTTAGGTTCCTTTCCCCCTACATGACTGCGCTCCTAGAAAGCAAGAAAGATAACATGCTTCTCTTACAGCGCGTCTGTAACACCTTGTCACAAGGACTTGCAGCCATGCCTGAGTGCGTGAACATAGTGGCTCTCTGGATCAGACCTGCGTTTTACTCATCTTGATACTCCCAACCCCTAGCCCGGTGCCTCCATGGGTGGTGTCCAATAAATGCTTGCTGAATGGACGATTTCTGGAAATCTGCTGCAGGATGGCCTCATTACCCTGGGTTTGTAAGTACTCTTAGCCACATATCTTTCAGAGAGAAGTCCAAAGACATGCACTATATGGCAACAAGTAGGTGGGGCTGTGGTTTGATTCAGTGTCGCTGAGTGCCATGTTACACTGAGGACACAATGTCTCCCTAATTTTAAACAACTTACTGCCCATTAACTTGATGGATTGGAGCACCTTGCTAAGGAAGGGAGGTTTGCAAACGTGAACTTTCTGAATTCCTTGGCATTATTTTCCGTAATGGAACTGCTTCCCGAAGGGATGGCAACTAAAGCACAGCCACTAGAGAAATCTGACGAACTAGATGGTTTTCAGTGGAGGCAGTTCTGCCCTCTAGAGGACATTGTGGGGCCGGCTGTGGCACGACCGCGTTGGGGTAGGGGGACCGACGTGCCCATGGGTATTCACTGGATGGTACTCGGTTTTAACAGAGATCCCACGATGCATAGGATGGTCCACCCGACAAAGACTTGATGACCGTTGGCATGACTTTGGAATGTCCCACCTTTCCTTTAGGTGGAAACACCTAATCCCATTTTCCTGTACACTATCTTTTGCACTGCTTTAGTATACACTGAATTTTCCAGATATCTAACTACTGTTAACACCAAAAGGAGATCAGACCTTGCTCTGTTTGGAAAAAATCACATTAAAAGCCGCAATGCAATCCAGATGGGTGAGTAGCCAGTCTAGCACACCCGCGTCGGTCTGGATTCGGGGCTGCCGGGTCTCAGTGATTCTGCGTAAAGGTTTGACTCTGAGACCTTTGTTAGGTCTACTGAAGCTGTTACATTTTGAAATAGATTATTTTCCTTTTCTTTCTCCTATTTATCGTGAAGACGTAATCAATACCATGTATTGATTTTTAAAAATTGTATCTGTAGTGAAAAATATTACCAATAAATTTCAGTTTAGGATAAACGGATGGCACAACATGTTTGCTCTGAGGAGAGCTCGCCGGGCCCAACAGAGTGGACAGTCGCTGCTTTAGAGAGAGGAACTGGGCTTCATGCTTTCCTCCACACGGAATTCCATGCACAGAAATGTCAAAACCTCCCCGCAGGTGTCCCCTTGCTGTTCGAATCTGATTTTGCACACAGCTCCAGGACTGACCAGCTATGGGGCCCAGGGCAAGTTCCTCACTCCTCCAAGTCCAGAAGATAGGAACTGAAATACCTCCCTGTTTGGAGGGTAAGATGAGTTAGCGCATACAAACATGGACAATAATTTTGGATGCCTGGGTGACGCGGTTAAACATCCAACTCTTGTTTTTGGCTCAGGTCATGATCTCAGGGTCTTGAGATCGAGCCCCACGTCAGGCTCTGCACTCAGCACAGAGCCTGCTTAGGACTCTCCCACTCCCTCTGCTCCTCCCCGCCATGTTCTCTCACTCTCTAAAATAAATAAATATATCTGTAAACATATATATTTAGGATAGTTTTTGGTTCATAAGAGCCCAGTAGAGATTAACTTTAAAAATATCAGGAGAGCACTACGTAACAAACATGCATAAAACCAGTCTAATGAAGTAGGAGGGCTTCAGAGCATGCCCAAAAATGTATCCGGTTACTGGGAAGCCTTTCCTCCTTCCCTTCCTTCCTCCCTCCCTCCCTATCCTGCTTTCATTTCTTAATTATTTTGGTGAGTATGGGATATCTGAAGTCACCATTTTAATCATGGGAGAAAGCAGGGGACTAGAAGTCAGAGCTCCTCTGCCATCAGACTGGACAAAGGCACAGAATTTCGAACTTGCTCCCTCAGCTGGAAAGCAAAGTGGCAAGGCCACATGACTCTCTTAGATCAGAAGAGATTTTCTCAGTTGGTAGAGCATGTGACTCCTGATCTCAGGGTCCTGAATTCAAGCCCCACGCTGGGCTTAGAGTTTACTTAAAAAATAAAATAAATAACAGTGGATTGTATTTTAAAAAAAATAAAAATGAAAAGAGCTATTGAGGGTGACATATGGTAGCGTGAATTCATGTAAACCTGGGTTCCCAAACACCCTCAGGGGCCAGGGATGTTACAGAATTGAGGGAACTGGGCCAGGTTGGGAGGCCAGGCAGGAGGCTGGTGAATGGCAAGTGGCTGGTCTGAAATGGCAGGACAAGGACCCTCCATGCCACATCTTCCGAGTGTCCCAAGAAGCCAGAAATCCAGATTCTTATGAGAAATGTCCCGATCTTTAAATCTATAAAAATTCACTTCCTTCCCTGCTTTTCACAAGCCCTGATGCAGAAAAGAGCTTTTTAATGCAATTCAAAATCAATGTAGGATTTTTTTTTTAGATTTCAAAATATGAAGTGCTAAGTAAAGACATTTCCTTTTATTGAGTAGCAGAGTATCATTAAGAAGATAAAATGAAGCGCTTTGATCTAAAATTTCAAATGGGTTTCACAAAAACATAAAGTATTTTATTTATTCTAAGCCAGCAGAATATAGGCCCAAATGTGTAATCGTCAGACGTGGAATTCAGGGGCACTTTCAGATGCATAATATTAGGTGACTGTAACCAACAGCTGAACTCTGAACTCCACAGTTATTAACATAAAAAATTTCAGTGTGACTACTGAATAATTAGTACCGTCAATTGTGGTAAATACATTAAGTTACAAATCTTTACATTTGTACATAACTCATTTAACAAATAAAGGTTTTAAGACTCAACTGTCCAACTTCCATTTAAACACTAAATGTTGCTGAACAAAAAGTCTGCAATAAATATTCCCTCAAGTGGGTGGGGGAAATGCTCTTACGTAAGATCGGTGTTACAACGAATAGCTGAGTAAATATTTAAACCTTTATACTCCTCATGTGGTTACTGAAATCTTGTATTCTGAAAAAGCTCTTATATTTTAAACAAAATTTAGTTATTAATTTAAAAAGTAACTGTTCTCACAATGCTAATATTATTCACGGTTAGGCTGCTCCCCGAATCATAAATAGGTTGTTCGACTGTCCCCTCAGATTGCTGAGTTGTTAGTTTTTTTAAAAAGAACCTTCAGTAATTACCGTCAGGTGTTTTTCTTTGCTTGTTGATGTATAGATTTGTATTATGACTCACTAAACAACTGAGAATGAAAAAAGACCATGTGGGCCCTTCCTAACGGGACAGCTTGAACTGTCCAATAATGCATCTCCAGCCAGCCTGCAACTTTACAGTCCAACTGCTGCCTATTTGGAGTAAAAGTAGCACAAACTGAAATGTGATAATCACCATGTTTTCAAAGGCAGAAAGCAATTCTGTAACACACCCATCCTGTGATTGGGGCCAGGAAGCGTAGGACGAAGAAGGTGCTGTATTTTCTAGCACATGCCTCCAGGACCGTACTGGGTGCAAGGGAAATTCCCCCCGAAAGTCCTTGTGGCAATGGCGACAGGCCTCCACCTGTCTTGCGGGTGTCCTACCGGCTGGATTTATCGCGGTGGCCTGTCAGCTAGAACTGAAGTCCGGACAGCTCTTCCCAGGCAGCGGGGGCTCCTGCTGGAGCGGGTAAGCGAAGTACTGGGGTGACACCAGGAAACCAGACGGCTGCGTCAGGTGGATTGGGTGGCCCGTGGTGTAAGGTGGGGGCGGTGAGGGCACCAGGCAGCCCGGCTCCGCTCTGGCAAAGGAGAATCTGCGGATGGAGCCCCCGGTGGAGCTGGAGCTGGTGGCCGTGCTGGACTGCCTGGAAGGTGCCCTGAGGCTTGTGGAAGTCAAGATCATGGGCAGGGTCTCTGTCTGGTAGCTGCGGAGTGAGAAGCGGATTGGCTGCTGTGAGGGCTCCTTGGGTCTCAAGCAGGTGCAGCAATAAATAGCCACTAAAGAGCCCAGGATGATGAAGGCAATGAAGATGGAGCCGACAATGAGGAAGGGGACGTAGACGGGCTCTAAAAGGGAAAAACAGACAGACACAGGTGTTGGGACAAGAGCCTCCCAAACTCCAGGCACCTTACTGGTGGGACGTAAACGGCTCAGTATGACCACCCTGGTCAGCCCAGGCTCTCAGAGCTTGTTCCTGCTGATCTCCGAAGTGCGAACTCAGACGACCGAATATTCTTGCTGAGAGTGGGGAGGAAGCAAACTGATACTGCGGCCTCTGTTAGCAATCAGCCATTATATTGCACATCTGGAAATCAGAAGGAACAGACTCTGCCCTCCTGTTCGAGCACTGGAGGGAGGGGAAGGGTGAGCTGTTTGGTCACCATATCTCTGGACTTAAATCCAGGTTTCTGGTAGTGTTACCACGGTGGAAGCAGTCATCTTTCATCCAAGAATCTCCAATCTAAGCAAAGAGAACCAGGCCTGTAAATGAGAGCCCCAGTAGGAGACTAAGGAAAGAACGGTATAAAGAAACCCATAACGGACCCCAATTAACTGTGTCTCTGACTGCATCGGAAACTGTCATCTCTGGATACTTCTTCCCAGAAACGGCTTGGGATGCCCACTCCAGCTGCCACACCCCTGCCCCTCGATTCCCACCCACACTCTGGGAAGGTCAGGCCGAACCTTCAATCACGAGACAGTTCTTCGTTTTGGTGGCTTTCCGTGACAGCGTCCCTCAGAGAGAGCAGACCCATTTCCTTCTCTCTGTGCAAGATGGACATAAAATTTCCCACCCCTGAGCCCCCCCACCCCCCACAGCTCTGGGAGACACTCCAAGTGTCTCCCCTGTCTGATAGAGCCACCTCTGGATGCAACCTCCAGCTCAGAGGCGAACGGAAGAAGACCCGCGTTGACTAAGGCCTTACTGTGTGCCTGGCTCTTTCTCGTTATCTGATTCCAGTCTCGTGGAGACTCTTGTGAAGTGGACATGGTAAGCTCTGCTTTCCAGATGTGGAAACATACGTGTTTTTGACCCTCCCCAAGACACACAGGTGCTGACTGACAGGTAACTATCAACCCGGAGGCTCTTGTGGGTTCCTGGGTGTCAGCCCTTGGGTCTCCCATGGCTCTGCCACGTTTAGTAGCACCCTGTAGAAGGGGGGGGAAGCCACCGACCAACCACTTACTGGGAGCACCGTGCTAAGCATTCCTACACTCTCATTTAATCCACAACGCAACTCCTCTGAGAACCGTATGCGCATTTTAGAGTTGAGAGGAGGCCCAGAGCAGTTAAGTAACTTGCCCAAATTACACAGCTGGCAAGGGAAAGAGTCACAAGCCAAGGTCCCTGAGAGCTGGGCCGATCCCACCTCCGTGCAGGGACGGCCCCTCTCCTGCTGTTCCCGGGCAACAAAGCGGATTCGGAGAAGCCCAGGAAGGAACCCCCGATGCAGACTGCGCACTGACACTTAACACCGCAGAGCAGCCGGGGCCCCCAGGGTGAGTGGAGTAAGCCAAGGGAGAGTCGGTATCCTTTATTTTTATTTATTTATTTATTT
>NW_024426996.1:48320989-48593749 GCF_017311325.1 Ursus maritimus
TTTATTTATTTATTTATTTATTTATTTATTTATTTATTTATTTATTTTTAAACAAGCGAGGACGGCCTAGAGTTCCCTGCTTTCCCCTGCGCATCTTTTCTCCAGAAACCACTTCCCCAATCCACCCGCTTGGGGGTTTTGACGCTCAAAATTAAACTCCTTGAGAGTATAATAGAGTTCTAAGGCAGAGCAGGCTCCCCTTTCCTCTGGGTTATCATTCTCTAGGCGGGGGCGCTGGGGCGGAGGGGGGACTCTGGGCACCATTAATTCTCTTTCCCGGGGACCTTCTCTTGCCCGCTTCAGACTTCGGCCGTGGAGTTCTGGGGTGTCACCCGCTCTTAGCTCCGCCCGCTCCCCCGGTTTCCCGGCCGTAAAACGATCGCCTCAAGCTCTAGCGGGTTTCCCTGACGTTCCCATTCAGGTGGAAAGCTTTTTATTTTTTTTCCTTCTTTCTTTCTTTTCTTTCTTTCTTTTCTTTCTTTCTTTTCTTTCTTTCTTTCTTTCTTTCTTTCTTTCTTTCTTTCTTTCTTTCTTTCTTTCTTTCTAGGTGTAAAGTTCCTCTGCTGGGGTCATGATTTACTCCGCTCTGAACTGAGCGGAAATTTGACCCGTGTTTTCCGACATGAGAATAGGGGGCGGGTAGCCCCTGCGACCCTGGTTTCTAAATCTCCACCTCGAGGACCTGGGCATTTCTGAAAGGCATGACAATAGGGGGTGGGCCGGAGGGTAATTCGATGCAGAGAAATGAAAGGAAGTCGGGAGAACGAGGCAGAGGCTTAGGAACGCTACCAACGATCCACCAAAAAGGGGGGGGGGGTGAACGTAGCTCAAGTTCCTTGGCCCTGCGGGGCTGCAGATGAGCGCTCCCCAAGAGTGGCGGTCTCTGGCCGCCGGCAACCCCCGAAACTCCTGGAGTGACCAGGGCGCGCCATGGGGAAAACTGCAGTCCGACCTGGCACTGTCCCCGTAGCTCTTCCCCTCACCTCCCGCGCTCCCGGGGGCTCCAGCTGTCTCGCCCAGGGTCACCAGGTGCCAGCCCTGCGGTCCTCGCTGTCCCTTGCAAAGTTTCCTGGGGCCGACCTGCGGAGACCGCGTGTGGCGGGAATCGGGACTGCAAAGGAATGAGGGCGCCTGACCCGAAACGCGACCACCCACTCGCTCCGCCTCGATGCCCCCACCCGGCCGCTCCACCGCGCCAGGCCCAGGCCGCCTGGGCACGGGGGAAGCGCGCGCGCCAGGACGCTGAGGAGGGCCGGGGTCGGCTACTACGCGCGGTGATCGCAGGTGTCTCCAGCTCTGCCTGGCGTTGTTGGTGCACGCTACTTGTCAGCCGGCGTCGGCCGCGGCGCAGCAGTAGCGCAGCGCGCAGGAGCCGCAGCAGATGGTGGCGTCCAGCGTGTCGAAGTCCTCCGGGCATTGGAAGCCCTCGTGGTAGTTGCCCTGCACGTCCACCCAGCCGTGGCAGTATTCTCCGGACTGCTGGGCGCCCGCCGGGCTCCAGCACAGCCAGCCCAGGAGCATCCAGAGCGCCAGCAGCGCCCCCATCGCCGCTGGGCGCCCGGGGCGGCCGGGAGGGGACGCAGCTGGAGAGCGAAGGGCCGAGCGCCGCGGTGCCGCCTCCCCCGGGGCGCGGCTCGAGCGGCTGGCCCCGGCGGCCGAGGCCCCCCTCTCGCGTGGGCTGCTAGGAGGCCGGGAGGGGATGGGAGCGCGCCCGGCGCTGCAGGCCAGAGGGGTCGTGGCGCGTGCGCGGGGCGGGGGCAGAGGGCCTCGGGAAGCGCCGGCCGAGGCTGCTGCTGGGGCTGCTGCTGCCGCCCTTTGCCGGTCTCATACTGCTGCGGGCGCGAAGGGCGCGCCGACCCCTCGGCCGCCTCCCACCCCACTCCTCAGGGGAGCCATCGCGTCCCGGGCTGGCGACCCCCGCGCCGCACAGCGCCCCTCCTCGTGGCCGTCGCCGGGTCCGAGCGGAGCCCGAAGGAGGAAGAAGTTGAGATCCCCACGCGCGGGCGCCCGGGACCGGCGGCCCCTCCACCCCCGCCCCTGTCTGTCACGGGAGCAGGAGTCAGCCTGGCCGCGGCCAAGTACAAACGGCCTCGGGGTTGCTGACAGCTCTGCCTGCAAGGCGTCCTTTAAAAAGGAAGAGGGAGGGGGAGACAGCGAGGGCTAAGAAAGAGTCCGCCCTCCTGGGTCGCGCCGCTGGAGCTAATCACCGCGGGCGCTGCGCGAGCGGCCGGTCCCCGGGGCTTCGGGTTCGCGCGCCCCCCTCCGCCCTTCCCGGCCGCCCCCGCCCCCCGCGCTCTCCCAGGACTGGACTCTAGACCTGCGCGGAGCAGGCGCTCCCCCCCGCACACCCCGACTCCCGCACCGCCCAGAGACTCCGCAGAGCGAAGGCGAGGGCTGCCGAATTTCTGCGGCCATCCACTCGGGTTGGCGCGCGGGTGGAGCGCGCGGGTGCTTTGTATGGATGTACTAAAAAGCCGGCGCGACGACTGCGGTGAATCGACTCTTGTGTCGCCTGTTACACATTTCCGGACTCGATCCTGGGGCACCTGTTCTAAGGGTTCAGAACATGATTTTAAGGGGCCGCCAACATTTGCACTTAGTTTTCCACCTGAAAGTTTCCACTTCTAGGAGGAACGGCACGTTTTCAGCAGCAGACACACACATGCACCCCCCCCACGCCCCCAACCTGCGTGCCTCTGGGTGAAGAATCGTCGGTCACCTCCACCAGCCGAGGGCAGCTGGAAAACCCTCAAAGAGCACGACTTCGTTCACGCCCACAAAGGAAATAAAAGAACAAAATTAATGATAATTGAGCCGATCTGAACTTCTGTTCGGGCAAAGAAACACATTTATTTAAATGATGTGTCCCCTGTGTGCTATTTTCAGGGGCACTGCTCCTTTAGCAGCGTAAGTGCCTTATGAAGCTGGTGTTATGTGAAACCTAGGCTAAACTCAGGCATTTATTTTTACTGCATCCTGAACTTCCTCTCATCTTTTAGTGGTGTGTGTGAATATGTTCCACGTATCTCAACCTATTTGTCAAACACTCTGAATGCCCGAGTCACTGATTTAGATGTTGGCAAGTTGAGTGAAACAAAAGAGACAAAAGTTTGCTGTACACCAGCAATAAAAAGCGTGCGGTCAAAAGCATTTACCACGCCCGCAGCTTCCCCGTGGTCCCCAGTCGGTTCAGAGCATTTTTTTTTTTTAACTCTGAATAAAACGGTTTCTCTTTTTAAATCCAAGTTAAAGTATATTCCAAGTAAAGAATTACTTCTGACTTCAGCTTTTAAATATTGGGATTAGCATGTAGTTATGAAAAAGCAAAAATAATGCCCAACATTTCAGATGGTAAGTAGGACTGCGTAAATATTTAGCTTTCTTGCTCTCTTAGAAATAGATATTGCTAGGGACAATAATAAGCTATTAAGTAAAACCAAATTAAGTTCTGGCTTTTATCCACAAACAGTGGTACAGTTTTTCTTGACTTACGCATATGGAAAAATTGTTTTTGCAAAAGATTTCTTGGGTACAATGTTTTTATTTGAAAAAAAAATGTTCTTGCCAGACTTAAAGTTTTTTTAAAAGTTGTTTTTTAGGAGTGTGGTTTGGATTGTAGATATCCTGAGCAATTAAGGGAAAAGGTCATTTTGAACCACAGCAAAAGTGAGTTCCAGTGATCATAATAAGATGATAAAACTACAAAGACATGTTTACTGCTAATAACTTTCCCAGAACCACACCTCTTTATATTATTTTTGTTAAATTTAAAGGAATTCCATTACATCACAACTGCAAACAGTTCTGCACATTTGCTAGTCCCCCAAGGGTCAAGTTTCTCTCATTATCCAGCTGTTCTTTGATAGCATTAATATTTTAAGGAGTGATTTGTTGGCGCTTACCTCCCATTAATTACATTCTCCATGCCACAGTGGGATTCTTTTCCTTAGGACACCAACTACAATTAATTCCTTCATTTGAAGCCCCTGTCTATTTGACTTATTTAGAGGGCATTTTACCCAAATTTAGTTGGATGTTTACCAGTGGAAAAAACCAAACCTCCGAATTCCTTGCTACTCCATAGATCTGATGTGCTTGAACATTTGAGCAAGTGTGCGCCATGCTTTCTTATCGAGATCCAGGTGCCTTTAAACCATTACAATCATCAGCTCAGGGGGCGTGCCCATGGGGGGGGGGTGTTTGGTTCTTTGTCATAGGAGAGCTTCACAAATTTACACAGACAAATTTTAACTGCAAAAGTGATGTCCTCAGAATGCTCTTTGTGAATAGCAAGAGAATATGCATTTCTTTGTAGGTTTATAAACATCCAAATTTTCTATTATTCTGTTATTACTTTAATAGTAAAGGAAGATTAAAAAGTTCTCGTAGACCCCCTGTGAAGACACTAGGGGAAGACATGGAGATGGAAAATAAAATCCATACCATCTGGGGTATTATGTGGAGGTTTTGGAAATTCTATATTTTTCCTTATCTCAGTAACACAAATTCCATATTTTGGTGAATAACCCAGTCATAAGGGATCATTTCCTCAGCCTACATTCTCTTGTGGCCCTGCCTCCAGGAAATTCTATAGGAAATGAGTGAAATGATATGATGTCTGGGATTTGCTTTAATAAACACCAGCAAAAGAGAAAGAGAGAGTGAAGGAGAGAGGGAGAGAAAGAGAAAGAGGAAGGGGGGAGAGAGGGAGGCAGAGGAGGAAAGAAGGAAGGAAGGTAGGAAGGAAAGAAGGAAGGGAGGAAGGAAGGGAGGGAGGGAGGAAGGAAGGAGAAAAAAGAAAGGGTAGGGGAGAAATGGAATAGGGAAGATGGAATAGAAGGAACTGGAACACAATTGGTAATATGTTAATCATCGTAGCTGTGCAAAGGGTACTTGTACAATTGAAATGCAATTCTTTCTCTTTTTTATGTATGAAGAAAAACTACATACACAAGTTTTTTTTATTTTAATTGATAAGAATTGATAGCAGCATGAAACTACCACTGGACCACATTTTAAAACTTTGTCTTGTTTCTTTCTCCTTGTTTTATAGTCTTTGGAGCAGAGTGAAAGATTTGAGAAAAGTAAAAGCAGAGAAGTAAAGACAAAGAAGGCAAAATGAATGTATCAGAAGGATTGGAATCAAAATGTATTAAGAAAAGAAGGAGAAAAGGCCAAAGGAATGTAAAAGTGAAAATAAATGAATGAATAATTAATTAATTAATTAATAAGGACAATTCACTTTGGCTTTGGAAATCCCCTCCAGAGCATTTGTATTGGACCCAGAAATAAAATAGAAAACAGAAATTTTCTCAGCCCCTCCCTCAAGTTCCTTTCTGGAGTGATTTCTTATCACTAACCTTCCTTTAACAACTTTGCCCAAGACTTAATGGAATTTCTTCCTTGAATCACTCACTATAAATCTCTTATTCCAGGACCCTGTCAATCTGAGTTACCGGAAAGGTATTTTTTCCTCAAATTTGTTTTGGCACATATCCACCGCTAGAGAATAGCAAGGTGCCCAGAAGCATACTCCCAGCCCCCAGCAGCCCAGCCCCCAGCAGCCCAGCCCCCAGCTGGCCCTTCCACCTGCCCTGTGCAGCAGCCGGCCTCAGAGTCTTCATTTATGAAGAGGCGATTAGACATAGTGCCCTTAGAATAGTGTTTCTCAAACCATAAGGTGCATAGAAATCACCTGGGGGCCTTGTTAAAATGCAAGTTTTGATCCCCAAGGTCTATGGAGGGGCCAGAGATTTCTGCATTTCTAACAGGCTCCCAGGTAAGGCCAAGGCCGCTGGTCTGAGGACCATCCTCTGCGCCCCTCTGGCCCTCCTCTACCCTTGCCCTCACCCACAGGAGAAGGAATGAATGGAGCCGAAGGGACCCAACCAAAGCCCATTTCCTCACTTTCTATACCACTCTCTGGGCCTTAAGATACCAGCAGTCCCTCCTCAAACAGACTCAAGCCTTTGCTTCTAGGGTTTGCAGAACCATTTCCTGGTCATTCACTTGTTCTAGGACCACATGGTTAAAAACTCCTAAACCAGGCTAAGGTAGCCTAACCCTTACACAAGAGGGCCCCTGCGGTGCAAGATGAGGTCGAGATGGGAAGCGGGGGCAGGAAGGGGCTGGCCCCTCCATGTCTGTTCTTGACAGACACCTGTTGGCGTGGGCCTGTTTCTAGCACGTAGTAGGGGCTCAGTAAATTGTCCAGAAGGAATAAGTGAGTGATTGAATAAATGACAAAAGGAACATCTTCCCGTAGTGATTTCACAGCCTCTACCACACCTCGTTGTAATTCTGTGATAGGGCAGGTGTCTTCCCCCCTAGTTTGGCCTTCTTTTTCATGATTACCTCTTGGAACCCAGCAGAGCGCCTCGTACATGGCGAGTGCGCAGTAAATGTTGAGTAAATAACTGTAAACAATAGATGAGTGGTTGAGAACTTGTGACCACTGAGTGACATCCATCTCACCACTACAGAGCCGGAGCAAGTGAGTATCCGGGAGTGACCAGCAGAGGGCGGGCGGTCAAGAGTCCGGTATGGGTACCGACCGCACAGGGCCGTCACCAGCCATCCTCCGTGGAGACCGACAGTGGGGACACTTGTCCAAGAGAAGAGAGCTATGATGCGGACAAAATTGGCCGGCACCGTAGAAAGAATATTCTAGATTTGAGTCGGATGAGTCTGGGTTTCTGAGTGTGCTTCTTTCTGATCACATGGCCTTGAGCAAGGTCCTTTCTTCGGCTTACTGAATCTCAGCTTCCATGTCTCTAAAATGAGGGGAATGGGAGAGAATAACCCCTCTCTTTTGAGAGATTATTGTAAGGATTCAAAATAGAACACGTCACAGCCTGGCTCGGGGTAGGGGCTTCAGAAACAGTAGGTATTACCCACCACCAGCTGGTTTGAATCTACAGTCAAATTATCATGGCAAGTTTCCTGCTCACCAGAATGGGCCTGTGCCCTGATTAATTTGAGCGGATTATTTACAGTGCTCCATCGTTCATTCCCTTATTCATTCAATGTGCCCATTCATAACCACTGGCTATTGAATATTGATTATTCACTTTTAGAGTTGCTCTCCTGAGACCTGCCCCAAAGCTAGGAGCAGTGAGGGATGAGGGTGGGTGTCAGACGATCCCAGTGGAGGGACAGGCCCTGCTGGACAGACTTTATTTCAGCTGGATTTTCACAAGGTGCAGCCCCAGGCACAGGTGGGCATTTAATAAGTATCCGATTAGTCTGTGATTCCATATTATGTCAGTAGAGATGTAATTTATTAACCTGGGCTCCTGGCAGCCTTCCAGTGTATGTATAATAGAATGACATTTTTCATGCAGAGATATAAATTAAATTAATTGGCATCCGTATTTAATTGAAACTTCCTTGACAGTAGATGGATTCCCCCCAACGCCACCCCTTTCTCAGCAAGGGGCATTTCCTTCTGAGTGCTTGCAGACTGAAGAGAGGCCAGCCCCAATTCCTGGGGCTCCCCAAGGAGCTGGCTTTCAGCAGGGTTTAGAGCAGCACGGAAAGTGAATCGGCCCTGGAAACATGGGAAGTTGCCACACTGCGGCCACGTGTTTTTTTTGGTGGGGGAAAGGGTTTTAGAGGACAAAGAAACACAGAATGTTTCTGTCTTATTTCTGTCTTCTTACTCTCCTTCTCACCTTTACCAGCCACACAGAATGTTTGGAAATTTTTTAAGTTACCCGTAAAGTTTGTAAATCATATGGAATTCTTTGGAAAACTACTATATAGTTGCTGTCAAAGTTACTTTTTATTTTAATTCTTCTCCCTTTCAAGTAGCCTGTATCTGGTTGGCTCTGCTGGTGACATGAGGGCCCGATGAGGCAAAGGTCCTAATTTCCACCCCGTGGGTCAACTAAGTTTCCTCTGTCTCAGGAATACAGAACGCACACTTGACCTTGGCTTGCAAACACCTGCTATGAGTTATTTGAGGGCATCAGCCAGAGAACTTGGTTCTGACAGATGCAGTCAAATATGCAGCTTGGAAAATGAGCTCAGTGTCATACGCTCCTACAGCAAATGGGTCAACAGTGTTATCTTTGTAAATATTAGTGTCTAATATCTAGTGCTCGTGGGCCCCTCACCCTATCCTCAAAACTGTATTCTAGAGTTCTTTCTGCTCTATCTGCTCCGCCATCTGATTTCATTCAACCATTCATTCTGTACAATCACTTTATTTTCTACATCTTTAACATACTTTCTGTAATAAAGGATACGAAGAAAATTCACCCTTAGCATTTTTCTTTGGCTTCTCCTCTTGAACTGGGCTTAAAATACAGACTCCATTTGTAGCTGTCTGCATGGCTAGTCCAATTTAGTATGTAAACTCTTTAGTTTACGTCCCATTATGCTTCTTCCATTTAGAACCTATCTGTTTGGCAACCTCAGCTCTCTTGAAGACGGGAAATGCAGAAAACAATCTTCTTTACGTGTANNCCGTGTATGCCCCCCCCCCCGCCCACACACGTACACCCTCTTCTTAAGAAGGCATAAAAGAAATCACAAAGTCTGGTACTAAATGTAGTTTATTGATAAGAGTGCTTTATGAACAACGTGGACGGAACTAGAAGGTATTATGCTAAGCGAAAAAAGTCAGTTGGAGAAAGACAAATACCATATGATTTCACTCATATGTGGAATTTAAGAAACTGAACAGATGAACATAGGGGAAGGGAAGGAAAAATAAAATAAAATGAAAATTGAGAGAGAGGCAAACCATAAAAGATGCTGAACTGCAGGACACAAACTGAGGGCTGCTGGAGGGGTGGTGGGTGGGGGAAAGGGATCATTGGTGATGGGCATTCAGGAAGGCACTTGCTGTAATGAGCATTGGGTATTATATGTAACTAAATTCTACCCCTGAAACTAATAAAAAATAAAAATAAAGAAAATGTGCTAAGTCCTATAAAGTGTTAAAGATGTTTAGATAAAAAAAAGAATGCTTTAAGCCCCCACACAGGGCCTATCTTTTATTTAATGTAACTATTATTATGAACATATAGTATTATCTTTGTTAGCAATTATTTTTTTCATAATATGAGCATGCCTCAATCACCCAAAAGCTAGCTACCTGTCTACCCATATACCTACCTCTATAAATTAACATACATTCTGTTGATTGGTTACTTAGTAGGACCACATGGTCAGTTTTATAATGACTTATCAGCCTACCTCTGATATTTTTGGTGTAAATAAAAATGTTTATATTTTATTTTTACTAAATCATGTTAACCTATAACAAATTCCCTTTAGGAACATTACCACATGATTACAAGTTTAGTCTTACGAAGATTAGAAGCCAATTTGAAAAGTAAGGCCCTGGGGAAAAAAAAAAAAAAACCCGCACAAAGTTGGATTAGAACACAGCAACAGAATAGATTATGTGTACAAATACCTGCTTAGTAAGTATTTGAGAAATTTTGAAGATTTCTATGTGGTTATGTTATTATTTTCTGTTGCTGATGTCTGTAGAACTTACAAAATAAGGTCTTCAGTACTTCTTTTAAAGAAGAACAAAAGGTATTTTTAAAAACTCACACACTGAGGGGAAAATATGCAGACCCAGTCTCTTCAAATTTCTTGAATCTAGAAGTACTAGATTATTGTATGGAAATTTAACACCAAGAAATCATTAAAAAAAAAAAACTTGTCAAGTTTTAAATTCAACATGTGAGAGCAATTATAACAACACTTTTACTATTTTCTCTACCAAGAACTACATCTCACGTAGTTCTGTGACATTAGAAATTCGGACAAAATGGTTTCATAAAATGTGGGAGAAAGGCTAGAAAAGAAACATTTCAACTAGATTGAAACAAAAACAAGACAGAGAATGTTCATTTAAAATTTATACCAAGACCAGCCACATCACGGAAGTCTTATCATGGGTAAGGAAAAGTCTTATTTTTTTACATGCCAAAAGAATAGTTTTGAATAAAATTCAACTCAATTTTATATCCAACAAAAAGGTAGAAATCGGATGGTCATATTCAAATCAGTCAGTCACATTATATGTAACACAAACAAATGGGGGGGAAGCTACTTCTACAAAAATGCTTTATCATTATAAAAATATTAAACTTAAATAAAAATTCACTTTTGAAGAAACTGCTTGCTATCTTATAAGGAATGCAAATAAGATAAATCTTATGCAAAACATTCAGAATAAACGCAAGGGCCTGTCTTTCTATATCTTCCTATCTCCCTAGATAATGCTCTTGGCCTGAGCAGAATTCCTCCCGTCGTTCTAATACTAGTACCCCACTTTCCCCCATTTCATGTGGACCTGGACGGACTGTTGGTCATGGAGCTCACTCCTGGCCAAGGGTTGGACAGGAGAGCTTAGTGATGCAATCAGAATGCCTTATCTCCCTGGACTTTGTGATTGGTTCAGGGGTATACACATGACTCAAGCGTGGCCAATCAGAGTCCTTCCATGAGATCTGAGGAGAGCGTCCCTTCATTTTCAATTGTGAACTGTGGAGATGTTTGCTTGAGGCAGTAAAAGACATGATCGCTGCCTTGTAGAGTAAGCCTAACTGAGAATAAAGTCTTCTCCCAGAGGCAAGAGAAGAATAAAAGGGAGAGACCCAAGATGTTGGAGTCCCTGGATCCAGCGGTGCTTGAAGCTCGCACTATCCTGGTCTTCCCTGTTACATGAGATGATACATTCACTTTGGGCTTAAGCCAGTTTGGGTTAGGCTCTGATCACATATAACTGAAAGCAGATCTGACTGCTACAGTAAATATTATGAAAGCAACTTTAATAAATGCTGCCTGAAAGTGGGGAGGAGGGGTGGATGGTAAGGTTATCAAAATAGAATGATACAAGTGCACAGCATCTGGAGCTATACTGTGAAAAAACGAATGTTTTATTCACGTCGTTAGGGCTTTAGGACAGTATATTTTAAGTTGCGAGTCAGAACACATTGGGTCATGAAATCAACGTACTGCTACATGAATGCATTTATTTAAAGCTAGAAGAGGATACAAAATAGAGAATACATCACACAACTGAGGTAAGTTTGAGCTGATGACATTTTATTTCTGATATATGTGTAAGTATATATGTTCTGGATAGTGGTATGAAATCACTTTTTTTTACTGAAGGGCATGATTAAAACTTTTGAAAGTCATGCTTAGAACAAAACTGCAATCACAATGTTGAATACATTGAATGGAACAAAAAGGGTCAAAATATTTAGCACATTACTATTCCTATGTTCTAAAAAAGAACGTGTTCTAGAAAAAGTAGTTGCCTGTTTTCCATAACTGATAAGTTAGTCCTGACCTTGTGAGGTGTGCATATGGGGGAAGGACGGGTTGGAGTCCTGAGTGGAATTAAAGTAGTCAGAGACGGATCAGGCTAGTTTAAGCTGCTTCCTTTGAGGTATTTATTTAGTTAGTTGAAGTTCATCTCTTTATCAGGACTGTTTTGCCTCCTGGTCCTCTCTCTTGGCCTAAGGGGTGAAGAAGGGAAGCAGCTTACCTCAGCTTGTGAGGGTGGGAGAGAGAGAGTCTAGAATGCATATACTGTTCTCCAGATCCTCACCATTACCTGTCACAGGACTGCTGGTCTGACCTGGTTTCTGGAATAAGTCCACTGAAGAAGTCTGTGGTTGGCAAGCATGTGGCTTTTTCTCCATGCTTGGAAAAGGCCCATGACCCTCCCTTTCCAGGCCCCATCTTGGCTCTCACCATTGAATATTGCACTGTGAATACCCTCCCCCCGACCCTAGACTCAGGTCTAGCTTGTCTTGGGCAGTTGATCCCCAGTCTTTCACTATGGGGTAAATCCCCCTCAACATGACAACCCATCCAGACAGCACAATCAGCTATTTTCCATGTTTCCCCATGCAGCATGAGGAAACTTTTAGATCCTTCCACAGTACACAGGAGCCAAGAGAGGTCCCAGAACGCTAACTCAATCTCTCTCTCTCTTTCTACACCTCACTGCCATTTTTAACTGGCTTCCTCACACTAGAGCAAGGCCATACATCATGATTCTCTCCCCCAAGAGTCCCAAATAGGCTTGGAAAGGAGTAACCAGCACACACTTGTCTCACCAATTGCTTCTTTAAAAAAAATTTTTTTTAATTTAAATTCAACTTAGTTAACATAGAATGTGTATTAGTTTCAGAGGTAGAATGTAGTGATTCATTGTTGCATATAACACCCAATTCTCTACAGCAAGTGCCCTCCTGACTGCCTGTCACCCAGTTACCCCATCCCACCATCCACCTCCCCTCCAGCAACCCTCAGTTTGTTTCTTAGAGTTAAGAGTCTCTTATGGTTTGTCTCCCTCTCTGGTTTCTTATTTTTCCTTCTCTTCCCCTATGTTCATCTGTTTCATTTCTCAAACTCCATGTATGAGTGAAATCATATGGTATTTGTCTTTCTCTGATTGACTTATTTTGCTTAGCATAATACCCTCTAGTTCTATCCATGTCCTTGCAAATGGCAAGATTTCATTCTTTTTGATGGTTGAGTAATATTCCACTGTATATATACCACATCTTCTTTATCCAATCCTCTGTCAAAGGACATCTGAGCTCTTTCCATTGTTTGCCTATTGTGGACATTGCTGTTATAAACATTGGGGTGCATGTGACCCTACAAATCACTATGTTTGTATCCCTTGGATGAACACCTAGTAGTGCAATTGTTGGGTCATAGGGCAGGTCTATGTTTAACATTTTGAGGAACCTCCATAGTGTTTTCTATAGTGGCTGCACCAGTTTGCATTCCCACCAAAGTGTAAGAGGGTTCCCCTCTCTCCACATCCTCACCATCTGTTGTTTCCTGAGTTGTTAATTTCAGCCATTCTGACCAGTGTGTGGTGATATCTCATTGTGGGTTTGATTTGTATTTCCCTGATGCCGAGTGATGTTGAGCACTTTTTCATGTGTCTGTTGGCCATTTGTATGTCTTTGGGGAAATGTCTGTTCATGTCTTCTATCCCTTTCTTGATTGAATTTTTTGGTTTTTTAGTATTGAGTTTGATAAGTTCTTTATAGATTTTTGGATACTAGCCCTTTATCTGATGTAATTTGCAAATATCTTCTCCCATTCCATAGGTTGCCTTTTAGTTTTCTTGATTGTTTCTTTGCTGAGCAAAAGCTTTTTATCCTGATGAGGTCCCAATAGTTCATTTTTGCTTTTGTTTCCCTTGCCTTTGGAGACGTGTCTAGCAAGAAGTTGCTGCAACCAAGGTCGAAGAGGTTGTTGCCTGTGTCCTCCTCTAGGATTTTGATGGATTCCATTTACAATTGCACCAAAACCCATAAGACACCTAGGAAGAAACCTAACCAAAGAGGTAAAGGATCTGTACTCTGAAAATTATAGAACACTTATGAAAGAAACTGAGGAAAACACGAAGCAATGGAAAAACATTCCATGTTCATGAATTGGAAGAACAAATAATGTTAAAACGTCTATGCTACCCAAAGCAATCTAAACATTCAATGCAATCTCTATGAAAATACCATCAACATTTTTCAGAAAGCTGGAACAAATAATCCTAAAATTTGTATGGAACCAGAAAAGACCCAAAATAGCCAAAGTAATGTTGAAAAACAAAACCAAAGCTGGAGGTACCACAATTCTTCAAGCTGTATTACAATCATCAAGACAGTATGGTACCGGCACAAAGACAGACACATAGATCAATGGAACAGAATAGAAAACCCAGAAGTGGACCCTCAACTCTATGGTCAGCTAATCTTCAACAAAGCAGGAAAGGCTATCCAAGGGGGAAAAGACAGTCTCTTCAACAATCCTCAAGATTCTCAAAACCATTGTCTTTCTGTGGACTTAAAAAAAAAAATCCCATTTTGGTAGTCTAAACCTGGACATTACCTTTTCTTTCTCTTTTTTTTCTTGTTTTAACAAATTCTGAATGCCCTGATGTAAATGGATGCCCTTGGCTGGTTAGGGGGAAAGGTACAAAAACTGAGATACATTGTTCAAATTATTGACATAATTTAGTATCTGTTATCCTTTTTTAAGAATAATTTATGTTCATAATTATCATCACATGCGGTGGTCAACTTGAAGTACGTTTAGGTCTTTCAAGTACTTAGTGTCTGTACATGTAAACACGCACATACACATACATCCTTGGTATTCCCACCATGAGATTTCGGGAGAATTCCTCACCATTATTTATAAAAGTGGGTGGGCTCATAAGCTTTGTAAGCATGGAAATATCTCTACTTCTCAGTCCAAAAAAAGAATTTTCTGGGCAGAAGACAAAGAAAATTTATTCTTCTAGACCAGTGGCCAGCAACCTTTTTGTAAAAAAGCCAGATAGTAAATATTTTAGGCTTTGCAGTTTGCATAGTCTCTGTTGTAACTATTCAACTCCGATGTTGCAGCACAAAAACAGCCATAGATGGACATAAATGAATGGGCATGGCTGTGTTCCAATAAAATTTTATTTAAGGGCACTGGAATTTGAATTTCATGCAATGTTCACTTGTCACAAAATATTCTTCTTTTGATTTTTCAACCATTAAAAATGTAAAGACCATTCTTAATTGTGGGCCGTATGCAACAGACAGTGGGCTGGATTTGGTACTTTGAAAACCTTTATCCGAGATCCCCTTTTTAAATTTAGGTATTTTAATTTCCTCTTTCTTAGCGTTTATGAGGCAAGTTAAGGTAGCAATGGCAGCAACCAAGGACCAGTTTTAACTTACTGACTTTACCACCCCCCTCCCTTCTTGTTGGCACTTAGGAGAAATGCTATCACACACCTGCACTAAACAATGAGTATGTCATCTGGACATTTGGAGTGACATCCTTCCAGATTTGCAAAATACAGTCAACTGAGACACAGAAATGGTTGAAGACAAGGGTCACAGCTCTTGATGCCGCCTCACCAATCCTCTGAGTTCCTTTCCTGGCTCCACATTCGATGGCAGAGGCCAGATCATGGAGGATGCTGCATGAATGGCAAGAGGAGAAAGATCTTGCAAGATCGAGACCATTCTGCTGAAACACCATCTTTGCTGATCTAGATATTTCTGCCCGAACGATGTCTTGTGATAGATCATTAGAATTATTATGTCTAGGGTTTTTGGCAAATTCATAAGACAAAAAGTGAACCCAGGAGTGAAGGAATAATTCAAATACCAAGATCTAGGTCTGATTCCTTAACATTCAGGCCACAAGGATGCATCATAGGTCATTAAGAAAAGTTTGCATCATAATCCATATACAATCTGTTTAAGAAAAAAAGAAGTGGAGGCACCTGGGTGGCTCAGTCAGTTAAGTGTCTGTCTTTGGTTCAGGTCATGATCCCAGGGTCCTGGGATGGAGCCCTATGTAGAGCTCCCTGCTGATCGGGTAGTCTGCTTCTCCCTGCCCCTATACCCCTCCCCCCTGCTCATGCTTGCTTCTCTTCCTCTCTCTCTCAAATAAATAAATAAGAATCTTAAAGAAAAAGAAAAAAGAAAAACGAAGTGTATGATACAATTAGAAAATGTTCCAATCCAAATAGTTGAAATGTTCAATGTTTTGTTATTTTAAATCAACTATTTGGAACATTCGGCTATCAAGAACACCTCATCCTGAGTGGGTCTGGGATAGCCCTATTTTACTGTAAAATTGCCTTCTGGGAGATTTGTCGCTGTCACTCAGAGTATAGGATTTGCAAGAGGCATTTATGGCAGTATGTGTGAGGTTAGATACAACTAATTTCTATGTAACACTATTTTTATTACCCAAAGAAAATTCTAACTAAATAAACCAATGTGTGAAATATAATTTCTCACCAGAATTACACTGGCATCAGCCTTCTGGCCATCATTCATTTTCACATTACATAATTTAAGTTAATTGAATGAAAATATTCTAACATCTTGATGGTATAGCTAGACCTTAGATGTTTCATTATAAGAAGGAAAAATAACTTATTCACACAAAAAACACTCTGTTAAGGGGAACTTCATATAAAATGGTGATTATTAGTGAACATTGGGGTTTTTGATTCATTAAAGTTAACTTTGTGATCACTTTTTTGTAGATAAAACATTAACTTATTTGCATTGAGTTAATTTGTTCCTATAGGCTAAAAAAAAAAGAAAGAAAATCCCCAGAATAAAGGTCACAAAATGACAATTCATTTTATGAATTTATTGTGGAGAGTCTTTGTGAATAATTTTTAAGTTCCTACTTTGTGTTAGGTGCTATGGTGAGTGTTTGCCATGTGTTAACATCAACCCTATGAGAAGACGCCAAATTTAAGAAATTTGCCCAATGTTCTCACCGACTCCAGAGTCTAAGTCCATCTGTTGGGTGGTCTGTGTGCTATGAGATTGCTGTACAATGAAAACAATAGGGAAATATTTAATTAATCCATTGGTTATTTTATTTATGTGAAACAAAAATTCAAGTTGATTCGTTTTCTCAATAAATGGATTTTCATTTTCACTCAATTTCCCCAACACAGTTTGAGATTTCATATATTGATTAACTTCTTCTTGGGGAGCCCAGGCCCCCATAGTCACTTGACAGATTTGCAGAAAGCTGGAGAATTAGGCTTCTCAAGCAGCCCCTTCACCCTGAACATTATGCACACCTTAGCCTAGCTGACAGTCTAAACTTGTTAGTATTGGAGGGAATGTCATTGCACAGTTTCATTTTTTTAATTAAAAAACTCAGATTCCAAGGATCACAACTGAATTAAGCTTTCATCCTTGGATATTTCTTTCTGCAATTAAAACGTTTTTTCAGTAGTAGATTGGTTATATACTATATTAAAATTGACTTTGGAGATTTCTTTCATTCGCACTTGTGTGATATTCAACTCACACTAAATGCAATGGGTTGAAAATGATTGGCTTTTGGAGCAGAGTCAAAATTTGCCCTCAAGTCCTGTCTTGGTGAGTCCAAGCTTTGGGTTAGTTTCAAGACAAGTGAGCTGAACTGGAAACTCTCATTTTAGGCTGGAAAAACTGGGAGGAGGCTCAAGTTGTCCCAGGTACTTGAGATCCCCCAGTAACTAGAAGAAGCAAATGCATAACCTATCAGAAAACTGCCTTCAAAGAAATATGAACTCACATCAAAATCAAACATTGGGGAGGAAGGGAATGCCATAAGTGAGAGTCAACAGACAACCAAAATGTTCATTTAGACCCCCGAAGACTTCAGAATTTGGATTTTTCAGAAACAATATTTTAAAAATGTGTATGTTGGGTTCAAAAGAAAGAAGATGGAATAAAAAAATAAGTAATTAAGAAGAGCAGAATCTATTAAAATTGCCAGGTAGACTTAAGAAATCATCAAATACAACTTTTTTACAGTAAAAATTATCATACCATAAAATAAAATGGTTGTGTTAAACAGTAGATCAGACACAGTTGAAGAGAAAGAAAACTAGTAAACTGAAAGACGTATTTCAAAACATTTTTAGAGTGAAACACAGAGAGCTGTGAATATGAGCAAAGGAGTAAGAGATATTAAAGATATACCAAGAGGTCTTACTTATGCCTATTTTGAGTTCCAGAATGAAATCCTAGTAATAATGAAGGAGAAGCAATTTTTAAAGATATAAAAGCTGAGAGTTTTCCAGAAAGACAATGGAAGATGTAAGTCCACATATACAGAAAGCATGACATGTACCAAGCAGAATAAATAGAAAGAAATCCACAACTACACACATGGTAATGGTACTGCAGAACACCAAAGAGAAAGAAAAAAGCTTAAAAGCAGGCAGTGAGAAAAGACAAATTACCTACAAAAAAAAAAAAAAAAAAAGACAATTAGACTTACAGCCAACTTCTCAATAGCCATATTGGAAGCCAAAAGACAGTAAAATAAAATCTCAAAGATACTGAGAAAAATTCCAATTAATCTACTAAAGTTGTATAGCCAGCAAAACTATATTTCAAGAATAAGAAAAAAATAAGACATTTCCAGAAAAAGAAAAATTGAGTGACTGAAATTAAAATGTCCTAAAATAATTGTTTCATTCAGAAGAAAGGCTAAGACATGAATTTAATCCCTAGTTAGTCATACTTGTTAAATATGAATAATATTTCAAATGTACTGACTAAAGAATAGAAGCATCCATACTTTAGGTGGGAAAAAATGAAATAAATAAAAATAAACACAAGATGTCATCAACTTTTAAAAGAAAAGGAGAAAAAATTGATGATAAAAACAAGTTCACATATGTCAGTAATCACAATAAATATAAACGGACTAAAACAATGAAAGTTTGTTTTTCTTCCCCCTGGGAGACAAAAAAACTAACTATAGGCTCTTTACAAGAGACACACTTAAAACATTAGGACTTAGAAATGTTGAAAGTAAAAAGTTTTTTTTTAAAGGCCAGGCAAATATTAACTTTGAAACGCTTGGCATAATTATATGACTATCAGACAAGAAAAACTTAGAGACAAAAGCATTATTAGGAAACGGGAGGGTCACTACATTATAAGTTCACCAGTGATACAGAATAATTCTAAACTTTGTATACACTCAATAATGAAACCTTCACATGCATAGAGAACTACAGAAGAATATTGGCAGATAAAATATTGGGAGATTTCAACACATCTACTTCAATTGTTCATAAGTCAAGAACACAATAAATCTTTGTGAAAATTTGCAAAGTAAAAATTTGAAAACTATCCAATTAACCAGCTTAAATTATTAAGCAGTTATAGAACCCTTTCTCTAACAGTTACATAATACACAATCTTCCCCAACACATATAGAATATTTCAAAACTTGACCACATACTAATTCATAAATTAAATCTCCAATTATCACATATTCCAAGGACTTGAGTCTCATATAGATTACAGTCTATGAAAAAAAAATTACATGAAATTCAATAAATGTTACTGGGACTGTTACTGGTTATCCATACAAAAAATGCATTGGATCTTTACCTCACACCATATACATTAATAAAGACACTGGGAAATAAATGGTTAACTAACAGGTCTGTAATTCACTCTCTCCAGTTAGGGAATGAAGAGCAATGCCACTAGGAAAGAAAGAACACAGTCTAATCTCCTTGTAAACATACTAATGAAAGACGCTTTGGCAAATGAGTTAATGGAATTTGTGAATGGAAAGGTCTTTATTCATGGAATGCTTTTAGCAGGATATATCTGATTGTCTAACATTGATCATGGCAAACAAACTTGAGATCTATGGATTGAAAATGCACAGATGGAGACCTTTTATTTTCAAAATGACCTCCTTGTGTTCCAGTGATGTGAATCTCACACATTGCTCAGAAAGGATCTAAAGAATGTTATTAATGGTCCCAGATCTCCCCCTGCTTCACCTATTACAAAATTACCTGCATCCTTTAAGTTATTAAGAAAGCTTTTTTAAAAAGTCTAACACTGAATGAGACTTCTCATTCCTGTGAGTCTGATTTGAGCAGCTCATTCTTTGTCTTATCACAGACACCATAAAGAAGGTAGGGGGGAAAAGACAAGCTACAACCCGGCAGAATTTATTGGAAATACAATTAATGAATGAGGGATTAATCTTCACAATATATAAAGAAGTCCTACAAGTGGAAAAATGGACACATTCCATGAAGGAGCATTTCTCAGAAGAGAGTTAATAATTGGCCAACAGCATATGAAATGATGTTCACTCTTACAAGTAATTAGAAAAATTCAAATTGAAACCACAAGGAAATGTTCTTTCATACCAGCCACATTGCCTGCATGACAAAGATACGGAGAAATGGTAGCACTGATACATGGTGGAAATGTAAATTAAGTTCAAAAGAAACTGCAGCTCTTTTTAACATACTCTATAATGTACTCTCTAATCCAGAAATTCCACTCCTAGAAGGACACTCGAGAAACCCAGGCACATTCTTGCCCAGGAACCAAGACTGTTCATACCAGCACGATTCACATCAACTGTAGAATGGATACATAATTTTAGGGATATTAACAAAATTCACTAAAAAGTAGTATAAATAAATGAACTACCCGTAACATAGGTGGGTCTTAGAATCACAACATTAAGTTAAAAACTTGAAGACTATGTTGGCCTGCGGCTTTTGAAGATGGAGGAAGGAGCCGTGAACCAAGGCAGGCAGCCTTGAAAAGCTACAAAAAGCAGGGGAACAGCTTTTTCCCTGGAGCCCATGGAAGGAATGCAGCCCTGCTGACCCCTTTTACACGTCTGATCTCCCCAACTGTAAGGTAATAAATTTATGTTGTTTTAAGCTACTAAATTCGTGCCAGTTTCTTACAGCAGCAATGGGAAATTAATAGACTATGAGAAGGCCTCAGAAGGTTGAGACAATAAAGTTCTACACAGATGCAGTAATAGTGGTCGAATGCTAATTCTGAAGTTAAATGAAGGTTTCACAAATATCTGTTTTATAGTTATGCTTCATAACTTACATAAGTCATGATTTTATTTAAGTATCAAATACGATACCGAAAAACTTTCTCACACACACACACACACACACACACACACACACACACACACACACACAAATGCAGAAGGACAGCAGGTTTGGGACGATAAAAATGAGCTGTTTTCTTCTCCCACTACTGTATTTGAGATACTAATGGGACATTCAAGTAGAGAGGTGCAGAAGGCAGAGGGAGGAGTTAGGAGCTCCAAGGGGTCTGCAATGTTCACCCTCCCTCCTCCAGGTAGTAATGGAGTCAGTGAGGGGGTTGCCAAGCCCTGGGGTGAGCATCAATTAAAGAAGGATGAGAGAAACCCACAAAGGCAATTGAGGAGTGCTTGGGTGGAAGGAAACACAGAGAAAGTAACTGATGTGTCTTTTAAAGATTTAGTCATTTATGCACATACATTTTTAAGTTCATCATGGTGTTATTCTCAGGAAACGCAGTGATACCCCTCTTGGCAAGGTATGGGCCATAGCAAATATACCAGAACATGGGGGATCTTACTGATCTTCCAGGAGGGGGCCCAGGTTAGCCCGGAGGGGCTTCTCCTGAAACCTTAGCCACCGGGCTCGCAGAGCTTCCTCCTTAGAGAGCTGGGCGGGGGGGCACCGTGGGCAACTGCTGTCTTGTTCCACTAGACCGGTCAGTTGGAAGGCACCTGCTTTCTCACCTTTGGCCAGTCGCATTTATCTGAGATAGAGACTTCTTGATAAAGTCGAAAAATACAATTGTGGCCGTAGCCACTCTTCTCAAATTTTAGGTAAATGAGGCCGTGAGGTTGTCTGTGCTGCCACTGTTGTCCATCTGTCTTGTCTGTGATCAGAGCTCCACACCCACCCGAGCTGCTGGGCCTGGCTCCTCACAGCACTGTCGTCTTAGAACACAACCGTTCACCTCTCAGGCCTGTAGGTGAAATAACGGGCTTAGGAAATGATGACAATTACAACCGATTCTGCAGAAAATAAAAGTAATTGGGGGTCACGGCGGGAACACTGTTTACATGTGGCACTTGACTGTTTTACACTTTGGATGTGCAGACCATATGGGATGTGCAGACCATTGTTTGTTTTGTATTTCTAAAGCACGGGGTGTGTTTAGTCCTTGTCACTTTCGAGCCGAACACAGTGGAACTGCAGAAGGCAGCATCTGTTCTCTGGAGTGTTCTGCCAGTGCTCCAGATGCATGCAGGACATCCTTGGTTTTACTGCCATTGAAGGATATTAATGTCTTAGGGGAAATGAATTAGCAGAACTTGACTTCTTAGTGTTCACAAATATTTTAATAGTGTTAACCTATGGAGATTTTCTCTCTTATCTACAAGTCAATCTCATTTCCTTACCTTTCAAGATCTGAGCTAAAGAAAGGATCGATTTAGAGTAGGAACATAGGCATTTGCAATAAATAAAAATATGGGAATATGCTTTAATAATTCAATTATGAAATTTGAAGTAGCAAAATATATTCCTGGGGAATTCGGGTTCCCCTCCTCCGGCGCTTGAAATTAAGAATTGAATGGTGCCATCTGTTGGTGAATTCTTGGGTATTGCTAGTCCCTTCAGTATTTCAGGATGCTGAGATTATCTTCACTCATTCATTGAATTATACTAAGCACTCATTAGGGGCCAAAATCTGCACTAAGTACTATGGAAATTAAATTGAGACATGCTGATCAATCAAAACACAAGTTTGGGACCTGTGTTCTATTCTGAAGTTCTAGAATTCCACACACTTCTACTGCAACGCAGATGATGTCACAGTTTTATATTTTAGGGAACTGTGTAGAATCCATTGTGTTAGTCATTTAGTAATCCTAGAAAGAGATTTGGTAATCCTAGACTTCTTTGTACACAATGACTTCATGGGCCAAGTAAGACACAGGTATTTATTTGAAATTCTTAGCATTCCTTAACCCTGATTAAATAAAATTAGAATCATCCTACTAGCTAATAGATATTTGCAAGATGATTTATTTAGGTCAAAAGCTTAATAGAGAATAAAAAGCTAGTATAATAATATATTTCCCATTGCATTAAAAAAACCCTTCCCTTAAACCCCTATTCCCCAACACCTCTATTATTCTGTTCCCCTGAAAGGAGTAGTCTGTAATTGATTTTTTTTTATAATCTCCCTCTATCAGCCTTTTGTGCCCTCTTCTCACACACACACACACACACACACACACACTGAAACCATCAAGTTCGCTAACAATCTCCATGTTGCTAAATACTATGGCCACTTCTCAGTCTACATGATACCTAAGCTTTCAGCAGCTCCTAACACAGTTGCTTGCTTCCTCTTTCTTAACATATTTTTCTTACTTGGTTTCTAGAACACCTCACTCTCCTGGCTGGTCTCTCTAGGCTGTTTTTTTTTTTTTTTTGAGGCTTCTTCATAGGATTATCTCTCTTTCCAAAATCTCTAAATAGTAGGGTACCAAGGGTTCAGTCCTCAGATATTTCTTCTTTACCAGCTAAGCACTATCCAATAGAAATGCAGTGCAAGCCACCTATATAATGTTTGGTCTTCTAGGAGCCACATTTTGAAAAAAGCAAAAGAAACAGGTGAAATTAATTTTCATGGCACACTTATGTCGATATATCTAAAGTATTATCGTTTCAACATGTAGCCAATATTAAAACAATCAATGAGTTATTTTACATTTGGGGTACCAGGTCTTTGAAATACGGTATATATTTTACACTTACCATACATCTTAATTCAGATGCTACATTTTCATAGGAAATGCCTGGCTTCCATTTCATAGGAAATGCCTGATTTTATAATATTTACAGCTGAAAACTATACCTATGGTTTTCCAAACATACTTAAAGTTTTCCAATAACTGAATCATGTGTCAGTTTTCACATTTACATTTAAATTGATTAACATTAAATAAAATTCAATCCCTTAGTCCAGCTAGCTATGTTTCAAGTGCTCAATGGCCACATATGGTTACCAGTAGCTACCATATAGGAAAGCACAGGTCTGGATGATTATGTTTATTTCATGGATGTAAATTACATCTATAAGCCCCAAATTCGCTTTGCAGCATGGAACTCTCCCCTGACTGATCTATCCAGGCACTAATTCAACATTTCACTTAGATATCTAACAGGCAAACCAAATTTAGCATTTGATTTTGTTTTGGCATCCCTCCCTGCTGTACCTAGTCCTGAGGGGTGAAAAACGAGACGTCTTTGATTTCCCTCTTTCTCTCACACTCCACAACCAATCCATCAAATCTACTTTTAAAATTATATTCAGAATTTGACCATGTTTGGCCCCTTCCACTGCCCCCCAGCCAAGCCTCCGTCATCTCTGTGCTGCAGTGTTGCCCGCCCCCCCACCGCTAGCCCTGCCCTCCTGCAGTCTATCCTCCACAGGGCATTACAACAAATGTATAAAATGAAAATTAAATCATTATCTCTTCCTCACTCAAAATCCATCACCGTCTTCCTGTCCTGCCCTTTCCTGCCTGCTCGGCTTCTGTAGGATCCGCCGCCGTCTCTACCTCCAGTCTCGTCTAATGGCTCTGCTCCGAGCCCGTGCTTTTCTAGTCCCACTGCCTTTCCCGGTCACCTCCTGCTCAGGAGCTTCCCCCAGCCTGCAGGTCCGCCTCGGATATCTCTGTGGCTGCTTCATTCCAGGCTCTGCTCACACGTCACCCGCCATCCTGTCCAAACAACCACCCTTCCCCTCCCCACCCCCAATGCTCCCTGTCCTCTTGCCACCACTTTGGTTTTCTTCATCACTCCCTGAGAGGCCTGTCCAGCCTTCTCTCTAGGGAATAAGCTCTGTGAGGGCCGAACTTGAAATGTTTCTCTTGTTCCTCTGGAGACTTAGACTTTCTGATTCCATTTGTAAGGAGCTTGGAAGCAGCCACTCTCTGGTAACAAGTGAAAACTGGACACACTCAAAAATCAACACTACCTTGTGGATCCATAGAGAAAGGGAGACACAGAGCAAAATGTTGTGCCCGCGACCAGAGAAACAAAAGGCATGTACAGGGAGTTGAGGCTAACACAGCAGAGCTCCTGAGGGGGAACCAGTGTGGGAGCGAAGGCCGAGGGCAGAGGGCCGGGTGGGAATACCAGAACTGTCATTGGCAAACTGCTGGAGGCTCAGGGGAGCCACGTCTGAGGGTTTAAAACTCCAGGGACACCCAATGATAGGGAGACCTCCACAATATTGTGACCTTCTGGAGCTCAACCAGACTTCCAGTCAGAGAAAAATCGCCTTGGATTTCTGGCAGGGGGAGGAGAAAAGGAACCATTCTGAAGAAGGTCACAGCACTCTGTCCTTCTTACAAGGCCCCTCAAGGGAAACTGGGTAACCAGAGCCTAAGTGGCCTGAGAAAGGGAAATACTTAACGCCAGTCAACCTAGCCATCTTGTCCCACCTAAAGAGACAACAACTGAGGGACACTCACGTAGTTCACAGTCTGGAGCACAGGCTCACTGAGAGGTTGAGATCTACTCGGAGGACTGAAAACCGCTTCCCCTCCCCCACACCTCACCACACCTTGTTGCAGGCCCATTTACAGCAGTTCCTTTTGGCCCATCCATCAAGAAAAAACTTACAGGGCGTACCAAAAGGCAACAAATACAATGTGAAAAGACAGAGCCAGCATCAGAACCAGACACGGCAGAAATACCAGAATTATGACTAGGAACGAAAACAACTTTGATTAATATGCTACAGGCTCTAATGGATAAAGTAGACGGCGTGCAAGAACAGATGGGCAATGTAAGCAGAGAGATGGAAATTCTAAGAAAGAAGCAAAAAGAGATGCTAGAGATCTTTTGTTCATCTGCTTATTTAATGTGGCCCCTGCAAGCAAGGAACCGTGCCATCACTGAAGGAATGATTATTCATGAATAACATTTTAACAACACAATTAACATTTTTAAAATGATTCCCATTTTGAAGCTTTTTTTTTGGCATTCAAATAATATTTGGCCTGACTGTCCACCATCCATTTCCTTAGTTTGGAGAGTGTCACTTTTTTTTTTTTTTTATTGTTAAGATTTTATTTTTGGGGCGCCTGGGTGGTGCAGTCATTAAGCATCTGCCTTCGGCTCAGGGCATGATCCCGGCGTTATGGGATCGAGCCCCACGTCAGGCTCTCCCGCTATGAGCCTGCTTCTTCCTCTCCCACTCCCCCTGCTTGTGTTCCCTCTCTCGCTGGCTGTCTCTCTCTGTCAAATAAATAAATAAAATCTTAAAAAAAATTTATTTTTAAGGAATCTCTACACCCAATGTAGGACTTGAGTTCATTATTCCAAGATCAAGAGTTGCATGCTGTCCCCACTAACCAGCCAGGAGCCCCCAGAGAGTGTCACTCTTAACATCAGTCAACAGCTGGTGAGAGGGAGAAGCAGGAATGCCCACTCCTCAACAGATGCTAGAGGCCACCAAAGAAACACCACCCACAGCTTCTAGAAGGAGCTGGTCCAAGGGCTGGCCTGCTGCATAACAGCTGAGGTGCTAATCTTTAACGGGTATATGAGAATATTTACAGGTTCTAGGGATTCAAAGCTGAGATCTTTGGGTGGCCCTTACTCAGCCTACTACACTACACAACCCATTCTTCTAACCCATCTCAAATCCCTCCTTTTCCATGAAGAAGGAAAATGGAAAAGGTTCTGAACTGCAAACCAGAGGAGCTAGACCTTTGTTTTGACTTAGAACTAATTTGCTTTGTTACTTTGGGCACCTTGCTTCCCTGGCTTTCAGTGTCCTTGATTGTAAAATAGATGGGCTAGATGCAATTTTATCAATAGGGCTGCCTTGGCATTTTGGGTGGGATAATGCTTTGATGTGAAGGACTTTAGTACACTTAGCATCTAAATACCAATAGAGATCCCAGTCAATATGACATCCCCACCAATATTTGCCAGTAACCAGGGGTAGATAGGGGAACAATATTGCCGCAGCTGAGGGCCATTAAAATAAGAGAGCTCTAAGATCCCTTTTCAAAAGGATAATACATTTGTTGATGATGTTCCCCTCTGATTTAGAAGTAATGTCATACCAATTAAAAAAATATTGAAAAATAGCTTAAGTACCGACAAGAAAGAAAATCATCCAAGATAATTGCTATAAGCCTTTTGACATCGTCCATCCAGTCTTTTAAAAATCTATTTCTACACATATTAAAACTCAGATTGGATCTCACCATACATTCTGTTTCATAACTTGTTTGTTACTCTAAACAATAAACTACGAACATTCTTCTATGTCATGAAATACTCTTCCGAGATGATTTTTTAAAAAACTAACTATTTCAAGTATGTCACTGATAAAACACTGAGTCACATCACTCTGATCCTATGAACACAGTGCATCTTTCCTGTTTTGGGCACTGGATTATATTGTGCTTTTTATTTTCCATTTTTTAAAATGAGTTTATAAGATCTTAAAATCCTTAAGAGCAAGTACTGGGGAAAAAACTAATTTGAATTAAAAAAATCAACTAAGTGTTGGAAGCGAACGGACGATCGCTAAACCCTTCCTATCTAAATGGATGCTTACTTCCCTACCCGCCAAGTTCTATCCTGGAGGTGGAGATATCAACAATAATAGTAACTAACACATAGTGTCTTTATGTGTGAGGCAGAGTCTAAGTGTTTGACATCTATTTATTCAGTTAACCCTCACAGTGAGCACATTAGCTAGGTAGTCTTAGAAAAACACCGAGGCACAGAGAGACCAAGTAACTTGCCCAAGGCCACAGAGCGAGTAAGTGGCAGAGCTGGGATTTCAGCTCAGGCAGCGTGGCTTCTGATGTCTGTACTCTTTAAAAAGAAGAAGAAGAAGAAAAAAAAAGGATTTTATTTATTTATTTGAGAGAGAGAGATAGCATGAGGAGAGGGGAGGGAGAGAGAAAGGGAGCAAATCCCAAGCAGACTCCGTGCTGAGCGAGGAGCCCGACAAAGATGCTCACACCCTGCGATCACGACCTGAGCCGAAATCAAGAGTTGGAGGTTTTAACCAACTGAGCCACCCAGGTGCCCCTGACGTCTGTACTCTTAACCACTGCATAACCATACAGACTCTTTTTTTTTTTTTAAGATTTTATTTATTTATTTGACAGAGAGAGACAGCCAGCGAGAGAGGGAACACAAGCAGGGGGAGCGGGAGAGGAAGAAGCAGGCTCATAGCGGAGGAGCCTGATGTGGGGCTCAATCCCATAACGCCGGGATCACGCCCTGAGCCAAAGGCAGACGCTTAACGACTGCGCCACCCAGGTGCCCCAACCATACAGACTCTTAACAGGGCAAGGGGAAAAAAGACAGAGAGAGAGAGAGAAAAAGAGAGACAGTGCGAGAAACGGAGAAGCACCGGCAGCTGGGAACCTTGCTTCTATCTCTGAAGAGGAGGCAAGTCAATCTGTGTCACGTGGGTGATGGGCTAAGCATTTGGGGCACGTGAGGTGCCTCTCTTACAGTGATTTGGCTGGGTTAGACAGGCTCAGCAAAGAGTGATCTGTTATTTCTATTCTAGAGCATTATCTGCTTCCAAGGGAAGATAATAAATTAGATTTTTCTAGTTAGGTATAAAGTCCTGTTTGGAAACCTGAGTTATTTGGTGACTTATTTCTGATTTTTTTCCCTCTGATATTTTAATACCCTTTATTTTTTTAAAAAATTATTTTATTTATTTATTTGAGAGAGAGAGTGAGCGTGAGCATGCGGGCAGGGGGAAGGGGAGAGAAAGAATCCTCCAGCCAACTCCCTGCTGAGTGCAGAGCCTGATGCAGGGCTTAAGCCCCAGGACCCTGAGATCAAGACCTGAGCCGAAATCAAGAGTTGGACGCTTAACCGACTGAGCCACCCAGGCGCCCTTTTAGTACCCTTTAAAGATTAGTACCTCAGCTGTCATGCAGCCGGCCAGCCCTTGGACCAGCTCTTTCTAGAAGCTGAGGGTGGTGTTTCTTTGGTGGCCTCTAGCATCTGTTGAGGAGTGGGCATTCCTGCTTCTCCCTCTCACCAGCTGTTGACTGATGTTTAAGAGTGACACTCTATGGGGGCGCCTGGTTGGCTTAGTGGGGACAGCATGCAACTCTTGATCTTGGGATTATAAATTCAAGTCCCACATTGGGCATAGAGATTACGTAAAAACAAAATCTTAAAAAAAAAAAAACAAAAGAGAAATGGAATCTGAAGAGATACCATGAATAAAGAAGCGATGGTGGGAATGACCGCATTCAGGGAACAGTGAAAAGACCAGTTAACCACTGAAACTGGTTTACATGGAGTGCAGCAGAAGACACACTCTTCCTGAATTGTCTCGTCATTTCTCAGCATTTGTAAAGGTTAACAAATTCAGGGCATTTCATTTAAAACTTTCAGAAAGCTTGATGCAATCTGGTGGTTTCTACTGCTTTCCTGTATTTGCTTTCTGTAAAACATAAACTACACAAACTGAATATGCAAAACATAGCAAGTTTAAATCTTATGTATACATTTCTTCTCCACTGAAAGGCAATTTACATAAGGCACAAACATAAACAACATCTGTGTATATCCCCAGTAATATATTAAGTGACAGTGACGTTCTCTTTAACCAAAAATGTACTTATGCATTCAAAATTACCATTTGCATAGAATTTGGGAAAAAATACACATTTTTTTCCCAATGGAAATTACCCTAATGTGTCTTAATATATGTAAACATGACCTAGATCTATCAGAGTGGTATTTGTGAAATATCACACATGTTTAAAGCTTACCCAAGTAATTATATTTTATAGCTCTTAAAATGGTGTGTATCTCTGAACACCCCCCCACACACACACACACAGAGGCTCCACGTACATTCACGCATTTCATGAGTTCAGATTTGAACACAGTGTTTGAGTGATTCCTTCTTTGGACAATTAAGAGAATTTTAATCAACTTTTCCAGGAATAAAACTTGCATCTTTTTGTGGTGGAAAAGTGGTACTTTTCCATGCCATCCGACTCCCAGGGACTAACAGCTGACTTAGCTAGCTTCCTGGGGTCTGAGTACACGGATGTAGAAACGGTGTGTTCAGCGCCACCAGCCGCACCACTCACAAAGCCACCTTCGTGGAACAAAAACACGCACCTCTAGAGGGAATCAAAGCTTGAAGATGAATGCCTTCCTTATTTGTACCTACTCTTCCCGCTTAAAATCAATTTTTGCCATTCCCTTCTTCCTCCTCCTGTCTTACACAGTTCTTCTAAGTCACCAATACTCTTTCTTGTCCAAAGCCTGTCTTGGTAGAGTCAGCGCGATAGAACGGTCCCGCACCCGGGCTCTGAAGCCACGCGGACCTGCGTTCGAGTACTGACCTCCGCCCTTACTAGCAGGGGGATCTTCGGCAGGTTACCCACCTTGTTGGAGCCTCAATTTCCTCATCTGTGAATGGGGGGATACTACAATGCCAGCTTTACTGTGTTATTGAGGCTTTAATGAGTCCTTAGCACGAAATCGTTGTATAGAGTGAGGGAACGATCCAAGTGCAGCCCCACACCTCCCCTATGTTCCCAGAGAGAACCTGCGCTCTGTACAGAATGAGCTGGCGAGCCTGCAAATTGTGCTGTGTGCAAAGCTCCCAGAGCACATCGAGAACGTCCCTGTTTCCTCTGCAGGAGATGCACGCACGCCTTTTTTGGAACTGCTTAGCTGTGTGTGGATCAGTGGCCCTCAGGCAGCCCCCGCTTTCTCTGTATCTCTGACTCAAGGGTAGGGGTTGGGGTCCTCCTCTGCAGCAGGAAGTGAGGTACGTGCAGCCACATCACCCACCCACCACATGGGGCCACGCATTGCAAGGGGCGATCGGTGAGCTGCATCACATCTAAACGGCATCAGTTGTAGGAAACGTCCTTGTCTGGGTACCAATAAGAAAGTGAAAACACTTCCAATTAAATTGTCACATGTCATTGACTGTAAGATACACTCTGACTCCAGAGATATTAAAATGTGAAAATAACATGCAGTTGAGAAACCACGAAATACAGTATAAGGAAAGTGGATGTGTGCATGAAAAGGCACTTGTGCCTTCTCTAATTAACTGGGAAAATGCTTTCTTACAGGTGCAGAAATGAATTTAAACATCAGCATGCATGAACTTATGAATGACATCCAATTCTTAAATCCCCTCTAAACTACGCTTACACAATGACCCCACACACACACACTCACACACTCACACATTGTCATTTTTACATATTTCCATTTGGTGACTGACTTTTGATGCTATCAACATTTAATTTCCCTTTGGACACCTTTGATATAAATAATCTTCATTATTGCTCCCTTGCTCTCTTACCTGTACTTTCCTCCTATTTCAATGCAGTTCAAAGATTTGAATCTCACTTCAAAAACAATCCTTGCAATGAAGATGAGTTATCAGCTGCTCAGTTTGTCTGTTAATGCTAGAATTTGTTAGACATGATTATTAATTCCAGGGCTTCAGCCTTAGATGGAGCCTATAAGCAGAGTGGACGGGGTCCCCTAGCTTCACTCTATGCAGGACCGTCCCTGCCAGTTTCCCTTAGGGCTGCTTCTTCTCAAAGGCACCCCTTCGTTAATAGGGGCTTTTCTGGGCAGTGCCTTTGCCTATGATTAATTATCATGAACCCAACTTGGACCTTTGGCTTTCTGGCTCTTAGCTGAGTAGCCAAGATATTTCTCTAGACTGAGATAGTTGGCTTCAGTTCTAATTAATGATCAGTTGTTATCAGCTTAGTTTAGACTTTTTGCTCTCTGGCTTTTTGGCTGGGTAGCCTAAACACTTCCCAGATCCAAAGAGTGGGCTGAAATTTATGTTCCTCTTTTTTGGCACTGTCTTGATCATTCTGATGCTTTCCCGGATCTGGAAAAAGATTTTAATTGTTTACAGTCTTGATTAATGGGTTTGCTATTGCTTTGGTAGTCCATCATTTATAACGATAAGAAACCAAAAAACAAATGGGCATGTTATATGGCTCTTCTGGGATATTCTGGTCAATCCTTTTTAAGGAGTTACTGTTTTGTTTCCCTCTCTATTAAGTTACTAATAATTTTGTTATAATTGAACTTTAAACTATCACTATTTCTAACTCCTTTCTCCCTACGGTATTTATCAAGCCGTACAATTTCTCACTGTTGTTTCGACAGAGTCTTTTCTCAGAGTCTTCTGCTTGTATATCTGAAGTTAGCCACTCACTAAGACAGTTTGGGATCAGTTTGCCTACAAACACAGGGCGTTCTTATCCCTCCTTTCGCATCTGTCACAAAGCTCGGCAAAATTAATTGGCTCTTTACTCTCCATCAAAAAATGAATCCCTTATTCTCCATAAGCACTCTTTGGTTAATTACCAAAGTAAATAATCCTCCTTTAAAGTGGAACCCCAAGTTCACTTTTACTAACACGTTGTGTACTGTACTCTCAACTCGTCGTCTGAGTGTTAATTCAAGCCAGAGACGCTTCTTGAGATCCACTTATTAGTAACAACGGCAGTTGCTGCTGCGAATTAAGGCACGGTTAACCTAGTCTAGACGGCCTCTGCCCCCCAAACGCTTGGCCTAGATGGAAGCGTACGTTTTCTCTGCTAGAGTTCTCTGTAGCTACTTTCTTTGTTCCCAAAGGGAAAGGAATGAAAAAAGAAAAAAAAAAAATACAGAGTATTTGAGGGAGGCGACAGTGTCTAATTGTTTCCATTTTTAAAATGATTGTTGGCCATTGAGTTTCATATGACATTTCCTTGACAATGACACTAGAGGCCAAAGTTTGCTCTCAGGTATGGTTGTGCCTTAAATCAACAGACACCTGCCTCTATAGTTTATTAATTTCTATCTTGTTTCAGCTATTTTTATATGTTTTCTATTGGATATCAATAAAAATTTAACACGTGGTAGAAAGCATCTCTAAGTTCACCAATGACTTCCTTTTGAAAGAAATTCGAGGTTTCTTCCCCCAATCCCATTCTTTTTGACCTCTCTTCTGCAACTGATACAATTGACCTTCACTCTTTGAAACACTTCCTCCCTTGGTTTGCATGACCCTCCATGGCCCAAACTCCCCTCCTCCCTCTTCAATCATGTTTCTCTGTCTCCTCCACAGACCACCCCGCCCCCCCTTAAGCCTCCCATCCCTAACACTAGACCACCCCAAGGGCCTTCTCTGCTCTGCTCCAGACTCCTCCCTTGGGAATGCATGGCCTCCTGCAGACTTTCCCATCACCTCTATCCTAATTGATCCCATTATCACTGTGTTCATTTCTCTCATCTGAATTCTGATTCCTGTTTCTGTTTAGAGAATTGCCTCTTGGCTATCCTGTGATCATCCCACATTTCACTTATTTGTGTATTTATCCAGTATTTATTGCATGTCTATGATGTGCCCCTTTGGGTGCCAGGCCCTGAATATACAGTGATGATCAACATAGCATTTCTGCTCTCCAAGAACAGAGAGCCCCAACAAACTTGAATGTGAGGACTGTATCAAATTATTCATAATGGAAGGAAATGAAACACAACAAAAGGAAAACATGCTGCTCTTCTTGTCCCCCAATTTTTTCTTTTATGGATCTTGTTTTTGGTGTCATAGCTGAGAAATCTTTATACAGTGCAAGGTCACAAAGTTGTTTTTCTATGTTTTCTTTCAGCAGTTTTATAGTTTTAGGTTTTACATTTAGGTCTACGATCCATTTTGAGTTAATTTTTGTATAAAGTGAGAAGTGTGGGTCAAGGATCATTTGTTGCCTGTGGACCTCCAATTATTTCTCCCTCTAATAAAACCGAAATACGTCTACCAAAATGAGCTTCCTTGGTGTCATTTCCTCAGGGCCTCCCTCTGGTCAGAACTGGCCATGACTTCCTACCTTGTGCCGCTAACAGCTAACACTCCTCGGCCTCCACCAGCTGGTGCTGACGGTACAGCCGCTTTATTCCCCACAGCCTCCCATACTAGCCAGGCCAGTGTCCTCACGGTGGTCAGTGGACTTTGGCAGCTATTGTTTCTGGATTACCCAAGGAGGGTCAATCCGAATGCTTCCCTGAGATTCCAAAATGGATATTGAGAAAGAGAAGCTTCTTCTCTCTGGAGCTGCTGAGCTAAGGGGCCAAATGAAGGAGGAGAGAAGGAGGCCAACACATGGAGGGAAGCCATGGATTGACCTGACAATAGACCTTTTGGCTATTCCAAAAGGTCTTCCTGGCTCTAAGAGTTGGCATATGACCCAGTGTCATCCTAATGGCTGGAAGGCTGGGAAGTTCATTAGTGGACAGAAAATCTCACTATGAGACACTCACGCTAAACACAAAATTCAGAAGATGATGGAAGAGCTGCTACCCGTTGCCCTTGAGTTTAACCTTGGTCCTCCTCCCTGGTTTCCCTCACTTCCTCCCCCGGAGTCGCTTAGGTCTATTTGGCTCTCCTCCGCCCTCCCTGGCTTTGCAGCTGCTGCTTCGCTTCGTACTTCGGTTCCATTCGGGCTTCCCCTGAGGAAGTGGAGCAGGAAGCCCGTAGCCTTTGCTTATGAGGAAACAATGAAGGGAAAAGCCCTCTCCTGGTCAGACTTCAAAGTGAACCATCTACAGACAAAGAGATGAAGCAGATATAATTTGTAATAATAATTTAAAATGAAACAGATATCGATTTCACTCAAAAGCAGATTCATTATTTTAATAAATCAAATTAACTCTGATTCCCAGAACACACGCTCTATATTGACGAGAAATTTAATTGGAATAGTTTAATTAAAACAGTTGGAAGACAGCATAGCCTAAGTTGGCAGCTTTCTGAGAATTTGGTTTGATTTAAGGGCAATTTGGAAATTAAGTCAAGGTGGTCTCTAAATGTATTAGGTGACTGGACTCCGATGGTGACTCAGATTCTAATTTATTGCTGGTGAAAAGGCACAGAGACAGAACCCGGGGAAGCCCTGATTCTCACCTTGCTACGCGGATCCTTCCTGACCCCAACTATCTAATGCCTTCAACCACAAGATTGGTTGGTCCGGGAGAAATCAGCTTGCGATTTCTCCCCCCTATATGTGCATCTGGTTGGTAAGTAGTCGGAGAGGATTAGAAAACCCCACCTACCCCGCCCCCACTTTCCTCCTGACCTCTTTGAAATCCTCCCCTGCCCCGCATGGACCTTCCCTCTGCCCCTGGCAATCCGAGCTCCCCCCATTGCAGTCTCCAATGAAGACCTGTGCTGTCTGCTTACAGATTTGACATATCACATGACTGACGTCTTGCCCTGTCAGACTAAGAGATACCCTTTTCCTGATGGCTTCTTTTTTCTTCGACTGTTGTAATTCATTTGAAAACTCCTCTCTGAACGCATGCCCATATGAATAATCATACTGTCCCATTTGTGATCAATCTTCTCAGAACTCTGGTTGAGTTTTGTGACAAGACCCCTCCCTGCCTTCATTCCACGGAAAACAGTTGGGTGCTCTGATTTCAGTGGAAGTTGACATCAAATGCAATTCTACATTTTAGGGGGGATCTAAGTAGATTAAGGGCTCATAATTGTGATTTATCTTGGCTTTTTAATTTGAATATTTTAATTGCCTACTTTACAACTGGGCTTTAAGAAAATAAAATAAGATTTGAAACTACGAGTGTATCTTCAAGGGGTTGTGCTTTGTGATTTCTCTAAGCAGAGAAGCCCTGTGTCTCTTCCACCTCCGATTATTCTTTCCCTCCTTCTCTCCTCATCTCTCATTTTCTTTTCATCCTTTATGTCCCTCTGTGTGCATGTGCAAATCCTTTCATGATTTTTAGTAAGTGTATCTGAAACAAAATGCAAAGGAAAAAATCCAAGTAGGGAGAGAAAGAGACACTGATCCCAACTCCTGACCCTCAGGCAATTGAAGTGCCCAGTGTTTAATCCTGCAGGCCTCCAAGGCGCAAGGGAGCAAAGCATTCCCCGAAGCCCCACCTCACTGGCTTTCTTCCACTTCCTGGGATTTAATGACACTTTCCGTGCCTTTGAGCATGCTGTTCCTAACCACTGGGAAACCTCACCACCGGTTCCCAGCTTGGAAGCCTTCTTCTCAATCTTTAAGCTAGCTATAGTTCAAATTTTGCCTCCTGCGAGAAGTCTTGCTGACGGCCATCAATGGTCTGTCAGTATCCTACTTGTTTCCTTCTTGGCTCATATCACAATTTGTAACCGTCTCATTTATTTTCAGTTCCTTGAGTTTACTGTTTGTCCTTGGTTTTCTTTTGGTCTGTTTGCTGGCTCTGACACTGAGCTCCAAGGGAAGGGCTGGGACTTGCCAATTGAATTCAGTGCTCTAGGGAGAACACCTGAGGCATAATAGGCACTCAATAAACTTGCCTTTAGTGAATGAACAAATGCATGAGTGACCACCCTCTCCAGAGAGGCCTGGTGCACCAGACTGTTCTGAGAAGCTCTTTGCTACATTGACTCTGAGTTCTGTTCAGGGAGCCCTCTAAGGAGGGTGCACCAGCCAAGTGGGTTGGGTGGGCTATTTCTAAGGCCAAATCCAGAGGAAGTCACCCCAAGGCACACTTAGAAGGACAGAGTGAAGCAATCCTGAATTATTTTCTTAATTAAGGGAGTTAACTTGGATCTCAAATTGAATCAGGTGTCCAATATGGAGAGCTCAAAGCTAGCCACATTTGGTAACCACCCTTATAAAATGACCCCTAGGCTATGAAGGCAAAACCCTAGAAACATTGTGCCAGCCTTGGCAAGATGGATTGTGCCAACTTTGGCAAGATGTGGCACTGCTTTAGCCCAAGATAAAAAATAAAATTAACATTCAATTTTCTTGAGGTGAAGTCTCAGAACAGCTTTCCTCTTACTGAGCTTATGTATTTTTTTTAAATCTTGAGTATCTCAAAGGCAAAGACTTTACAACATTCATCTTCATATTCCTGTCACAATCTCCAGTGTAAAAGCATATGATAAGAGGAGCACAAAAAAATTCAAATATTCTAAAAGTGTATGACCCTTTATATTTGTAAATATCATCCATTACTGGGAGGAATTTCTCATTATAAGCATACAAAATATAAAGTCTAGAGGATGGTGAGAAATAACCCTCCTATTTATGAAGTCAATTATCAGTCCATGAAGAGCCTATCTTGGGTGAGCATCTGAGAATGACCCCTTCTCTGGTCCTGCCCCACCTCCTTTTATTTCCCCAGCGTCTGTTCCATCTTTTCTCCTCCTAATCCTTTCTTCCAAGATCCATGCTTCATCCTGGAGAATAATACCCCTTCTTTACCCTGTGTTGCTGGAAAAGACTTTTAGCTCTTAATATTTTTTTCAGAGGAGTAATACAAAAATAATTCAAAATAACATGAAATGTATTAGGATTGGGTTCAACTGCAGATAGCAGCAAACCCACATGGCTTAACCATGAGAATTTCTCTTTCTCTTCTAAAGATGAAGGAGGGCAGTCCAAAGCTGATATGATCGCACCTCACTACAGGGGCCACTGCTCCTTCAATCTCTCTGCTCCATTATCCCTAGTTGGTCTTTTCCATTTTCAAGGTCACCTCATGGTCCAAGATGGCTGTTGGCAGAAAGAACAAAGAAGGGGGAGGGGCAAAGGCAACAATGGAGGCAGCCCCCTTTAATGAGATCACCCAGAAGCCTCACCCAATGACTTTTGTTTGCCTCTCACGGGCCAATTCTATCTACAAAGATGATAAGAAATGTTACTTTTGAGCTGGGCATATTGCTGCCTCGAGTGTTTTATTATTATGGAAAAAGAGAAGAATGGAGGATGGATACTGTGTAACCCAGTGGCTCAAAGCACGTGTCAGGATCATCTGGAGGGCTTATTAAAATACAGATTGTTGTACCCCCAGAGTTTCTGATTTAGAAGGCCTGAAAGGGATCTGAGACACTTGGAAAACTGGGAAAACCGCTAGCATTTTCTACAAAGCAAGTCAATTTTTCTTCCCTCCTAATATTGGCCATCTATTTATTTTAACCTCAATATGTTATTTTACTAACGAAGTCCCACACCCATTACTGTACCAGACAGACCCTTCCCATCAGAGATAGGACAAGGGAGAAAGGAAATCATGTCTTGCCTTGACTACCATGGCTACGAATCGGCTCTTTCCCACCATTTACAGACTAGAACATCCACACTAGATATGGAGCTGAGAAAGAATTGAAAGACATTGGGTTTTAGTGGTGTCAATCATCAATGCTATAATGAAACAAGAGCTATAAACAGAAGCAAAAGGAAAAAAAATTGGTGGAAGTTTCCTGAGGATTAGGGAACTTCTAGAAGACCACATAATTGGTCTTCCTTTGCCATTGATGGTTCAGGGTAATGAGGTGGATTCATTCTTAAGCGGGGAGATGGTGTAGACTCGTGGTTACAGACCAGCTGAAGACAAGAGTTGGGAGAAAAAGGATTGTGTGTCCATGGGCTGGCAGTGGGGCTGGCCCAAGGATTTAATTGCCTTGGGAGCAGAAATCCTACATCGAATGCTCAGCCCTGTGGTACTTCCTTCCTTCACCTCCCCCCTTTCACTTAGTTTCTCATTTTTCTCAAAAATTTGCTGAGTGAAGGAAGGAAAAGAAAAGAATTTTTGTCTGTGCTCAGCCTAAAGAAATTAAAGATCTACAAATCCTTGGAGACCGTGGGGTAGGGAGAATGAAGGAAGAAGTTAAAGAAACCCAAGGGAGAAGTGAAAAGTTGGGCCAAGAAAGTCAGAGGCCACTTGCACAGAAGTACTTGCCCCTTCTGGGGCTGTTTACCACACAAGCTCTTCTTTTCTTATCATTTGGGGAATTTTTGTGTTTTACTCTATTTTATGATGTTTTTCCCACACAAACTATTCTCCTGGTGGGGTCTGATTTGAACATGATGCTCTGAAGTTCCAAGCCAGTTGTGTGTGTGCATGTGCGTGCATTTCTTTCAAATTGTCCATTGTCAAAAGGAGGGTGATACAGGTTCCCAGACCTTCTTTCCCTCTTCAGGGTTTGGGCCCCCAAAAGGTTATAACTAACACGTCTAAATTCCATGTACTTGGAAAAGTTCTACATGGAAAACAGAAACTCAGAATTCACTTTAAGTTCATTTTAATTGAGTCGCAGTGTAATTTAGACCTTGAACTTCCTCAGCCAGCCACATACCCACGGAGGCACTTCAAGGAGAGGAATCCTGCAGAATTTACCAAGAGCTGGCGGGGTAGAAAATGTTCACCATAAAACAGACCCCTGTGGCGCGCCTGGGTGGCTCAGCGGGTTAAGCGACTGCCTCCGGCTCAGGTCATAATCTCAGGGTCCTGGGATCAAGTCCCACATCGGGCTCTCTGCTCAGTGGGGAGCCTGCTTCTCCCGCTCCCTCTGCCCCTCCCTCTGACCATGCTCTCTCTCTCTCAAATAAATAAATGAAATCTTGAAAGAAAGAAAGAAAGAGAGAAAGAAAGAAAGAAAAACAGACCTTCACTAGATCAGTCCTTTCACTCGGCAATAAGGCAGTTGAGGTTTGGGGCGGGTGAGTGACCTTGGCCGAAGGTTACTAGCAGAGACTCCGAGGTCTGCGCTTTGCTATTCCCACATTTGTAGCCATTCTTGTTCTACTCATACTTCACGAACCAGTATTTTACATCTTCAAAAATTTCTGAAACTTCATAAACATTTTGGTCGTCGGCGTTGTCAGGTTTAATTAATTAAAACAATTCTGTGTCAGACACTGAGCCAGAGGTAAGGTTAGAAGGACAATAAACGCAAACACCACTTTCCCTGTCCACAAGGAGCGTTTGCTCTAGCACAATGGCTAAAATATACGCAACAGCTGGCCCACAGGGTAGACAGACCACCTGCTGTGGAAATGCAGGGTGAGATAGAGGGCGGCTCTGAGGAGAATTGCTTCCAAATGGGAGGAAGTGTTCATGGAGGAGGTGGCTTTGAGGCTGCGAGGGGAGCAACTGGAGATGTGACCATGACCTACAGGAAGGCAAGGAAGAGCCTCCCATGTGATTTTACAGAATAAAAGCCAGCTGTGAATGGAGGGCACAAAGGACAAGAGAGTGTTCGGTTTCACTAGAGAATACTCTGTGTGAGGGAATTAGTACGACAGAAATTCGAAAGCAAATTTCTTAAAATATAGGTCCATGTATTAGTTTGTGGCTTCCATACCAACGTACCAGAGACTGGGGCTTAAACAACAGAAATCTATTTTCTCACAGTTCTGGAGGCTGGAAGTCCAAGATCAAAGTGGGGGCAGGTCTGGTTCTCTGGAGGCCTCTCTCTTCGTCTCTCAGATGGCCCCATTTTTACTGTGTCCTCGCTCAATCTTTTCTCTATGAGCAGGCTCCCCTGCTCCCCTGGGGGCTCTTCCTCTTCTTAGAAGGACATCAATCATATTGGATTAGGGTCCCACCCTGATGACCTCATTTAACCTTAATCGCCTCTAAAAACCCTATCTCCAAGTACAGTCACATTCTGAGGTCCTGGGGGTGCGGGCTTCAACATATGAATTTCAGAAGGGCACAGGCCATCGCGACCACTACTCTGTATGATTACGTTACTTCAAGACAGATTACACTGTTGTAAAACCTACCAGGCATTAAGAAAGCCTATTAAAACAGGTTACACATTTACTCACCCACACATTTCCTATGACTCTTTCATTCAAGGATAAAGATTAAAAGTAGAGGTTCAAGTACTGCATAAAAACTTGAGAAAACAAACCCACATTTCTTCTCCCAGGAGTTTACCCAAGAGAAATAAAAAACATATGTCTACACAAAGACTCATCCACAAAAGTCCATAGTAAATTACTCATCATAGTTAAAATGTGGAAACAACCCAGCTATCCGACCGATGGCCAGATAAATAAAGAATGGTATGCCCATACCGTGGAATATTATTCAGCCATAAAAAAGGAATGAAATACAGACGCATACTACAACGTAGACGAACCTTAAAAACGTGATGCTAAGTTAAACAAGCCGGATGGAAAAGGCTACACAGGGCATGATTCTATTTATGTGACCTGTCCAGAAAAGGCAAAGTTATAGATACAGAAGGCATATCAGGGGTTGCCGGGGCCTGGAGAAGGGAGTGGAGACTGATACAAGTGAGCACAAAGGAATGTTTCAAGATAAAAGAGAAGCTGCAAACCTGGATTATGGTGGCGGTTGCACAAGTCCATAAATCTACTAAGAAGCATCGAATTATACGCTTACAACGGATGAATATCAGGGTATGCAAATTAGACTTCAACGAAGCCAGAAAATGCGTGCCAGCCTTGTGCAGGGGCCAACCTTCTCTTTATCATTGTGATTTTTGTATGTGTGCTGCCAAAGTGAGCCCAGTAAAGCTGGAAAATATTAATAAAAAATACATAGGAGGCATTGAAAAAATCACAAGAAAATAAAATAAATTTTAAAAATTTCCTGTAATCATGCAGGAGCACTTACGCCTCCCATCCATAGTCTGCAGAAGGAAAAAGCTTACCCCCATCCCAAGTGGCTTCTTGGTTCTGCACTGTGTGGGGCAGAGGAAAGGGGAGAACCTTGCAGCTCGGGGGTGTCGTATACTGTTTCACATCCACTAACCAGCTCCTGGGGAAGTTGGGCAAGTGATAAAATCCTGCAACAGTATCCCTGGGAGGGTCCTCAAGGACCATCTTGTGCAAAGCTCTCATTTAATTGAAACTGGAGTGGGGGCTCAGAAACCATATATAACTGAGCTGCTCAGGACACCACCCGTGGTGAACGGCTAAGTTGGAATCCATCTCAGGTGCCCCAACTCTATCTATCTATCTACCCAACTATCTTCATCTATTTATTTATTTATTATGTTATGTTAGTCACCATACCGTACATCATTAGTTTTTGATGTAGTGTTCCATGCTTCATTGTTCACGTATAACACCCAGTGCTCCATGCAATACGTGCCCTCCTTACTACCCACCACCCCGGGGTGCCTGGGCGGCTCAGTTGTTAAGCGTCTGCCTTCGGCTCAGGTCACAATCTCAGGGTCCTGGGATTGAGCCCCGCATCGGGCTCCCTGCTCAGCGGGAAGTCTGCTTCTTCCTCTCCCACTCCCTCTGCTTGTGTTTCCTCTCTCTCGCTGCCTCTCTCTCTCTCTGTCAAATAAATAAATAAATAAATAAATAAATAAATAAATAAATCTTTAAAAAAAAATAGCCACCACCGAGGTGCCCTAATACTTAATCCAGAGTCATCCATTAGTCTGTCTCTTCACATCTCTCATCCTTTCTTAGCCTCAGTGATCCCACCTGCAAAATGGGGATAGCAATATTTGCCCCAGCCTGTTCCACAGAGCTACTTTGAAGATCAAATGAGATCAATGATGTGGAAATGCTCTGGAAAACAGAAAGCACTTGGGGTGCCTGGGTGGCTTAGTCAGTTAAGTGTCCAACTCTTGCCTGCGGCTCAGGTCCGGATCTCAGGGTTGAGATATCAAGCCCCACCTCCGGCTCCCTGCTGGGAGTGGAGCCTGCCTAAGATTTTCTCTCCCCCGCTCCCTCTGCCCTTCCCCAAGCCCCACCCTCCACCCTCTCTCCCTCTCTAAAAAAACAAAACAAAGCAAAACAAACAAATTAAAAACAGAAAGCCTTCTACTAATGCAAAGTGCTATGGTAGTCGCAGTCCTATTAGCAGATTAATTTCAGGTCTAGCTCAGAATCCAGACCAAAGAGCTACTAGACTACACTTCCGGGAAATGCATTTGTCTGTCCTGATGTGAACATGAATCTCTGGTTAAAGTTGCTCCCCAACATCATGAGCGGGTGGGGGTGGGGCAGGTTGGGCACCATTCCTTTAATTTTCCAGAACATTCTCCAGAACACCATTATCTTCCAGCGGTCCATCCATGACACTTTAATTACCTCAGTGACAATAAAATTTAGTCTGTGTGCATTCAACTATGATTACTCAAGTAACAACAATGGAAATGAAGACTTGATTTAGATAGGATAACCTAAAACTTATTTATTTTACCCCCCTCCTTTGAAAACATATCCATTCCTGTTGGGACACAAGAAAGGGCCCTTTGTGTCTAGTAACACCTGGAAATCCCCAAGACTGTAAACTAAGTGTATTTTGGAGGGTATTCATGTCTGCTAAAGGATCCCCTCCATCCAACGCCCTTCCCCGAGCCTTCTACCACCCACACAGGGGCGGATCTCACTAGGAACCCTCGGCGAAACGAGAGCCCAGCAAACCAGTCATCACTGCTGGCCCAGGAAAAACACCAGGTGCAGAGCCCAGCACAGAATGTGATCTGAGAAAGCACTTATAAATCAAGCAGGTCCCAGGGAGTGAAAGTACAAGTTAGTAAAATATAACAACAAAGTGACCATGAAATGTTAAATCAGATCAACCCAACAGCAAGCTCATTACTGGGGCCTCTATAGAAAACCCAGGGTGAAGCCTCCCCGATAAGCCAGGAAAAAGCTGGAGAAGCATTCTCACCTCCCACATCTGGTTACTTTTCATGTATCAGGAGGATCGGCCCTTTGTGACGGATGCTCCGAATGTTTCCTCCCAATTATCTTATGACTTTGTCATGACTTTTTAAAAATTTTATCATGCAAGTATATTTTATTTCTAGGCAGCTTGAATTATCAGTTTTTTCTTTTGTTGCATCTGAGTTTTGAATTGCATTTAGAAAGGATCTGCTCATACCAACATTATAGAGAAAGTTAGCCATATTTTCTCCTAAAACCGGGGTGGGGGGTTCATTCTCGATCCATCTGGAGTTTATTCTTATACACGGCTAACCCATGGTCCTCATGATGTTTATTAAAAAGTCCATTTTTGCCCCAGTCATTGGAGATACTACTTTTATCATGTGTTATATTTCCACACATAATTGGGTCTATTTCTTGACTTTCTATCCTATTCCAATAGTCTGATTATTTACCCATGTGCCAGTGTCACACTGTTTTAATTTCAGGGGCTTTATTATAAAGTATATTGTAATATCTGGTAGGTAGCTCTTTTCCCCCAGAGTTTTCCCAACTATTCTTGCCTGTCTTGTTTTGTTTTTCTGTACAAACTTTATTATTAACTTGCATGGTTCCAGAAAAAGCCTTTACTGGTATTTTTGTTGGGATCGCATTAACTTTGGAAGACCTGGCATCTATGACACTTAGGATACTGAGTCATCCTATCCAACACCAGGGATTTCTTTCCATTTGTTCCAGTTTACCTTCGTGTCTTTCAAGAGTGTTTTAAAATTGTTTTTTCTCCCCCTTATAAAATCTGCACATTCAAGTCCAAGTATTATATCTTTTTTTGTTACATCCTGTTACTTTTTTAAGCCAAGCTGATGCAGGCACTTGATTTGGGGTTCTAAATGAAGAGTAATATATTCTTCTTCTCCACTCTTCTTTTCATTTCCCTTTGCCAGTCCACTAGTGTCGTTGGCATGACTTGAGGGTACGTCCATCGACCACGTTGGGAGAACAAGAAACAATAGTAGGTCTAGGGTTTAAGACAAGATGACATAAGACAGTGGTGAATAAGGTCTTCGGGTCTTAGCAAGAAAGAATTCACATCTGTCTGGGGGCAAAGATAAGCGTTGCAGGGCTCTCATATATTTAAAAATCTAAAAGTGGATTAAACTCGTCTGCTTTTCTCAGTCAAGTAAGCTCTATCAATTTTCATGACATCTTGGACAATCTTCTAAATCCTCTTTCCTCTTCTGGGTCTGATATAATATAGTATACTTATAAGTAATAGTATTGGGTTGATAAATCCCTTCTATAAATTCTCTTTTCTTAATATGTCCCTAATACTTTCATGATCCAAACTCCATGTGGCCACAGGAATCTCTGGTAGATAGTTGTCTCCAAGACTATCTGTAAAACCAAGTGAAAGTCATGTTGTCCATTTCTGTCAGATTTCGGACTTGGGGTCTCTAGATGGTTTTCTCAGGTTGGTACATGGTCCTGCTGAGACCAAGATCAATGGTTAGATTTTACTCCAGACCAGCCAGCTCTCCTTTCTCCCAAAGTTTCTCTTCCAATGGTACTTTAATTCCATAGACCCAAAGAGGACTGAGTGAGAAGTCTAGACAAGTCATAGGAAATCCGATGTTGAAAAAGCAACTGGAGACCTAAGGCAATTGGAGACTCTGAGCCTTTGGCAGGAATGAGAAGGAAGACCCCTGCTGGACCCTTTCACCTCTTTCTCCACCACTTTCACTGCTGAACTCCTACACACCCTTCAAGCTCAAGCTTAACCATGACCTTTGGTACATAATTTTTCATGACACTCCTCTACATCCCAAAGACATAATTGCTCCGTTGTCTGTTTTCTTATTAAATTTTAAGCATACTTCAATTATCATTTGAATCACATTTAGTATAGCTCTCTCATTATTTGTTTATATCTCTGTCTACCAAAGAAGCTTCAGATTCTTGGAGGGCAGAACTGTATTTCATTCATCTCTGTATCTGCCATATCTAGCAATCTAATTGAACGAAACTGACCAAAGAATTTGAACCATGTTGTTCTATTCACCATGTGAGATCTATTAGTCACAGCCTGGGCAGGAAGCAGTGCTGAGTTCCACCCAGCCCACATTTGCACCAAGAGACCCAAACCAGAGCTCCTTGGTCAAGGTAAGCCATTGCTTCAAAGCCCATCTTCCTTTTTGCCCATTGATGAACTCTTACTTGGTAAGATGTGAATAGGTATGAGGATTAAATAAGATAATGCATCTAAGGCACTTATTGGTAAATATTAATTAAAATATTAGTGACTTTATACAATACAAACTGGTGAAGAAGTTGGATGACAAACATAGAGCTACTGAGTCAAATGAATGCCTTAATGAATTGCTATGTGGTCCAACAATAGTTTCCCATCTTTTTTCTACCCCTACATGTAAGATAAGGGGCATCTTCCCAGGGTCATTCCTATGGACTGGCGTTTAGTAGATAAGGATACAGGCAACTTCAGGTACATTTGCTGGAATTTTCTGTCTCCTTTCCCTGTGCCTTGAGAAAGCATACTGGAATGTCTGTGAGTAAAAATGACACACTTTTTATTTAATTAATTAAAGTTAATTAATTAATTTTTAAAGATTTATTTATTTGACAGAGAGAGAGAGAGAGCACAAGCAGGGAGAGCAGCAGAGGGAGAGGAAAAAGCAGGCTCCCCACCAAGCAGGGATATATGGGGCTCGATCCCAGGACCTTGGGATCATGACCTCAGCCGAAGGCAGACTCTCAACCGACTAAGCCATCCAGGAGCCCCAAAGCAGCACAGTTTTAAAAATATCATGTCTACTCTTATTTGTTTGATGCACAAAACTCAGTTCTTCATTATTACTAATAAATTACGCCAGCATACCTCTGTTTTGACTCACCACTGTTTTGTGAAACCCAGTTGCTAAGAACAGTTATTACAAATCCCGAGGGCTTGAGGCTGACCTTTGTCACAGTGTGAGACGTTCACAAACTCTTCTACCAACCATATAATTATGAGAAGTGGGCTTGTCGAATGTGCTATCAGAATATTCTCATGGAGGGGCGCTTGGGTGGCTCAGTCGGTTAAGCATCCGACTCTTGGTTTTGGCTGGGGTCATGATCTCATGGCTGTGGGATCGAGCCCCACATCGGGCTCTGTGCTCAGTGCAGAATCGGCTTTAGATTCTCTCTCACTTTCCCTCCCACTTCCACTCTCCCCCTCTTTCTCAAATAAATAAATAAAATCTTAAAAAAAAAAACTATTCTCATGGGAAGTCATGACACAGAAGGAAGCTGCATTGTCTCAGGAGATAATTTAAAGCTCAGCATCTTGGCAGGGAAGAGATGGCAAATCCAGAAAAGGAGATAAAAGAGAGTTGGATGAAGGCACTATTTACAAATGCTCGGGCAGGTTTAAGGGAAATCAACAAGTGATGGTAAAACACCCATGCGCCAGAACCAACAGGAAGTTGCTACGACCTACTTCTTAAAGGGGGGAGCAAGAAATGAGCCATTGGAACCCAAAGAGAGCTGTAGCTGTCAGAAGGGGCTGTGAGCCAGGGGAGTCAATACTGCATGGTCTTTCCCTGTCTCCTGCCTGTGCCTTCCGTTGGCCAAACCCAACTGGAACTCCCAGGACAGGGGCCGGCAATGCAGTCTGGAAAGGCCAGTCTTCCTGGACAGAGAACAGGGTAAGGGCTGCAAAGTGCACGTAGAGGGACAAGCAGGAAATATCCAGCACCACTGCCAACCAGCTCTTTTCTTCTTGATTCTGCATTGTGATTTCCAGCCTATTTTCAGGGGGAACTGGACAAGATTTGAGTCATTTTCTATTTGGTCTAAAGGAGAAAGCTTTTTTTTTTTTTTTTTTGTCAGCAAAACCAGAAACAATAGGCTCATAGGCGTGCAATTAAACCCTGGAAACACGTGGGTTTTTCATCTCCATCTTAGATAAAAAGAAATCTCCATTATGTCTTTCCCAGGCCATTTTAATTAACTTTGTCAAGAAAGTTCTAAATGCCTAACTCTCTTTATCTTCGTCTTCAGAATATCAATTGGGCAGAATGTAAAGATAAAACGTAACAGAATTTACAGTGAAGAGGAGGGGGAAAAAAAACCTGAAAAAGAATAGAAAAATTATAAGGGTATTTTTTCCCTACCGTCTTCCTTTTTAATTCTTGTTGTACTTACTCAATAGGATTTTGATGGCTGACAGAATTATAAGTCCTGTGTGTTCACTCTGATGACACGTCTCTAGCTCCAGCTGGAATCCTTCTCGGAGAAACAGGCGGAGACCAGGCTGACCTTCCTTGTTGGGCAGGTGGGGCCTCCATTTTCAGTTCAAGCTAGCTCAGCTGACAGTTTGGAGAAGACACCAAATATTCACTCTATTTAATACAGCATTTTATTGATTATGAAAACAACAATTTATCTATGCTAATTATATATAATTTGAAAAATAGAAAAAATATATAAAGAGAAAAGACAGAAGCCATGCATATCCTCTTCCAACAGTGGAAATTCTTGTTAATGCTTTATTATATTCTCTTTCACTCTTCTTTTTTATACGTACAGTTCCCAGATAGGCATTACACACTGCATGCAGGTTTTCAATCCTTCTGTATTATAATGAATATTATCGAACAATATCCCCCATGTTATCAAGTAAATGTCAAAATAATAAGATGTAAAGACTGCCTAACATTTTCTGTATGGATGGTGTCTTAGTCTATTTGGGCAGCTCTAACAGAGTATCATAGACTGGGAGGCTTAAACCACAAACATGTATTTCTCACAGTTCTGGAGTTCGGGATTCCAAGATCAAGATCTCAGTAGGGCTGGGTTCTGGTGAAGGCCTTCTTCCTGGATTCCAGACTGTTGTCTTCACCTTGTATCCTCATATGGCGGAGAGAGAGAGAGCTATTTCTCCTCCTCTCTAATAAGGGCACTAACCCCATCAAAGGGACTCCACCGTCATGACCTAACCCCTCCCCGGAGCCCCATCTCCTAATACCATCCTACCGGGGCTAGAGTTTCAACGTAGGAATTGCGCGGAATACAAGCATGCAGTCCCAAGCAGATGCTTCTACCCCTACGTAATTTAACCATTCTCCTCTTATTGGACATTTGGCTTTTTCCAATGTAGGTTTATCCAATTTCCTTATTATGAATAAGACTGCAGTGAACACCTTCATTCATAATTTTTTTCCATCTGTAAATTTCTGAGAACAAATTTCTCGAAGCAGAGTTAGGAAGTTAACGTTTCACTTCAGATCTTGCCAAATTGCACTCCAAAAAGATGGTACTAATTTACATTCCCACCCACAGGATACAAGAGTGCCCGTTTTTACAGCACCTGGCGGACACTGCGTAGTGGAATGTATTTTTATCTCTGCTAAAGGCATTTTGTTGTTGTTTCAACTGACATTTCTTTGTTCAGTGAGGGCGAACATTCTTTCACACATCGTAGGCCATTTAACTCTCTTCTTTGTGAATTGTCTGTTCCTGCAGTTTGGCAGCTGAACTTTCTTCCAAATTTTGTTCCTCTCCTGAGGATCACAAAACTTTATACAACTTTATTCCAATTCATTGAGTGTTTTCAGATGGTTGGTTGCTTTTAACAGAGTGAGTTGATTCCAAAAATGTCATTCCAGTTTGGTTTTTGACAGAGAACGGCTATATGCTCAGCTGAACGCTGCCGAGACTGTTTTCCAAAACCATAACTAAAGTTATCTTAATTGTCTCTCTGAATATATTAAAATACACAGTAGCCTACAGTTTTTAGTTCATAAATCCAAAGCTCTTGGAAACACATTTGTTTTGTGGGCCTCTCTAGGCCTAATTAGGACTATATGATCCTTTTTAGGTACTGGGAAGAGTGAGAAAAAAATAGTTTGGTCAAGCATAGGCTTTTTGACGTGAGTTCTCAAGCCCAGAAACGTTACTACAAATCTGTTCTCGAGTGCCTGAGTGCTTCCCTACTGTTTCTATGGGAGGCGGTGAAGAGATTATTTCTATGCTCCAACACACCTTGCTGGGGCTTCTAGAAGTTAGTAATGGCAAAGGAGGGACGGAGAAAGCCAATGGGAGTTAAGTGCATAGAATCATTTCCCCGCTGAATTGACCAGTAGTAGTAATTTGTTCAGTGCTCTCCATTTTACAAAACGCTTTCTCATATATTACCTCATTTGATACGACTACCACATGGGATATTTGAAACCATCACCCTCCTTTGGGGGGGGGGGACCAGTTAAATGACTTGCTCAAAGTCACACAGCTAATACGTGGTAGTTGGGGCTCCAGCTCCTGGCTCTGTCTGTAAATGGGGTTGCAACTATATTCTTCTGCCACACTGGTACTTTGTTTCCTGAGCCCCCTTTAGAAATGTAATCAGATCCTGAAACAAGAATAGAAGCAGGAAGAACAACAACAACAACAACATCCCACACACGGATTACAGCCCTGGTCACCATCATACTCAATGGTCTAGAGAGAAGAAATAAGAGAGATTTGTGCAATCTTTTCAGTGAGAAGTGACATTCCTGGTCTTTGCATATGCCTCTCATTAACTCCCTGTGTCCTGTTGAAGACTGTGACATCTCCGTCTTCACTCAGTCAATCCAGCTTGACATTTCATGGCATTACAGTCGCTGTCAACTCCACAAAATGCTGCCAGCCGTGCTCAGTCAGAGCAAGCAAGGAGCCTGTCGGACGAGAAAACCTGGGAATCCCTATTGCAGTGCGTGTGTTTCTTCTGCAGGAGTCTACTGACCCTTCTCATCAGAATCTATGTTTGCCAAATTTGAGGGATTTCTGAGGCTGAAAACAAATCTAAGAGGATATTTTGCTGGACTTTGGGCCAATGGTGTTCCCAATGGTGGAGTTGAGAATCATCTCTTGCAGTCTGACCATTTTCACTGGGGACTTGGATGCTTGGTGGTGAATGAAGATGGGCAACATCTTTTCTGCACATACACGTATGTGCACAGATTTCCTAAGCGTTGCTGGGCTTCCTGGTGGAAAATGAATTCAGATTCTAAATCCCTGTCCTCATGACCAGGAAGAGGCAAAACGACAAACTGGCCTCAGCCCTGCAGAGCCCTGATTATTAGAACATACCGTGTGGTTTCTATTCCAAAAACCTCACTCAGAATGTCACAGCCTAAGTCATGGGAGGCCTCTGCATAAGCCGATACCCAAACCTGCCACAGCCACCCACGAATGGGCATTCGCCCCAGGGTAATTGTCTGTGCGAATGGAATTATTGAGGGAATAGTAACACTTTGGGGCCCAAGCAGCTCTCCTCTGGTTACCACCTGACTGAGCATAATATGAGAGGGAGAGTCTTGTTCCTGCCACTCCTGAAGGGACTGAAAAACTTTCTTAGTGCTGTGACAATCCAGAAACACAACTCCAACCTCAAATAGAAATGAGATGGAAGTTTAGGCAGCTCTCTGTGGGTATGGGGCTACATAACACCCCCTCGTTCCTCCTCCCACACCTTCTGCCCTGGTGAATGGCATCACCGTCCTTCCAGAAAAGCCTCCAAGATAATGTCAGAATGGGAACTAAAACCCAGATTGTGTTTCCTGTGCTCTTTCCATGGCATGCCACTGCCTCCTAACCAACCAGTCAAGTTTTTGTCAACCCTGACCACAGTATTTGCCACATAAGAAATCTGTGGAATTTGGCTCTCTCAAGTTTCATGATTCTAAAACAAGAAAAATAGCTTTACCTGACAAAGATGTTTCTCTGCCATCAAAGAGCAAAACTACCTTTGAACACATACCTACTCATCTTTTAATCCAGAGCATGGAAACTAGGCCCATCTCAGCGTGTAGGGACATACCCATATCACCTTAATGGGACATTCAGGAGTCTAGGAGGTAGGCCAGAAAAAACATTTGCTTATTCACAAGAGTCCAACATGCCAGATAAATACCTTCAAAGATGTGCAATTCAAATGCAACTCCGTCAAAGCCGGCCATTTTCAGCCACCTGATGAAGGTCAAGTACTCTCTGGGGTATCTTGGATATTTTATTTGGAAGGGTTAAAGTGATTCAGGTAACTTTGTGTCCGTTTTCCATTCTGCGTAACACCTAAAGAAAAAATAAACATTATGAGCAAATTTTAAATTTTTCAAATTTAAAAAATGTCTCTCCTGGCATTCAAAATCAACCAACACATTAGTGGTAATAAAAAAAAATTACACAACGTGGACAGTGTGTCTTCATGCTGCCATTCTTCTGCTGACATTGGGTGACTTCAAACTGTTACAATCCAAAGGTAATGTACAGAGAACTATGAAATTTAGATTTACATTCATGCCACATATTTATTAACAGTGGGTGAGACTGCTTATGTTCTAGGTCCACAAATCTATCCTAAGTAAGAGAGATTGCACCAGACTTTTCAATTAGGTGACTTGATTAATCCCCTACTGTCCCCTTTTAAGACAGTTTGACATAAGCTTCTCACACTTGTATGTGACTGAGATCTGATTAACACAGTACCACAGAAAATATGTTGACCAAGAAAACTAGAAAATAAGTCTCTTTTGATTATCTACTAAGTAACTTTTAGAACTTATCAAAGTATATGCCAACCTTGTCATTATAATTTTCTGCAGTAATTCCATATATGGGGTTTTTAAGTTAAATAAAGTAATTGTGTATATTTTATATGTCACAATTATCCTCCTTATTTTGAATCAAATGTTCATTGGGAGTAAAAGGAATGGAGAGGGCCATCTTCATCAGTCTCAGAAGGCTGGTTATTTGATTTTTTGAGAATTTCTCTCTTGTCGTCCCTATTTTTAATTTGTAAAAGTCAGCCCCTGTGCTAAAACATAAGGCATTTCTCACCCACCGCCCCCCATCCTGCTAATCTGTAATCAAATGGTCCATTAACACTTCGCTTCATCCAGCAGGAAAAGATATATTTTTAATCTTCTGACATTATTTAGCAAAAGACATAGCACGTCTCTGCATATTTTTAAAACTTCTGGATAATTGTTATAAGTAAAGCAATATTTCAATTTAGTGATTCAGGTAACCTACAAACAACTAACTAAGGAACATGTTTCAGAGATATTAGCAAGTCAATTATACGGAACCCAGAACAGATTTTCCCAAAAACATGATCTTGTCTTTGGTGGGTAGATTCCTAGGCCACCCCTCAAAGACTCCTCTACCCATAAGGAAGTGTATTTTAGGATGAATAATTACTCCCAGTCCTTCAGAGGCCCATAAGCCCCGTCCTGGGGCCCCCTCTATTGTTGTTAAAACCCAAGTCCCATCATTGATCAGAGGGGTGATCTCAGTGTACCCTCCTGTAAAGAGGATATACTGATACCTACCTTTTTGAGGAATAAATTAAATACTGAAAATAAAGCATTTACTTATTTTTTTTAAGATTTTATTTATTTATTTGACAGAGAGACAGCCAGCGAGAAAGGGAACACAGCAGGGGAGTGGGAGAGGAAGAAGCAGGCTCCCAGCGGAAGAGCGCAATGTGGGACTCGATCCCAGCACGCCGGGATCACGCCCTGAGCCAAAGGCAGACGCCTAACGACTGCGCCACCCAGGCACCCCTGAAAATAAAGCATTTAATACAGGGCTTGGCTCAGAATAAATAGTGTCAATGACCATGATGGTGGGAATGACAAAGACTTTTGAGTTCTGGGCCCCTCAGAAGACAAAGGGTCTGCAAAGTTTCTTGTATCGTGTACATGTTTACATTGTATTGATTGAGAAAACCCATGGTGAGTGTATTAGTTTCCACAATACTGGGTGGCTTAACCAACAGCAATGTATTGTTTCAGAGTTCTGGAGGCCAGAAGTCCGAAATTAAGACATCGGTCATGTTCGCTCCTTCTGAGGGCTGTGGGGGGTGGAGAATCTGCTCCAGGTCTCTCACCCAGCCTCTTTTTTTTTTTTTTCATAGCAGTATCACTTTTATTTATTTTTTAAATTTTTATTTAAATTCAATTTAGTTAGCATATACTGTATTGTTAGTTGCAGGGGTAGAATGTAGTGATTCATCAGTTGCATGTAACACCCAGTGCTCATCACATCACGTGCCCTCCTTCGTGCCCGTCACCGTCACCCAGCTTCCAGTGGCTACAGGTATTTCTTGGCTTGTGGATGGCATTCTCCCTGTGTCCTCACACTGTGATCACCCTGTGCCCAAATTTCCCCTTTTCATAAAAACACAGTCACATTGGATTGGGCCTAACCTAATGACCTCACCTTGATCGATCATTCACAAAACCCTATTTTCCAAATAAGGTCACATTCACAGGCCCGGGGGCAGTAGGACTTCAATGCGTTTAAGGAATGCAATTCAACCCATAACAGTGAGGAAGTGAAACACTCACTCAGCATCTCTCAGGGCATGTTGTGATGGGAAGGAGTGGGAGGCTCTCCAGGGCTGGGAAGGAGTAGTGGGGTCCAGTGTCACCGTGGCTGGCAGAGGAGAGCAGCCGCTCAGGGATTTCTCCGTGGGTGGTGGTGGCCTGACCCCAGGAACTGTCGGTATTTCTCAAAACTAAAGCACATCACCCACCATCGCACTCAGATGGATATATCCACACAGATCACGTTTATTTCTTTTCTTCCAAGTTTACCTCGTTTCAGAGAATTCGATTGCTTCCCTTCCTGAGCTACACAAGCATCTTGAGGAATTAGCTACTCTTCTTTCTGGCTGTTAGGGTCCCGAACGGATCATTACGTTATCCAATTCCTAGCAACGGTTTCGCAACACCTGGGGTTTCATCAATTTCTCGAAAACCCCTCAAAGTGAAATGAATTTTATATCCAGTTAAATGTTCAAAACAAGCACTGGCCTCGTAGCACGTTCAGAGGATGAGGTAATCATGAACTCTAACAAATGACATGAGGGCGTCCCGGCTGGTTCTCCCAAAGTTGGGAATCTCGGCGCTAAACAGCACGCCTGACCTCTGGAAGGAAAACCAACTCCCCCCGGTGACTAATTTACAACCAGGAAGTAATTTCTCCCCTGGGAGCCTGTGGATCAACAATGTTCGCTCTGGGTGTTCTCCCAGGACTGCAGGGGACCAGGCAGAACAACCCCCAGGCTCTGGCAGGGGGTCGGCGGAAGGGGTTTCTTCTCTAAAACTGCTCCATTACTCAGGATAATGTGTTGAATCTCCAAACATCACAACTAACTGGTTTCAAGCAATATTTCCAGTGAGACAGACGTTCGGGTTTCCAGCAAGAAGCCCTGAGGTCCCCCCCATACCCAGCTGAGCAAAGGGTCCTTGGCTGGCTCCCTTCTCCTTTAGCCCAGCGATCCCTTCTCGTCCTGCAGGGTCAGCTGGCATGTCTTGTCTCAGAGACACCTTCCCCGATTATCCCCATCTTCATTATTCTTTATTACATCATCCTAGTTCGTTCCTTTGTAGTCCTACGATGTATCGGTAATTGTTTCAGGTACTTGGTTTACTGGCTCCATGTGAGTATGAGTAGCAGATGACCAGAGCCTTGCTCATCCTCTTCTCCCGTCTAGGCGGAGCCTGTGCCTGGCACAGAGCAGATGTTCAGTAAATATGTGTGGAATGATTGCTGTTCTAAATGACCAGCAGGTGAACCTGTATCCTCAGAGCCCGTGTTGACCAGTGTTCGGGATATAGAACATCTTGTAGGCTGGATCGAGCAATAAAGTATCGACCTGCAAAATATGACTTTCCTCAATATTCACTCTGGCCTAAATAAACAGAAGGAGCCCCGAGGAATTAGGCTGCGAGGCTGATTTAGTAGAATCATTGGCACTTGTGTAAAATTTTGGAGAATGATGTCCTAAGCACAGATGCTATTTTTAAGAACTTAACACCAGGAAAACCCTTCTGGGGCTCACTCGGTGGGAATGAAGCCCTTTTTATGTCACGGGTGATGTATGAACTGATGGCTCATGGAAGGTGAAGCTCAGACTAAGTTATCGGACTTTTTCCTTCTGAGTTATAGCTCAGCGGGCGGACTTGACCGATTACAGTCACTGACAAGAGCTGAGCAGGCTGTGCGTTGTTTATCTTACCAAAGAGAAGTGACAATATGGCCCAATTTAGTGCCTACAGCCCAGCATAACTAAACAAATTCTCTTTCCAGGCCAAGTCGAGGTTCACCTAAGCTGGACTGGATTTATGGGACACGAATGCCAAACAGGGCCAATCGGTCTATGATGCTTGTTTTGGGCCAAATGACTTTTAAAGCCACCAAGTTAGGACCCTCGAGAAGCTGACTTGGAAGAAATCTCTGTAAGTGATGCAACTAGATTTCTGGCATCTGGAGTTCATGCGTGTTGGGCAAGGCTGTTTGCAGTAGTTCACAGGGAAGTTAATAGCCACCCAGAGCCACTAACCAGTACCCATCTCACAGAGGCAGGGAGACCTCAAGGACTCAGACCCTGGGGCTGCTTCTGCTTGGCTGTGGACTTTTCGTGACAACATTTATCACTGAGGTGAGGGTTTCAAGGACAAAGACCTTCTAGAAAAGGTGAGTTTACCTGCAGGCAGATCCAGAGATGGGGGTCCACTGGGCAAAGACACAGGACTTCCTCCCCTGAGGGCAAAAGTAAATACTTGGGGGGAAAGAAACTGCACAAAAGATTTATATCTTTTTTACTGCTACAACTTCTGTGTTAAAGAGAGTGGGAAAAGTTCCAACGAAGTCTGCCTCCCATCCCTTCACAGAAATAGATTGTGTTTAGTTCCCAAATGTGGTAGCGTTTCTGCATCCATCTTCTCTCCGATTCAGAGTTTCCTAACATTTGAGGGGGGCTGGGGGATTGCAGAGCTTCACGACTGCTTTGGCCCCTCTAATGGAAAAAATGAAAAATAGCTTCCGGGGTCCAATCATCCCATTTAAAGCCCATTTGTGGACCCCCTAGGGATCCCTCTATTATTGGAACGCAAGTGCCCCACTGTTGGGTCAAGACTGGAGGATGATGTCAAGACATGGTTTTACAGAGAGAAAGATGGGAAAGAAGAGAAGAAAGACTTCCTCAGTTCTGTCCTCCCCAAAACCCAGGTCCCCAGATCCCAATACAAAGGTTAGGCGCATGCCAGTGACGCATAGGAATGACTTTGACAGAAGAGAAACTGGAAAATACTCCCCCTTGTTTGGCTACCAGAGTGCCTCCCTGATGAGGTCCAGTCACCAAGGTTCCCTTCCTCCCTCCTGCAGTTATGGTGATTTGATAAGGTTTGCAGCTAAAAATAACCATTACAGGTGCCATAAACACTGGGATAGGTGTTTTTCTGCTATAAACTTTCAGAAATGGATATTATCACTGCTATTTTACAGATGAAACATGAACTATAGGGTTAGGGGGAAACGAGCATTTTTTAACACCCTCTACACTTATTATTTTATAAAAACTGACAGCCCTGAAGATGTGTATCAATATGCCGGTTGTATTAATGAGAAAAGTGAATTTCGAAAGCTTGGGTGGTTTTCCAAGGTCACAGAGCTGGCGGGCAACAGAGCTAGGCGCTAACTCGGAAGGGCCTGGCTCCCAATCCCAATCTTTCGGCTGCACCACCCAGCTCGGAAATGCATCTTCTGCTCTTATGGGGAGGTCCCCATCCCAGAGCACACCGCCAGATTCCCAACCTCCATCCTGGACATCCTCTAGGAAGGTCACCTCTCCCCGTGGACTGATATCCGACCAGCCCTATATTACCTCATTCATTCCATATAAAACACCCTATAAGAAGGTATTCTTTGCTCCATTTTGCAATAAGGAAACTAGGCTTGCAGAGACAAAGTGACTTAGTCAAGGTCACACCGCTGGACCCCTGTCTCTAAAACTTTGTTCTTTCCATCAGATCATTCCACTCCTGAAAAAGAAAATGAGGAATCCTTTTGAGCAGACAGTCTCTTTAATGGGCATTCATCACGTATTTGCCATCTGGGGTTTCGTGTTTCAGGTTTGTGCTTGTCTCCATACCACATGTCCCGGCAGATACAATCCACCGACTCCCAAAAGCCTGACCCAATTTAGAATGTGCTGTCTCCTCTCTTGTCAGAAGGAAGACTTAGGATGAGTGAGTCTTCAGTGCTCAAGCTATGGCTGCTTTTGTAAAGCCTAGCAGACATGTCAGATGGTACCAAAGGTCGTAGGTCTTCTACAGACAGAGCTAGAGAAGGAATTCTGCTGGACTCTGCAAGGCTTCGAGCCCTATTACAACTGCCAGTCCGTGTGGAAGGGCAGTAGAACAGGGTAGTTAGGAGAACAGATTGGACACCAGGTTGCCTGGCTCCGTTTCTTACAGGCTGGGTCACTTTCAGCAACTTACTGAACCTCTCTGTGCCTCAGCTTCCGCTTCTCTACCATGCTGCCAATACCTCTTCAAGATGGAAGGATTATACAGTGTACCACTTATCAAGCACTTAGGGAAGTGCTGTTTAAATCAAACGTGCATCGACCTGGGCCCAGCAGCTGTGGTCATCTATCTTTGACTCTCAGAGTATGTCAGTCCGTTGTCAAGAGCTCTCTTCAGTCTTAGAGCCCCCAAGGGCATAGTCTCGAATTGGCGCGCACACCACCCTTCTCAGCCTCGTGAAACGCAGCCCAGGCAAAGCCTGCCTTTTCTGTGGGTCAAGCAGTCCACTCAAATCCCCCCCCCTGCTGGGATATTCCAAGGGGTTGGCTCCTCCCAAGCACCCCCTCATTTTAAGCCCCACAAAGCTCACCTTATCCTGAGGGAAAACTCAAGAGACTCAAACCCCAGTGGCCTTGGAAGCTGTGGCTTCAGGGACTGCGTGGGAGGGGAGGTAGGTTCTGGGGCCCCTGTGTGGAGCCCCTGGGAAGGCTGAGGGCACCCCCTTTTACAGAAGCTTGTCCCCTCCCTCCACGCATCTGCTTGTGCTCCGGCTGACGAACCTTACCCCAAGCAGGGTCACCACGACTTGCAGGAGCGCTCTGCACTTCTGCAGAGAAAGGTCACTGCCTTGGATTAACTCCTTGTTATCACCCCTCCCACCTTGAAGACCGCTGCACTGTGGAGCTTGGAGTCCACGAGCCGAGAACGGGTTCCAGCTGTGCTGAAATCCAGGCGCGAAAAGAAAACCCATTTCTTCTTGTGAACGGGCATAGGTTGTGAGGCAAAGAATTCCTTCAAACTGAGTTTGACAGCAACCACCAGGGCCCAAAATGGATCTTCTCAGGCGTGAGCCCAGATTTGTACCTGACCTCTAAGCAGCCATTGCACAGGGAAAAGAAAAAGGCAGATTACTACTCCCAGAATCCTGGTTTAAAGCACCTATCTCCCAGAGCTCTTCCTCAAGATGTTGTTGTTGTTTTAAATTGTGGTAAATCACAGAGCGTGAAATTCACCATTTGAACCATTTCTAAGTGTACAACTCTCTGGCATTAAATACAGTCACATGATCGAGCATCCATCACCACCATCCATCTCCAGAACTCCTTTCCTCTTCCCCAGCGAAAACCCGGGACCCGGTAAATGGTAACTCCCATTCTTCTCTCCCTCCCGGCCCCTGGCAAACCACCATTCTGCTTTCTGCTTCTATGAATTTGACAACCCTAAGTACCTCATATGAGAAGAATCATACGTATTTGTCTTCTTGTGACTGGTTCATTTCAGTTAGAATAACATCCTCCAGGTTCATCCGCGTGGTAGCAAGTGTTGGAATGACCTTCCTTGCAAAGGCTGAATAATATTCCATTGTATGTGTGCCCCATTTCGTCCATCCATTCATTCGTCGTCCATTCGTCGTCGTTGATAGACATTAGGGCTACTTCCCCCTTGCTGCCGTGAGCAATCTGCTGTGAGCAGCAGTGTGCAACCGTCTGTCCAAGTCCCTGCTTTCCGTTCTCTTGGGCATGTATCCAGAAGTGGGACGGCTGACTCATAGGCAATTCTGCTTAATTTTTTGATGGATTACCATAGTGTTTTTCCACAGTAGCTACACCTTTGTACGTCCCCACCAACAGAGCACTCGAGGCTTTCTTAAACCCCATCCCTCCTCTGCCTCCTGTACTCACGTCTCCTTCCATTATCATACACGACACCACGCAAAGACCAGAGGGGTGGCCAAATAAATCTAGATTTAAAAATCTTTTACTTTCAGAAACTCCATCCCTCAGTGTTTCCTTCTCAATACAATCCAAGAAATGTTATGCTATCTTCCAATACGAGTAACCACTAGAACATAGGGTTCCATGCACACTGAGGGGTTCTTACCTACTTGTTGGATTTTTGTTTTTCTGTCTTGTTCATCAGGTTTCGGTACTTGGCACAGCCAGCCTGGCATACAGCAAGCACTAAATAAAAATGGGTCAAATAAATAAACTCTGTCAGAATCCCAGTCTCCTTAAGTATTTTTCTTAATCCCAATGTCACATGTCACTGTAAAGCATCTTAAAAGAGATCTTCGAAACTCTGTCCTGTATCCTCAAGTACTTGGAAACTGCACACAAAATAGAACATTTTGTACAACATTTAAAATAGGTAGGTTTTTAGGGGCACCTGGGTGGCTCAGTCCTTAGCATCTGCCTTCGGCTCAGGGCGTGGTCCCAGAGTCCTGGGATCGAGCCCCACATCAGGCTCCTCCGCTGGGAGCCTGCTACTTCCTCTCCCACTCCCCCTGCTTGTGTTCCCTCTCTCGCTGCCTGCCTCTCTCTCTGTCGAATAAATAAATCTTAAAAAAAAAAAAAAGGTGGGTTTTTAAAATAAATAAATAAATAAGATAAAATAGGATTTTTAAAACAGAGATTTAATCTTGGTGCATTATATAATTAATCAATACCTACCATACACCAAATACTATAAGGGATACAAAAGAAATAAAATCAATGATTTCTATTCACAATGGAATTTAATTTGGTGGGGCAAGCAAGAATAAATCCATGGAATAACGGATCATACACGATAGCAAATTCTGGAGTGCCTGGGTGGCTCAGTCAGTTAAGTGTCTGCCTTCAGTTCAGGTCATGTTCCCAGGGTCCTGGGATTGAGACCCTCCTCAGGCTCCCTGCTCAGGGGGGCATCTGCTTCTCCCTCGGCCCCTGCTCATGTGCGTGTGCTCTCTCTCTCACTCACTCTGTCTCTCAAATAAATAAATAAAATCCTAAAAAAAAAAAAAAGATAGCAAATTCTGCCTGAGAAGTTTGAAAAAGGTGAGGCCCTTAAATGACTTTCTTTTTTAATAAGTTGTGCACTGAGCAGTTCCCTCCCCCGGCCTAACTGAAGTATAATTGACAAATAAAATCATAAGATCCTTAACCTACACAGTATGATGATGATTTGATACAGGCACTCGTTGTGAAAGGTTTCCCACCATGGAGTTAATTAACATCCCCTATCACCTCCATATTTACATGTCACTGAGCACCTTCTGTGCTCTATACACTTTACAAATGAGAAAATGAGAGCTCAGAGAGGTTAAATATTTCCCCAGGTGACACTGTTAGTTGGTGTCTGTATCCACATGAATGTCCTCCCCTTGCCTGTGCTCCTTCGGATGCTTCCCTGCGTGAAGCCTAGACGGAGTGAGGCCCGATGAACGTGGGCAGTAAGGACAGGCAGGGAGGGCACCACACAGCATGAGCAAAATCATGAGACTTGACCAAAGTAAAGGGCTGTCTGGAAAAGGAGAGAAGGTTTAGGCTGTCGAGAGAGAGAGGGAGTCATCCTCCTTTCAACAACCTTAAAGTCAGATGGCATTTAAATATTTCTCTCTCCTTTCAGCCCCAAGCACTGCAATATGTTTGCAAAGCCAAAATTGTGCCAGAGCAGAGGGGAGAAGAGCGGGTCAGGAAAGGAAGAGATGTTGCCATGTTGCCCCGGTTATCCACAGCCCAACGAGGCTGTGAGCACAGACAGAAGGATGGCGTGAACAGGGTCAGGAGACATCAGTCCATCCCACGTGGCTCCCTGAGGTGGACACACGGTCCCCCCAAGATTTCACAGGACGGTTTGGCTACACCATGAGCCCCCTCCCCCGCTGATTCTTGGCTCTGACTACAAAACACAGGCAATGTGACAGACTGCGTACCCTGGGGACAACTACTTAGAACTCCTCCACTCATCCTTCCTGAAAGAAAAAGTTCAAGAAAAAGAGAGAAAGCAGCATGAAAACCCACACAGGTATTTCATCAGCTCTTCCCACTCAACAATTTCCCTTTGCTTCCATTTTTTCCTTTTTATTACCCTTTTTTGGTTCGTGGTGTCTCCCAAATGCAAAGCATCACTGTGCTGCTCTGAAGTTCAAACACAGACGTAAGCTTTTATTTTCCTAAGAAGACATACTGATGACAACCTTGAAGGTTCAAGTCGAATGTCCAGACAGGGTTCCAAATCAGCACTTCGCTCTCCGTCCCTGCAGATCTCACTTGGCCAGCTGCCCAGCAGGAAAGCTCTCATCCATTTATCCAGTCATTTGCTTGCTCCACAATATTTACTGAACATCTACTATGTGCCAGGCACTGTCTGGGCTCTAAAAGCACAAGGTGGTAACCTGACCCCTGCTCTTCTGGTACTTAGTCTAATTGGTGGTAGAAGGAAACAAAACACAATGACACAAAGGCTCTGGAAGGATAAATTCATTAAGTTACCGCAGCACATAGGAGAGATTCCCACTTTCATCTTGCAGGGGGCTGGGGGGTGGTAGCGCCAGATTGGAGTACTATCCTCAGTTCCTTACCCTTTCCTGGATCTGTACTCTTGTCGTGGTTTCATCACAGTTGCCCTTGGCTTTGGCCTTGACCACATGACTTGCTCTGGCCAGGGGCACGGGTAGAAATGATAGTATGGCAGTTCAGAACCCAGGACTTAAGAAGTATCACCTACCGCGTGCCTGAGTGGCTCAGTCAGGTAAGCATCTGCCTTCTCCGGCTCAGGTCATGTTCCCAGGGTCCTGGGATCAAGCCCTGCAGTGGGAAGTCTGCTTCTCCCTCCCCCTCTGCCCCTCTTCCTTGTTCATGCTCTCTCTCTCTCTCTCCTTCAAATAAATAAATAAAATCTTTAAAAAAATCACCTACTTCCACCTGCCCAGAGAGAGAGGCAGAGCCACCCAGTGAACCCAGCCTATCAGCTGAACCTCAGTCAATCCACGGCCATGTGAGCAATAATAAATAATTATTGTGTTAAGCCACTCGCGAAGTTTTGGAACCATTGGTTACACTGGAGTTAGGTTGGAAGATAGAACGTGTATCTAATGAGCCCGAGACCTGGGCGAGACTACCCGAAGATCCCAACTGGAAGCCAGGGTCTTCAGCTGCACATGATATGGCTCCACTCAGGAAGGAACTGGTCAGGTTGTCAGCAGAACTTAGAGGGTGCACAGAGAATCTAGAACCAGGTTTGGGAGATAAAATTACTTGTTGTGCCCAGACTTTCCAGCCAGTAAAAGATTCTCAAATAAGATACAGCCTGGAGACAGAGATTGAGTCAAGGGTATGGCCATCAAGACACGGCTTAGACACAAAGACGCATCCTGGGCACTGCCAGGTAAGCCAGGTCCTCCAGGTAATAACCAAACTCTAGAAGAAACAAGGTGGCATCCCGTACAGTGTTCTCAAACGTTAACATGTTTCAGCATCACCTGGAGGGCTTGTTAGCAGACACTTTGGCCCCACCCCCTGAGATTCTGAGTCAAGAGATCTGCAAGGGGCCCAAGAACTTGTAGCTTGAACAGCCTCCCAGGTGATGCTGGAGCTGCCTGTTTGCGTGACCCTGGTCTACGAGGAGATCCTCTCAGCCAGACCACCAGGTTCCTAGAAAACGTAAGGGCATCATCCCACAGCAGCCCGATATGCCCAGGTTGACAGCAACTATGGAGAAAGACAGACGGAGACACAGACAGTGACGGGGATAGAGAAGTATGACCCAAATGAATTTTGACACATGGGCAGACTAAAATAAAATACGTTAAAAAAACTCATAAAGATGTTTTCCCCATTGTATTCCATTGTATTCCCCCTTGTTTATAACAGATCTATATGCTGAGAAATTGTGCCCTTAAACGAAATTTAATGGGGCTGGAAGGAATTTGGTTGGAGCCATGTCATTCAATGCTTTGAACTTCTGGGGTAAATGCTAAAAATCACATAGTAAGCATTTATCAAAGCTAAATGTAAAAGTTCTATCAACTGAAAACCCAATTAAATCCTATGGCAATTTTCTTAAATGAAAACAATTAGGAACCATCAGACTTGCATAAAGCTTGTGCCCAGACATTAGTCCTTCATTTTCCCAGTGCTTGTGACATCTTCTAAAGAGACTTTCTTGGACTTATACGTTAACAACTAATTAAACAAATTATACTAATTACATAAATGTTTTCACTGAAGGATACTTTGTTTAATCTGACATACTCAGGAAGATCTGGGGGAAATTAAAGTATCAATTTCAATATACTACTACTAAGATAATATTTGTTATAAATTAGCTTATTAAATATATATTTTGATCCAAACCTTGAATTGCTGAAATCCCTAAAAAGATGCATAGGAAATACGTATGGAATAAAATCTTAGTTGGTCTTTTTTACTATATCTTCAACATTCTTCTTTTATTTAGTCATTTGATAAAATTTATTTCTAAAGATAAACCTCACCTTTCTAAGATAAAGTGTGCTTCCTTTCCACTTTTTCATTCGTTGCTTGTTGTTATTGTTTTTTTGTTTTTTTGTTTGTTTGTTTTAGGTAGGTTCCATGTACAGCATGGAGCCCAACGTGGGGCTTGAACTCACAACGCTGAGATCAAGACCTGAGCTGAGATCAAGAGTAGGATGCTTAGCCGACTGAGCCGCCCAGTGCCCTGTTGCTTGTTTTTATTTGTAAACCCAAAGTATTTTTGAGAGTATTACTGGCAAAAGCACTTCCAGCATTGACCAAAAAAGGACTGCAACTGTGTGAAATGTAAATGGAAAATGACCCGTGAGCCCCCACCTTCCTCCAGGTTGGAAGCATTATGAGAAATTTGCTCAGATGCCAAAAAGGACTTTTTTCAAAGTGACAAGACAGATGATGGAAATGAAGGACAACCGTTCTGCCACTGCCATTTGCATTGAGCTAAAGTATTGTCCCCAATTCTTTCTCTCTCCCTTGCCATGACTTCACTATGGGTGCCCTTTGACTTTGGGCTTCATCATGTAACTTGATATGGCCAATAAGATGTGGGGAGAAAGAGGAGTGTTTCAAATGGAAGTATTTATTTTCATTGTATTCTTCCCCTTTTTCCACCTCTGTGAGTTGGGTACCTGAGAGGTATAGAAAATTACTTGTCATTTTTGTCTATAAGTCTCTGGCATGTCTGGACAGATCTAGACCATGACATCTTGATCTTGAGCCGAAGTCATGATTGAATGACACTCTTCGAAGCTCCGGGATAGGGCTAGGGATATTTTACAAGTTGGAGGGAAGTGAATAACTGTGACAAAAAGGGTAGACCGTGGTACATGTTTCCCAATGGTTTCCCAACTCTTTCCTCATCCTGGCTTTTGACTTTGGGCTTGGCCGTGTGATTTCCTTTGGCTATGTACCTGTGAGCCTAGGCTCTAAGAAATTTCACATGTTTCCACTCACCTTATACCTCTGCCTTTGCCATGAAAATATATGCTGGCTCTACCACGAGTCCAAAAGCAGCTGTGAAAGGTGGAGCAGAGCCACGCCTGCGATGCAGAAGGCTACGGTGGAAAGCGGAGCAGCCCTAGCCACTAGGACCTGAAGCACAATCACCCGGCCTGACACAGCCTAAATCAGCTGAACCCCACATGATCCACAGGTGCTGCTGAGTTTTAGAGGGGCTTGTTATACAGCAAAGGTGAACATACAATGGAGGAAATAAGCCCTTCCTGCAGAAAGCATCAACGAAGCTGACAGTTCAAACAGCAGCAGAAATGGCAAATAAGCATATACAAAGATGCTCGAGATCATTTGTCATTAAGAAAACACAAATTAAAACCATGAAAGAGGGGTGCCTGGGTGGCTCAGGCATTAAGCGTCTGCCTTTGGCTCAGGGCGTGATCCCAGGGTCCTGGGATCAAGCCCTGCATTGGGCTCCCTGCTCTGCTGGGAGCCTGCTTCTTCCTCTCCCCTCCCCCTGTTTGTGTTCCCTCTCTCGCTGGCTGTCTCTCTCTCTGCCAAATAAATAAATAAAATCTTAAAAAAAAAACATAAATGATACCACTGCACACCTATTATAATGAATAAAAACCGAAACACTGACAACACCAAATGCTGGTGAGGATGTGGAAACATAAGAATTCTCATTCATTGTTGGTGGGAATGCAAAATAGCGCGACTACTTTGGAAAACAGTTTGCCAATTTCTTACAAAGCTGAACACAGTCCTACTGGATAATCCAGCTATTGCACTCCTTGGTGTTTATCCAAATAAGTGACAGCCACACAAAAATTTGCATACAGAGGTTTACAGCAGCTTTTTCCATAATTGTCCAAACTTGGAAGCAACCAAGATGTCCTTTCAGTATGTGAATGGCTAAGCAGACTGTGATACATCCCTACAATGAAATGAGCTGTCAAGCCACGAAAAAAACATGCAGGAAACTGAAGTGCCAATCACTGCATGAAAGCAGCCAACCTACAAGGCTGTATAATGCATGACTCTAGCTATACGATGTTCTCGCGAAAGCAAAACTTACGGAGACAGTATAAAGATCAGGAGTGGCCAGAGGTTCAGGGGGAGAGAAGGAGGGAGGAAAAGGCAGAGCATAGGGGATTTTTAGGTCAGTGAAACTATTCTGTGCGATACTGTAACGATGGGTGCATGACGTCATGCATTTGTCAAAACCCAGAACATACAACATAAAAGTGAAGCCTAACGTAAACTATGGACTTTAGTTAATAATAACGAATCAGTATTGGTTGGTCGATGGTAACAAATGTACCATAATGGGTGAAACTGAAGGCGAGTAGAAAGGAAGTCGACGGAGAACTCTCTGAATCCCTTGTTCGAGTTTCCTGCAAACCTAAACCTCTTCTAAAAAATAAGGTCTATTTTTAAAAATTCAAAAAAAGTAGGAAGAACCCTGGACAGTCTGGAAAAAAACAAACAAAAACAAAAACAAAACCGGAACATTGGGGGCGCCTGGGTAGTGCAGTCATTAAACATCTGCCTTCGGCTCAGGGCGTGATCCCGGCATTCCAGGATCGAGTCCCACATCGGGCTCCTCCGCTGGGAGCCTCCTTCTTCCTCTCCCACTCCCCCTGCTTGTGTTCCCTCTCTCGCTGGCTCTCTGTCACTTAAATAAATAAAATCTTTAAAAAAAAAAAAACAAAACTGGAACAGAATTGAGCCATGGAGAGTAAGTCACAATGAAATCAAAGAGAATCAGAGGTGAGGGCAGCGTAGATGCAGTCTGGGTGATGAGAGAGAACTGCACACAGTGAGAGGGGTAGGGGCATAAATGAAATGTGGCTCGCGGGACATTGTATGCCGTGTATAGTAATCCATTCGGGCTGCTCTAAAAGGACGCCGCAGGCTGGGCAGCTCACAAACAACACGAACCCATTTCTTACAATTACGGAGGCTAAGTCCCAGATCGAGGCGGCAGCAGGTTCGGGGCCTGGTGAAAGGCCGATTCCTAGTTCATAGAAGACTGTCTTCTCACTGTGTCCTCACGTGGAGGACGGAGACAGAGAACCCTCCAGAGCCTCCTCTGTAAGGGCGTTTTGATACTGTGATTCGTAAGAAGAAATATGCACTGGTCTTCATCCCAGGTCCTGGCACAGAGCTTGGAAAACGCTTGGAATTTCCTAAGTGACAAAGTCACAGAGGTCTCTTTCGTTCTAAGATGACTTTTGGAAAGCCCCTAGGCAACCTAAGGGTGGGCGCCGATCACCAAGGGAAACAGCCCTGTGATTAGCGAGTTGGAACTTCAGTCCCACCCTGACCTCCAGGGAGGAGAGAGGGGCCGGAGGTTGAATTCAGTCACCAATGGCCAATGATTTAATCAATCGTGGCTGGGTAATGAAGCTTCCATAAAAACCCAAAAAGGACAGGGTTCAGAGAGCGTCTGTGTGGCCAAAGACCTGGAGTTTCAGAGAGTGATGAGCTCGGGCAAAAGCGGGGAGGCTCTGCACCCTTTCCCACAAAACTTACCCGACTCTCCTATCTGTCTGTCCCAGTGTTACATCCGTTCATAGTACAGCAGTGATCTAATAAGTAAAATGTTTCTCCGAGCTCTGTGAGCTACTCTAGCAAATTAATCAGATCCCAGGGAGGAGAGGGTCGTGGGAACCTTGATTTACAGCGAGCTGGTCAGAAGTTCAGTTAACAACCTGGGCTGACAACTGGTGTCTGGGGGGGAGGGGACCAGTCCCTTAAGACTGAACCCCCAACCTGTGGGAACCGAGGCTACCTTAGGGTGGCCAGCGTCAGAACTGAGCTGGATTGCAGGACAGCCAGCTGGTGCCGCAGAAGTGTTGGGTGTGGGGGAAACACACATCTGGTGTCAGAAGCTGTGAGTGTGGTGGCAGTGTAAGAGTAAAGGGGACACACACAGGAGGAAGAGGGAGATTTCAGACAGAGGCCCTTAGCCCAGGCTCCGCCCTCATGGTCTGATCACCTCCCAAAGGCCCGCTTCTAAACACCATCTCCCACCCGGGGATAGGTTTCAACTGGAATGGGGGGGGGGGCACAAGCATTCCGTCCATGGCCCCATGATGAGGTGTTTGAATGTTACCCTGAGAGCTGTGCAGAGTCACTTGAGGGCTGCCAGTGCGGGAGCGAGTTGGTGATTTCTGCCTTAGGATGACGCGTTCTGGAGAGCGATCGGGAGAGGAAAAGCAGCCTGGAGGCAGGGGGACCCTGGAAGAGGCTGTTGCAGTAGCTCAGGTGTGGAGTGCCAGGTGCTGTGCTGCCGTTCTTCAATTCTTCGTTCGAGCCTCCAGCTCTTCTCTCTGCACCTGTCTCTGCCCTGCTTTGTGCCCGAGAAGGCTGGCCCCTGAGCCCTGCATCTCTGCGGCTCCCTCCCCACTGGGTTTCAGTCGGGTTTGGTCAAAAGGCAGTGTAACAGGAGACTGGAGGCCGGGAGGAGAGAAAGGCTGAAGTATTTACCTTCCCACCCCCATCTTGGCACTCCACAGCCCCAGCTCGCTGCCACATCCCCTCCCTGACACAGCTGCCTCCTCCCCCCCACCTCAGGCTTTGGGAACACAATGTCCCCCACTGTCCCCAGCCTAGGAGTGGTACGCATACCAGTATCCCTGCTCTCTGGGCGCCTCATCGCCCTCGTGTGCTCCCCTAGCCTTGACCACACGCCCAGAATAGTCTTCCCATTAAAGTCTTTATTCAAACCATCTGGGGGTGAATTTAGTTTCCTCCCAGGCTCAGCTGACACAGTTGCTTTAACTTGGGCTACGATGGTAGGAAGAGACAAAAGGAAACAGCTGGAGAGACTGAGGTGGTGAACTGGACCCCAGAGCTTGGACGCAGCAGGGACCAGGGAGGGAAGCCCAGGTGAGAAAAAGCTTTGGGAAACTGCTGGGTTTTAGCCTAGCCCCCTGGGTGCATGGGGATGCCATTTACCACCATTATGTTGGTGTTGCTTCTTGAGCCTGGTGGATTTAGAACCACAATTATAATGGCCATAATTTGAATATGGGTAAAAATTGTTTTTTTGGTTTTTTTTTTTTTTGCTGGCATGGGACAGTCACTTTTAAAACATACAGTTCAATGATTCACTTCACTTAAGAGTAACTCTCCAGACCCCAAAACATCTGTCCTCGATTAAACAACAGATCCCACTTACAGACCATGGTCTGTTTCCAAGGGTTTTAGAGCAGTAATTAATCAGGCAAATGAAAAAGCACAGACCTCATCGTTTTATCCAATTAGGAGAAACCTCTGTAAATGCAGGGCAACAAACTGTTTGGTTTTGTTGAAATGCGTTGTGATGAGTGACTGGTTTTAGATCACAAAAAATATCAATATTTACTTTAAACTTACAGTTAAAGAAAAACAGAAGTGATTAGTTAACTGTCACAGAATATATGGACGGTGCTATTGGGTGGCTACTGCCGGGCTACCACGAATGAGAAGACAGACACCCAAGACTTGGTGCTTTCCACAGCTGGGGACATTTCAAGCTTCCTTTTTGTGGTTTTGCCTTTTTGTCTCCCATTCATCATCCGCCCTTGATGGGCTCATTTCCGCCTCTACGCCTTTGCCCGGAAGTGCTCGACAGCCCTCCTTCCTCCATATCCCACCCATGCCCTGCACTGCCTCAAGTACAGCGCTGCCACTGCCAGTTCCAGGAAGCCCTGTCAGATCGCCACTACTGGAGCTTTCTGCCTTAACTCAGAAGTAGAAAGAGCCATTCTCATACTGAGTTTGAACTACCAGGATCTTCAGGTACTTAAATTGTTAGAATCCAACAAAGTGAGCTGCAGGCTAATTGTCGCCCTATTTTCCCAATGACTTTCAAAAGGCATCGGAGAGTCACTGAAGGTTAGCCCTGGAAGGGGCGGCAGACCACTCGAGGAGGAGACTGAGGCACTCGATGTCTGCTGGTGTCGGACTGGAACTCACCCTTCAGACTCCCAGTCCAAATTTCCTTCTGCTCCCCTCTCCGTTGACTCGGTCTGCACTCTTGGGCATTAATTTCCCTCCCTCTCACCTGCACGGGTGTGTCGTGGAGGAATTTCAGGGAGTAAAGTGAAATAGAAACAAAAGACATCATTACTACTCGAAATAAAAGTTGTCTGCACTAGATAGACCAAAACTGCCCTGGAAGAGACAGCTAATCTCAGAAAAACCCCTAAAAGCCACCCACCCACACAAACAAAATCCATTTCCTCTCATGTATAAAAGCAGAACGTGCTTACTGAAAAGGATAGAGAAGGAAATTAAAATAACCCATAATCACATTAGCCACATTTTACAATATTCCCGTCAAGGTTTTTTTTTCCCCTTTAAATCCCTGCATGACAAAAAATTTTTAACATCCTATGTAAGAAAAAAAGTAACATTTTAATTTTGAAAATCCTATACTATTAAAAATAATAGTATACCGTACTTAAAAAGTTATAAAATAGAATAATGGAAAAGAAAGATAACATCTCAATGTGAGGGACATGGGTAAATTGCTTTTCTGTGGAGGAACAGAAAGAAGGTGCTTGCTTCTTCGGGGTTATGCATATGGGATTCTGTAAAAGTGTCAAAGCAGCAGGTGCTCATTCCGGTGCCCCGTGCACACGGGCAGTGTCTGGTCATTGCTTTGCACCTTCCCAGGGCCTCCGGATCTTCTGGAAAGCAACCAGGGACTCCAGCCGAAGGGCATCCAATGGCCTTCTCTGATGCCCAATGACAAATACCCTCCCCGGGGTCTCTTTCCAGGGCCCTGTAGACCTCAGGCTGATGAGAGGACAGGCTCAACATGCTTAAGGGAGTTTCCCTGATCTCATCACTAAAAGTATGAATGAAGAAAGGAGCTGCCAAGCCAATCATCCCTAACACTACAGACACACCCCTGGACTGAGTTCTAAGTGTGGACCAGGTCCTGGGCAAACGCAGAGTGTCCCCGCGCTAGGGGAAGAGATTGACGTGGATGACCAGATCTCAGTGAGTTTTAGGATCACAGGCTTCTGCTGGAATTCAGCTTCTCCCCATCCAGGGATCCTAAGTGTAGGGGTAGGAGACTCACCTGTGCTCGGGAAACATGCCAGCGTCTCTGCTGAGAAGGTGACGGCTAGGAGCAGTGGCTCTGGCATTTAAGGCCTGGATTCCAATCCTGCCTCTGCAGTTACCTCTGCCACACGGGGGGACGTTACTTAATCCTTCTTTGCCTCCGTTTCCCACTGGAAGATGAGGATGATGAAAGTACTAATGGTGGTTCATTCGGAAAGATACGTGCGCCCCATGTGTGTTGCAGCATTATTCACAGCAGCCAAATGATGAAAGCAACCCAACTGTCCATTGGTGGATAAATGGATAAAGAAGATGTGTGTGTGTGTGTGTGTGTGTGTGTGTGTGATAGGATATTACTCAGCCATAAAAAAGAATGAAATTTTGCCATTTGCAACACATTTGGACCTAGAGAGTATAATGCTAATAAGTCAGTCAGAGAAAGACAAATAACCAGATGGTTTCCCTCGTAAGTGACTTTAAGAAACAAAACAAATGAACAAAGAAAAAAAGAGACAAACAAAAAAACTAGACTCTTAATTTTGGAGAACAAACTGATGTCACCAGAGGGGAGGTGGTGGGATGGGTGAAATACATAGAGGAAGAAGAATACACTTGTCTTGATGAGTACCAAGCCAGGTATAGAATTGTTGACTCATGATACTGTACACCTGAGACAAATGTAACACTGTATGTTAATTATACTGGAATCTTTTTTAAAAGATTTTATTTATTTATTTGTCAGAGAGAGAGAGAGAGAGCTTGTGTGAGTGCACAAGCAGGGGGAGCAGCAGGCAGAGGCAGAGGGAGAAGCAGGCTCTCCGGAGAGCAGGGAGCCCGATGCGGGGCTCAATCCCAGGACCTCAGGATCATGACCTGAGGTGAAGGCAGATGCTTAACCGACTGAGCCACCCAGGCGCCCCTAATTATACTGGAATCTTTAAAAAAAGCACCACTGGTTATTGCCACGTGGTTGTTGTGACCATTAAAAGTAACGACATATGTAAAGAGTTGACAGAGTCCCCAGAGCCTATGATTTCTAGCTGTTACAGTAACTAAAGGGCACTCGTCCCTATGTGTACGCGCGTGCACACACATACACAGACACACACACACACACACTCCATGCTTCCCTTCCCCCACTACACATGCTCACCAGTGACCCTGAGCTCCATAAGACACTGATTGCCCAGGAAGAGCCTTCTTCCATCGGGAACCCTGGGATGGTGGGCAGAATGGGAGTGGGAGATATTTTCCTGGACCCTCAAACAGCCCTTCTTGTGCCTAGAATTACACAGTGTCTTCCATGCACACAGGTCCTTCAGCTGTTTGCTCTCTCTCTTTCTACTGAATCTCAAACCAGTGGGCACAAGGCCCTGGCTCATCGGGCTCCTCTCGGTAGGTCTCAGGACCCTTCTTGTGAATTCGACAAGACAGCCCTCCCTGAAACCAATGCAGCCCTGTGGCCAGGCATGGATCTCCACCCCACTCGCCCTTTCACCAGCCCTCTTCACATGAACACCTGTGCCCTGAATAGGAGGATGGAGACCATGCCACAGCGTCCCCTTCTTCCCTCTCCTCTCTTCTCCCCTCACCAGCACCCTACCCCAAACTCCTCCTCCTCGCTCCCTGAACCCGCTCCCGAAACAACATCAACAACAAGAAGCCTTAATCCATATCAGCTCATGCAGGTCAGACAGATATGTGGGTGGGAGTAGGGAATATCACCTACATGTTAGAATTGTCTAGTATGTCAGTGAGCACCCAGCTAGGATACCAGCCGGCACCCTTCTGAGATACTTCTATTATTATTTCCATTTTACAGATGAAGAAACTGAAGGCCAGAGAGGTTAGGTGACCAGCCAAATGTCACACAGCGGTAAGCAGCCGAGAATATCCTACCCAGGCACATGTTACTGCAACATTTGTTTATGACTACTAGTAGGTACCCCATAAGCTAATATGATCCAACTTCCCAATGGTTAAAACAAGAGCTACTCAAAGCAATCAGATATTAAGATGTAATCAGATATTATCAAAGCACAGTTATACAAAGAATTCTGTGAAGTAAATAAATATGAATCAATATATTTATCAAAAATGATCAAAGTGTAATTAGGATGGGTAATCAAATAAATCAAGTATTAATATGCATTAGCATTTTCAACATCTAATTATAGAGCACAGAGTCAAAATATAGTGGCAATGGGAGTAAAAACAGTCCCTGTTCAAAGTTCCATCTAAAATTCCAACATTATTAGGGCACCTGGGTGGCTCAGTTGGTTGGGTGGCCAACTCTTGGCTTTGGCTCAGGTCATGATCTCGGGGTCGTGAGATCAAGCCCTGTGTCGGGCTCGCACTCAGTGCTTGAGACGCTCTCTCTTCCTCTCCCTCTACCCCTCCCCACACTCCTGCAATAAACAAGCAAACAGACAAATAAATAATCTTTAAAAAATAAAAATCTAACATTCTTATCCAACCAGAGCCAAATCCAAGCTCTAATGAAACTTAACAGATACTGCTCAGGAAACTTCCCTGATCCCACAAAGACCCCTCCAATTAGGATGTCCATATAATTTATCCTTTAAATTTTAGAGTGAGAAAGGATTTTATCAATAATTAACATTAGAGGAAAAAAATCATTAACATTAGGGCAATAGGTCCCAGGCCAACACAGTTGTATGGACACCCTACCTGCAATCAGCTTTGTTCCATTCCATTTAATTCAATTCAACCCAAATTTTCAAAAATAATTAAGCCCATATTTTTTTGCAGAAGTGATGCTAGATATTTGAAATATAATGGTCAGCAAAACCATTACCTAACCCTGAGATTTTCTACCGGGAAAGGCAGACAGGTGGATATTAGGAAATCAAGCCACAGTGCCATCAGCTCTACAGTGGGGACAAAATAGAATGCTATGGAAACATCGAGAGAGAGCGTGGTTGCGGAGATCTATGGCCTGTGTGACATACCACCCCAAACACAGTGGCTTGAAATGACACCCATTTTATTATAACTTACGGTGTTGTGGGTCACCCATGCAGACAGGGCTTCCTTGCACAACCGTTCTGTACATCACGGCATCAGTGGAGGTCACTCACGGGGATACATTTGGTGTGTGGGCTTGTCTGGAGGGCACACAACAGCCCAGCCACATGTCTGGCACTTCGGTAGAGCTGGCTAGAAGGCTGGGCCCACCGGAGCCTGTCCACTGCAGCACCGACCCGTGGCTTCTCAGCACCGAGGCCTTGGGTCCCCGGCTTCTCACAGGGCAGCTTGGGGTGCCAAGAGCGAGTGTTCCAGCAAGTAAGGTGGGAGTCACATGACCTCTTATGACCTAGTTTCAGAAGTCACACAATTCCACTTCTACCATATTCTAGCGCTTGAAGCCGTCAGAAGAGCACCCAAACTCCCCTGGGAGGGGACCCAGTCTCCGCCTCTCTGTGGAACGAGTGCCGAAAAGTTTGCAGCCTTAGGTTTGAATCTCCTCACAGCCAAAGACAGTCTGTGAGGATCGGGGAAGGATTCTTTCGCTGAAGGGTGAGCAGGAATTCGCTCAAAGAGAGAAGCGCGGGGGATGAGTGGCATTTTGTGAAGGCCCCAGATGAAGGCAGCCTGGTCGCTCAGGGCCCTGAAGGCGGTGCAGCGGGGAGTGTAGGGAGAACGAGCATCTGCACTAAAGTAGAAGCACGCCCGATGGCGACAGTGCGTTCAGAATCTGGGACGTGAGCCGTGTTCCATAAGTGGACAAGTGGGTGGAAGAGCAGATACACTCGTCCTAGGGAAGAGCGGGGCGATGGATGGGTCACTACGACTGGGCGTGTCGCGGGGACAAGGGAACAGTCCCCACCGAGGACGCGCGGAGCCAGATGTGGGCAAGACCACGAGATGAACACACCCCTCCGCCTCCTCGCCCTGGGTGACCTTCTCATTGGTGAGGAAGGAAACACCGCCTGTTCCTGGCCACCTGTTGATCCCCTTCAAACACAGGATTCTGAGCCCCTCCCTGCTTCTCCCTCGCCCTCTGCCCCTCCCCCCACTCATGCTCTCTCTCAAATAAATAAAATCTTTTAAATAAATAAATGGACTCATTCTTTAACTTAAATTTTGTTTAAGCCTCATCCTAAACGGACACATCAGTGAAACCATGGAGTTGGTGTGCCTGTGGTATTTTTCCTTACTACACGTGAAAATAAATACATTAGTAAAACTTAGAATACTATAAAATAAATATATCCGAAGACAAATATTTGTTAGCAGGCTACTTAAAATCACCTCACTTGCCCCAGACGGCACGGATAGCGGACTCTGAGAAAGGCTGCTAACAGAGAGCCCTTCCTTAGGGGTAGAAGGCACTTTCTGTGTTGTCACAAAGCTTTCTATGTGGTGAGAGATCAAGGGAGAAGAAGATCCCACCACAAGTGGACAGATGGGAACAAGGCAGACAATAGTCAAATCCCCAAAGCATGTGGGCCCGGCAGAAAAGAAAAGGAGAGGTCAGGGACACAGAGGAGCTGGTGGGGGACAGAGGGGCCAGCTGGTGAGGAAGATGAACCCTGAATCTACTGATCTGGAGGAGATACTGAAGGTCCCCCAAAGCTCCCCAGATGCCCCGGTGAGTGGCCTCCATCCCTCCTTGCAGTCTAACAGCCCAGAAGTCTCCTGAACGGTGTCTTTTACAAACTGTTGTTCTTCAAACACACCATCGTCTCTCCCTCTGCCTAGAGACCTTGCCTTTACTTCTGTCTTTTGGGCAATTTCTATCCAGTCTTTTAAACTCAGTTTAAACATCCCCCTCTCACGATAAATTTGACAGCACCCTCAGGCAGATTAGGAGTTTTCTTGCTCTGGGTAAACACAGTCCAGTGGATGGAGGGCCACAGTACTTGGCGAGCAAATGGCAGCTTGTATGGATAAAAATGCAAGCCTTCCCCCGGTGTATGCAGCCCTGTATCGGAGTCCACAGGCTGGATCTCAGTCTCCCCGACTTGGCACCCTTGTGCAGTGCACACCCTGCACAACATAAAGGGCAGACCTGCCTTCTCCCCACCACACAACTCAGGCAGAGTCCGCTGCCTTCCATCCTGGTGGCTACTGATTTATTCACATCCCCCAACAGACAGTCAACAACTGAAGGCAGAAAGAGCCTCATCTATCTCTCTATCTGTGGCGACTAAGCGAATAAATCTCTTCGATGCATGTCATTAATGACCAACCAACAAACCCATGTTGGAATGATTCGGAAAGCGGTCAGTGTTGGGAAACTTTGAGAAAAGGGAATGAATTTGAAATTGGAGTTTTAACTCCGTGCCGGCCCACATTGCCCAAGACATAAATTGTATTAACTTGTGATATCATGTGGGCAGAAAAAACCTGCAAGTGGCCACAGACTGCAGTGAACAACAAGGACAAAACAGCCAGACAGAAAAATGACCCGGCCCTGTCTCTACTCCAGAGATTAACCGGTTGTTTGAGGCAGGGATCACACCTGCCTTGTTCCATGCTGCACCCCTATAACTAGCAAATAAGACTTGTTCAACAAATACTGATGGAACAAATAAGTTAAACACACCCCCCTCGCCTGTCGCATTATGTAATTGGACTAATGATGGATGGATGGATCTGGGTTTAGTGCACCCAACCCGGTGGTAACAGCTAAGTTTATACAATGATTCAGGTATTTTTTTAAAAAGCTATTTTGTCACTAGAACAGTCCACATCATGATCTTTAGCCCCATTCCTGTTGACCGTAAAAAAGAAACTTAAACTTGCAAATTAAAGATAACTCAATCTCTTCTAATTCAAAGCAGACCTTTTGGTCTAAATCCATCCCCTCGGAATAAATGTTCACTTGATTCAAAGATCGAATTTCCTCCAGGGCTATTGCCCTTCTCCAAAAGGTCCGTCGTGAGTTCCCCAGGGAAGCTCATATATACTCTGTCCCCACGGCCCCTGCTGGCCCCCGCTGTCATGTGGCCGGTCTGCTCTGCCTCCGTGGGTCCTACACGGTTTTTCACGGAGGCAGGACAGGTCCCACCTGGCATCTGGAGCCCCATGTGACCCCCACGTGTTCTGACTCCACTCTCCATTCTTCCCTCTGCCCCAGCATCTAAGGCCTTACAGAGAGCCTGGACAAGTTCCCTGGCTTCTCAGCCATTTTCAGACCCCTTGCTTTACCGAACTATTTCAAAGTGGCTCCACGAGGCTCCAGCTCTGTGCTAAGCGCAGCGCTTCCCTAAGGAGCTGGCGACTTTCTGTGTTGTCCCTGAGATGCAAGGGACAAGCCCTGCTAAGCTGGGATCCCATATTCTTCTCTGAACTTTCAACCCTTGCCTCTTCCTTGTCCCTCTCCTGGGGAGGGGAGCCAGGACCCTCACTGCAATCTCAAACTTCTCGTGTTCTCCCTCACTTTTCTCAAGTCCCTTGTTTGCCCCCTGCCCTTAAAGGCAGGTGAGGGCTTTCCTTACAGCATATCCTGAGTAGTCTCTGTCTGTGGTTGAACATAAACCTCTCTGTTCAGAGCACTGATTCCAACGCATTCCCGTTTCTCTTCTTGACATGTAAAAAGAGCTGTTGGAATTGACAAGTCCTTTGTTTCTCTCACCAAAGCCTGCCTTTCAAGACTATTCTTTCATTTTGAAATTTAAGACCCTGTTTTAAAGTCAAAGCTGAACACGGATTCTTTCTCTATTTTTGGATTACTGCTACCGTGCTCCTGGGGAAGATCCCGAACAAGGGGTGAGGAGAAGACAAGCATTTTCAGATATTCCGACAGGTGGAATCTGTTACATGAGCAAATCTGCCTACCCAAACCGGAAAGCTTTCATAAGTCACGGCCTCCTGCAACCCTTGCTTTAAGGGTTAAAAGGTCAGATGACCCTAAACCCCTGCTAAGATATTTTTGGACCAAATTCCTTCCCAGCCAGCTGCTACTAGATGGTCCATGACTAACCAGAGGTTCTCATGAATACGAACCAAAAACACGGAGAGGAGGGCCAGGCCGCAGTAGATGCTGGTCCCCTGAAGTCATGTAGAGTCAGGGCCAAAGTCAGCGTCATGGCAAGATAAAGCTACAGGCAATTGCCCCAGAACTAAAAAGGGGTGGATGAAGGATGGAACATATGCACCGAGAGAAGCAAAGTCCAAACACCATGTGGCCATAGGGAGTGAAATATGGCCTGAATGGCTCTGCAGTAATTTTCCAGGTCCCTATGGCTGTACTTCTTGATTTCGGTTTTCAAGAGATCCGTTTACCTCATATTTTCTTTTTTTTCCTAATAATTTTATTTATTTATTTGACAGAGAGAGAGTGAGCACAGGCAGGGGGAGCGGCAGGTAGAGGGAGAAGCAGGCTCCCCACAGAGCAAGGAGCCCAATGCAGGGCTCGATCCCAGGACCCTGGAATCATAACCTGAGCCTAAGGCAGATGCTTAACCAACTGAGTCACCCAGGTACCTCTACCCCATATTTTCAATAAAGCAATTGGATGAATTCATGTCTCTTACTAAAATCCCCGACTCTGATATTTGAAAATGGTATGGGTCTAGTAAGTGAGTGAATGAGTAGAGAACAAGCTTCTGAAAGCGACAAAGACCCATGGAACCCTTAGCTTTACCAAATATTATTTCCTGAGCCACCGCTTGGGAGCTCAAGATTCAGAACTCATACACCCAAATCCAGGGAAACTGCTTTTTGGAAGCTCCAGAGAGCTCATTATACTTTCTTAAGGGGCAAGCAACCAGCCCTTCTGATTATAGAAGTATGCCAAAAGCTGGCTCCCTGAACATTTCCAACAAAACCTATTGATAAGACCAAGCTGAGTTTATCACCACAAAGGAGGTGAGCAAGGTGAGCACCTTGCAAAGGTTTGGCAGTGTTTTCAAGGGAATAAATAAAGTAAGAATTCATTGAGAACTAGACACTCGATTTGAGATGGGTCTTCCCAAGGAGAGAACTTTGTTAGGACTGGATAAGGATCATGACACGACAGTCCAGAATTGAAGGAAACGGCAAGGGGAGAATTTTGAGGCAAGGGATTCAAAGACTCTTAGGGCACCAAATGTTGATGATTTCCACTAAGGAGTTGGGAAGAACTTTTCGAGCAGATCCTGTATTAAACATTTGCCTGGACAGGAGACTTTTAGAAAAATAAAGTCAGGCTAATGAAGACAGAGGCATAATACAAAGCCATGTTAACGTGGGCAGGAAAGTATGGTTCCAGTTACCAGTGCCAGGGCTATGTGTGAGGGTAGACAGTTTTGGTTCTCAGGTAGATAAGAAGGCTTTCTGAACTTTGGTCTAGATGGACTTAAATATTTTTAAAGATTTATTTATTTATTATTTTAGAGAGAAAGCAGGTGCGGGGGGAAAGGGAGAGAGAGAGAGAATCTCAAGCACATTCCCCACTGAGCGCAGAGCCCAACATGGGGCTCGATCCCAGGACCCTGAGATCATGACCAGAGTCGAAATCAAGAGTCGGACACTCAAGTGACTGAGCCAGCCAGGTGCTCCTGGACATGAATATTTCGATAGCACTACCAGGCATCCTCAGGGAAATGCTTTCAGCTTCTGAGGGCAAACCCTATGTCTACAGGGTTAAGGATAGGACAGAATGCAACGTAACATAAGAAAGGGCATCCAACCCCACCTTTGAGAGTTAGGTAAGGCTTCTTAGAGGAAGAAGCACCTAAGGTGAGACCGAAAGGATGAAAAACACCAGCCACGAAAAGGAGTCTATGGAGGGTACCTTCCAGGTGGTAGCAACAGCATGGGCCTGGGAGTGAGAGCGAGGATGCCCTGGAGAGCAACACATCCTTCAGGAGGGATAGAGGAAGGGCCGAGCTTGTAGGACAGACACATCAGGAAGAGCCTTGTAAATGGTGTGCGCTAAGGAGTTTGGACTTTTTCAGGAAGGCAACATGGAACCTCTTGCAAATTTTAGGCAGAAAAGAAAACTGTGGTCTGATACACATTTATTTATTTATTTATTTATTTTATTATGTTCAGTTAGCCAGCATATAGTACATCATTAGTTTTTGATGTAGTGTTGAACGATTCATTAGTTGCATATAACGCCCAGTGCTCATCACCACACATGCCCTCCTTAATAGCCATCATCCAGTTACCCCATTCCCCCACCCCACCCCCTTCTGTAACCCTCAGTTTGTTTCCCCAGAGTCCAGAGTCTCTCATGGTTTGTCTCCCTCTCTGATTTCTTCCCATACACATTTATAAAGGAAGTGGAGAATGCTTCCAGGAGGGACATGACTAGAGGCAGGGAAACAGTTACAACATTCACCATGTTAGAGTCACACGGACTCATTTTTATGTTCTCCTCACTTCAGAATCCCCAAATTCCTGGCTCACAGACCCTAAGGGTAGAAAAAAACCCTTAAAATCATCCAGACCAGCACTTCCTTTGCAAATTTGTACTGCAGACCAACAAGGATTCAACGCTCTCCTTGCCCCAGGGCTGGAAGGGGAGGATGGGGTGGGACAGAGGAGCTGAGCAGGACACTGTCACTAGGAAGCTGACAGATAGAGCAGATCTTGGGAAGCAACCTTCTGGTCCACCCACCCAGGCAATGACTGACTTCTCTCTACGCTGATCCGATCCAAGTTAAACACATGCTTTTCAAAACAGGGAGAAATGTGTACCCAGAATGTGCTTCAACAACTCAAAAGCCAATTATGGTCCATCTAATCTAACCAAAGCTGATTTCCTCAGGTGGCCGAATGAGAGGTCAAATGGCCATTCCTGAAGATTTCCACAGAGCTCTGCCAAAACATGAAGTTCCCGGCCTGTCCCCAGGGCCAACAGCTCAACTGCTGAAGAGTCAAGCAGTTGAATCCTTTAATTTCCCTTCCTCTCCTGGTAATTATAAATATGACACAGCGGTGACCTATAGCAAACTCCCCTAGAGGGGAGGGTTCAGTATTATTCACAACAGAAACAAAAGGAAATCCTCCATATTTTACTTTCCCACATGTGCATCATTTTCACTGATGCTGATCCAAAAGAGACAAAGAGGTATTATTTGCTGATGAAAAAAATCTACATATCCATATTCATCTGTTTATATAAATAGATTGTGCCTCCATGCAGAGTGCGGGCCTTTCCTGACAAACTGCGCTTGTGTGACTTTGGCTCATGGAGAAGCTGTGAGTGCCCTCTAGAGGAATTTTGTCTCTATTGCATGCACCTCAAAGTTGCTCTTATACAAGGGGAGGTTTTTTTGTTTTTTGTTTTTTTTAATGATTTTTTTATTATATTGTTAGTCACCGTACAGTACATCCCCGGTTTCCGATGTAAGCCTCGATGATTCATTAGTTGTGTATAACACCCAGTGCACCATGCAATACGTGCCCTCCTTACTACCCATCACCAGCCAATCCCATTCCTCCACCCCCCTCCCCACAAGGGGAGTTTTGGAGAGGGCATCAATTTCTTGGGATATACATGCAAAGTTTAGGTCCATTTTTGGTTTCTCTTTTTGTGCATGTGGTTTAGAACTCAGGGCCAAAGCCGGTGCTGTGATCAGAATAAGAGCTGGACAGGCTGAAGTTTAGAGGGCATCACTAACCATTGGAAAGTTGCTTCTCTCTCTCCTAGGGTGAGCCCCAGAGCTGAGGCCAGCTCAGCCCAGGGGGAGTTCAACCAGGAACTCACAAATCCTTGGTGTGGCACTGTCCTCATTTCCCTGCTGGCGAGAACTTATCACCTAGAAGGTGAATCTCTGCAACCCCTACACGACCGACAGCCTCACTGTCCTTACTCTGAGGTCGAACTAACCTTGGCAGAGAACCAATCAATGCCAACCTGGCCACTAGCAACCCTCATGACTCTGGGCAAGTCCTGTCACTTCTTGAAACAAGCACTGAGGAAATCCTGGAAATGTTGCCTTGAACAGCTATGGCGGGAGGGGTCACACACCAAGAAAATCTTTATATAAATGCCCTTAGACCTCTTTCTTCTTCTTGAATATAATGCTGAGGATTGGGAACGATTGGGTAACACCAAAGTATGAAAATCCACTTCAAAAAGATGAATAACTCGCATGTGAGAAGCCCTAATGTATGGTGTGACTGGAAACCATGTGTTTTCTTGAAGTCATTCGTGTCATCATGCGGGAAAAAATGTTATTTTTTACCAACAGAGAGTGCTCTTTTCTGTATAGCACACTGAAAATATTTGAAGAGAGATTCTTAGTGATTCGCCTTAATAAAATACTGAGTAAATTCTCATTAAATTGAGGGGAAATGATATGGGGAAAATGAACCTTGTGTTGACTTGAATTGTGCAATATATAAAAAATAATAATATGAGATATCTAGATAAATCAGAGACAGCAGTTGCTTCAGATTGTGTTGAATCCTGGATCTGGCAATGCTGCTGGCTCTTGGTGTGGTGAAATGAGCAGTTTTGGAGCCAGAAGACTCTGGTTCGATGCTGCTTGAGGGTCCAGATCCCAGGCCACAAACAGGAAACAGTAACCTTTATTTAGTTTCCCTCATTCAGCTTCATTTCTGTAATGAGCCCCCCCTTCCACCAGGGGGCAGAAACATGATCCAAGTCAATTACGGTTCTTTCTTGTTTCTCCCGGGTGGCACCTGCAAGCCTGGCAGCCTGTGGCCTTGATCAGTACCTCTACTCTCTGGCACAGCCACTGAGGCCTCCCGTTCCTAGCAGTTTTCAGCTGCCTCACTCTTCACAGTCACTGCCAAGCATCCTCCAAATCCCTCAAGTCTCCCTCCCCTGGTCTGGTCCAACCCTGTGGGGCCCGTGCCTCTCCTGAGTGTGGGGGCTGCTGCTGAGTGTGGGGGAATTCAGTGAGGCTACCCCGGGCTCAGCTGGCTGCCAAGCATTCCGCAGCCGTGCTCCTCAGGGTCTCATCTCCACCTAAGAGGGGATCACAGATGGCTCTGCACTTGGACCCTGCCCCCCAAAACTAGCTAGCTGGACTCTTATTTTGCCCTGCTCCTGACCCCCAGCCAGGCTAGAGGAGGAAGCATGAGATCCTTTTCTGAGCCCCCCCACCCTGCCCCACCCAGTGTCTCCTCACTTCCTCTTCTTCTCCAACTCTCCCCACACTAACCGGGATGGTGAATTTTATGTGTCCATCTAACCGGGCTAAGGGATACCCAGCCAGCTGGTAAAACATTATTCCCGGGTGTGTCTGTAAGAATGTCTCCCAAAGAGATCAGCATTGGAATCAATGGACTGAGTAAAGAAGGTTGCCCTCGCCAGTGAAAGTAAGCATTATCCAATCCGTCGAGGGCCTGAATAGAACAAAAAGGTGAAGGAAGGACGAATTTGCTCTCCGTTTGAGCTGAGACATCCATCTTCTTCAGCCCTTGGACATTAGACCTACCGGTTCTTGGGCCTTCAGACTCAGACTCGGGACTTATACCATTGGCTACCCTGGTTTTCAGGCCTCAGGGCTCGGACTGCAGCTACATCACTGGCTGTCCTGGACCTCCAGCTTGCAGACTGCAAATCATGGGACTTCTCAGCCTCCATATCACATGAACAAATTCCTATAATAGTTCTCTGTCTGTATCTCTCTCTATATATATCTATTGGTTCTGTTTCTCTGGAGACCCCTGACTAATCTCTATCTAACCTGAAGGACTGGGGCAAGGGCTTCACCTTGCCCCGAATCATCAAGTTTTCTACACTGAGACGCCCATACAGTGTCTGTAACAATCCTCTTCTGAGATCCCAGATGTCCATGATGCCAGGAATGGATGGAAGGGTCAAGAGTAATAAGACATACTGAGAGGAAAAGAGTATGTTGCTGCTCCCCAACTTACTGTGGACTGTAGACAAGCTCCTTATTCTCTCTGAGCCTCAGTTTCATCAGTCAAAAGAGAAAATGGCATCTCTCACATAGGGTCATGTGAGGGTAGACATTAAACTTCTAGCTCAGCACCTTACACACTAACCTCACCCCCCTCCCTGCTCAGTCTATTAGCATGTCTGGAGAGCAAAGAGTGTGGAGGCGAGAGTGTCTACAGCAACTGCTTTCCAAAAGAGAAAAGGCAGGAGGAAAAGAACATAGACACACCCAGGGGACAACACGGCCAGCAGAGGAAACTTGGGAAATGAACACTGGGAGAAAGAGGAGCCTGGCATACAACTGGGAAAAGGCAAGAACAAAGGTGCAGAATGACCAGGCCCACCGAGGGCTGTTCCAGCCACACACATAACACACATCATTTCAGGAAGGGGGCTCCAGATGCCTGCTCAGTCAGACCCACCCCCAGAATACAGAGCAGCAGCCCCAGGGGCAGGTTTTAGAAGGCAGATGGTGGCCCGGCCGCCCAACACGCCTGGCCTTGAAGTCCCACTTCTGCCCCCTGCTGGGCAAAGTCCTAAAATGCAACACCTCTGATTCCCAACTCTTGTAACTGACCACCTTCCTGAAACTCTGCCATCCGTTTCACCACGTCCCTACCCAAACTTGTTTCATTGTCAAATGACCCTTCTTGGATTTCATACATCTTTAGCAACACTATCTCATCCAGCCAATTAGATGATAATTAAAGAATTTCCCAAAGCTCTGGCTCCTTGATGTCAGAAAGCCATTTGCCTTTCTCTGACACATCTATTAGTCCATTATTTCCATTTAGCCTATTTGTACACAGCCCTCTACTGCTCCAGACTCTCAAATTACTGATTTTTATGCTTCTTCCTTAGCACTTAATGCAGTTCATAAATTTCACTCTAAAAGTTTAGGCATAAATCACACTAAAAGCCCAAGTTGCTGAAGAAAGCTAGCAGCAAATCAAGCTTGGAATATCAAGCCACCAGCATCAATTCTACATTCACACACTTTGAATTAAGGGTCCCCCCCCTTCCATTATTTAAAATGCAATTTAAACTTTTCTTACAACTTTCCCTGACTACATCAAGCCCCAAACTAAAAAAAAAAAAGGAAAAATCAAAATATTCTTTTGTTGTTTTTATTCAATACTGAAATTTCTGAGGTGTATGCATAAAAATCACCTCAGTAAAGACACAAACAAATGAAAAAGGATGCCCCTGAGACGCCATTATTCACTTCCGGCCAAGGTGAAAGATTCTAAGTTCAAAGTGTTCTGGAAGAAAACTAGACAGACAGATAGAGAGATCGATCGAACTGATGCCCTGTCTATGATTTAGGTTGTCAGTAGCATTTGAGGTGACACGTGGCTGACAAACGGCAAAGCCATGTCATCAGTGCCTGACAAACCCCTCACTGACAAGGGCCTAGACATCAACCTTAACCAAGCCGCCCCAGTTACATTCCATGGGAGTAATTTGGTCACGTCTTTTGGAAATAGATAAACGAGCTTCAGGGAGCTATTCTATGTGAAGATATTTTTCTTTATTGGTAAATAAATATTCCACCTGTGAGAGGCAGAGCGTTGAAATGAAATGTCAATGACCATTCTGGGACTCCCATTAAAAGGCAGAGAATTTCTCTTGGACAACATAATAATAATAATAATCGGCACTTTTCATCCTCAAAGCAATTTTTGCACATTAAATAATCAATCTGTCCAACATCTGTGTGAGGTGGATGAATAAGGATCATTATTTCCACTGGGGAGAGAGAAATGATGAAAAAAGTTGAGAGCCCGGGGCTCAGTTGAAGTCAAGAAAATCCTAGACTGAAAATCAGGAGATTCCTACTTCAAGACGGGTCCCGCCTTGGGGCTTTCGGCAAGAGAAGAGAGGCTGCAGGGTCAGTTAGGAGGATATTATGATATTCCAAGTGAGACTTCTGCTGTCCGTATGCCCGGGACAGGGGTAGAAATTAAAGAGAGGCCAGGATGCTATAGAAGGCCATCAGACCCCGCCAACAGTCATTTATTAATTCATTCACAGATTCATTCTTGATTCATTCACTCAGCACCTTGCCGAAGACGTGTTGGCGGAACAATGGAATTTATCCATTTACCATGTGCTGGGTGTCTGCCAGCAACTGTGTAAGGTTTGGGAGACACTAAACGGAAAAGACACAAGCCCCGATCTTAATTTCTTAATGTATGGCGTGGAGATACAAAGTGCTGACCTCTCTCCATCACAGAGATCACTAACTCCCACCAATCCCATTTCTCAGGCCTCTCGGCAGACCATGTGATCCTCTTATTGTCGCCCCTGCACCGGCCCTTGCTCCAGTCCTCATCAGCTCTGGCTACAGGTCTCTGTCCTCAGAAACTGCTTCTGTTTTGTTTCTAGAGTTCTTTTCAAAACTTCTAAGGTGAAGCTCTCTCCCTTAGAGGCGTTCAGTTATGGTCCGTGCCTTCCAGAATAAATTCCATACAAGGCCATCCCCATTCAGGCTGATGCCTCTTCCTCCAGTCTCTTGTCCCTTGCACCTTACACTTGAGCAATACGAAAATACTTTCGGTTCTCTGAACACAATATCATGGGGTTGTTTTTCGTCTGTTGGTTTGGTTTGGTCTCTCTGACTTTGCCTAACATGCCCTCCACTTGATCTCTCTACCTGGTCTGTCTGCTGAGCCGTCATCCTGCAGCCCTTCCTTGGTCCTGCTTCCCTTCTGGGCATTCCCTGACCTTCTCTGGCAAGGTTCACATTCTCCTCTCTGTGACCGCATTACCTCATACCCACCCTCCTGAAATTATGGGTGTCCCTTATTATCTGAGGACACATCGCATGAACATTCGCTGTAATGAATTGCAAAAATTGTCACTCAACAGTCTCTATTCAAATCAGAAACCCACCATAATTAATCTGTATATTTAGGTTGCATGCAAATGCGGGCCAGAGAGAGTAGAGTGCCCTGTGGTCACATGGCTATGTTCTCCCAAAAGGACCTTATTGCAAGCTTCCGTTGCTCTGTATTGTTTATTATTGTTTTCACATATCCCACAACCTTAATGAAAAAAATGACACCAAAGACGTATCCGAGAAAGCAGATTAATGTCATATGCCTGGGAAAGTCCACACGTTAGAAGTGACAATGTGTGCTCAAAGAGGTAATTACACAAGGGACCCATGTCTGGCCGTGCATGCATCCCCACATCCACTTACTGAGCAGCCTATTTTTTCTATGCATGAGAAAATCCAAAGCGAAATGTTAATAGTGTTGCTGGTTCTGGAAAGCTTCACTAGACATGGCGTGATATCTTTTATTTTTTTTAAGTTTTTATTTAAATTCCGGTTAGTTAACATACAGTGTAATATTAGTTTCAGGGGTACAGTATAGTGATCTAACACTTCCATACATCAGCTGGTGCTCCTCACAAGTGCACTCCTTAATCCCCATCACCTATTTCACCCACCTCCCACCCACCTCTCCTCTGGTAACTATCAGTTTGTTCTCTATAATTAAGAGTCTGTTTCTTGGTTTGCCTCTCTCTTGTTCGTTTTGTTTCTTAAATTCCACATATGAGTGAAATCATATGGTATTTGTCTTTGTCTGACTGACTTATTTCACTTAGCATAATACTCCCTAGCTCCATCCACGTTGTTGCAAATGGTAAGATCTCCTTCTTTTTGATGGTTGAGTAATATTCCCTTGGATGTAGATATCACATCTTCTTTATCCATTCATCAGTTGATGGAAACTTGGGCTGTTTCCATAATTTGGCTACTGTAGATAATGCTATTATAAATCAGGATGCATGTACCCCTTTGAATTAATATTTTTGTATTCTTTGGGTAATTACCTTGTAGTGCAATTTTGGAGTCAGAGGGTAGCTCTATTTTTAACTTTTTAAGGAACCTCCATACTGTTTTCCAGGATGCCTGCACCAGTTTACATTCCCACCAATAGCACAAGAGGCTTCCCCTTTCTCCACATTCTCACCAACATCTGTTGTTTCTTGTGTTGCTGATTTTAGCCATTCTGACAAGTGTGAGGTGATAATTCATTGTAGTTATGAATTGCATTTCCCTGACATTCAGTGATGTTGAGCATCTTTTCATGTGTCTGTTGGTCATGGCATGGTATCTTTTAAATCTGAAGAAATACTATGTTCAGTGGACCAATGGCCAGAATCAGAATGGGATGCACTGAGGGTAAGTTCTTACCGAAGGGTATGTTCTTTTTTTTTTTTTTAAGATTTTATTTATTTACTTGACAGAGAGAGAGAGAGACAGCCAGTGAGAGAGGGAACACAGGCAGGGGGAGTGGGAGAGGAAGAAGCAGGCTCCCAGGGGAGAAGCCTGATGCCAGGCTCAATCCCAGAACTCTGGGATCACGCCCTGAGCCGAAGGCAGATGCTTAACGACTGAGCCACCCAGGCGCCCCCCGAAGGGTATGTTCTCTATAGAAAACTAAAACATGACTTATCTAGTGCTCCTCAGTATTATTGTATACTGCACAAAACCATGAGAAGTTCAGTAAGTGCTACAAATTAGATGATTGGTATTTAAGATATTTTATATTAAACCAGAAATTTGCATTGGACAGTTGTATAGGTGTTTACAAGTGTTTTGAAAGATTCTTGGAGAAACTGATTGGGATTTATGGATGGGATAGGGACACATTATTATTTCTTCAATTTAAAACAAAAGAGCTTAGGTTCTCCTACTGAAAATAGGCAACCCAACATTTAAAAAAAATTAAATTCGGATGAAGAAGATGGCTCTATTTGATTACACAGCTGTCTTCCCTTCTTCCCTACAAGACCGTGAGCTCCTGATCTAAGGACTTGTGTTTTATTTATCTACATATCTCCGGACATAAACACCATGCCTGACACTCAGCAAATGTATAATGGATGGATGGATGGATGGACAGAGGGGTGAATGGGTGTTCTAACTGCAGTTATCACTAGGTGTCCATTCCCCTGGAATCCACAGAGAGACTCTCAGCCTTGTTCTGCTCTCACGCATAGCCAAAAATATGACTTTTCTGTCTCCCTCATGATATGACAGTGTCGGGAAAAAAAGATCTTGGAAGCCTATTTTGAGAGCATGAGGCATTAAACAAATGCAAGTGACTTAATCGTGGATGACTGAAGAGAAGTAGAAGCAGAATCCAGAGCCCATCGCGTTCCCGCTCAGCCCTGGCTCTTGCACTTGGTCTAGTTTAGAGCAACGTCTCAATTCTTAGAACTCCTTCCAGAAGAAAAAATCAACCTGGTTCCTTTCCAACAGGCACTCCCTTTAGAATTGCTTTGCTTTATCAATTTCCTAACAGGGAATCACATCTGCTCTCTGCTCAGGACCGTCTCTGTAGCTACCTGTAGGCTCTTTCCATCATACCTATAGATCAATAACCACCAAGCCACAGGCCACACTGCCTTCTCCATCAACTCAGTATTTAGAAAGAAAAACAACAAGATTCCCCATGGGTTTATTGAGTTTAAAAAAAAAAGTTTTCTATAGCCTTATTTATAAGGAACCCTTCCCACCTATTACATGCGCTAAGAATCCAGGCACCAGCTACCAGGAATCAATACTTTCTCAAATTGCTCCATCAATATGCACGTTCATGTATTCCCTTCAAGGTTATCTTGGCTCCTTCAGGGCAGACATTCATTTTCTCCGGTATAGCCATGCCCTTTAGGTTAGGTGAAACTAGTCAAAGGGAGAAGCCTCAGAAGGACACCAGCTTGTGAATTTGCAGCCCTAAGAAGCAGGCAGACCTCACTGGGAAGAGGGGTGGGAACTGTGGCCAGTATCTCCACTTGCTTTTCTTTTCCAGGGAATTTACTTCCTAAGCACAGGCCGTCCAGGACTTCCCCAGACAGACATCGAGGTCGCCAACCATGCAGGTGAGACAAAAGCATAACCACCTTCACCTGTTTTGTATGCAGGATCTTGGCACTTATGTGCATAATAAATGTTCACGGCATGAATGAAACATATTACGTGGAGAGACAGCCTGCGTTCAAAACGAACCTCTGCTTCTTCCTAAAGCATCTTAACCTCCTGCATCAGTTTCTGCTTATGGGCTCCTGCTCCGATTAGGTGACGTTCTCTACCTGCCTGTCTCTCCCATGTGGAGGCCAGCTGTTCGCCCTGTGATCACACTTCTCTGACAAATCTAAAAGAAGTTATTGTTTTCCAGTCTGTTGGCTGTTTACTTGTTGTTAGAATGGAGTGGTGACTTCTTTTTTTTTTTTTTTTAAGATTTTATTTATTTATTTGACAGAGATAGAGACAGCCAGCGAGAGAGGGAACACAAGCAGGGGGAGTGGGAGAGGAAGAAGCAGGCTCACAGCGGAGGAGCCTGATGTGGGGCTCGATCCCAGAACGCCGGGATCACGCCCTGAGCCGAAGGCAGACGCTTAACCGCTGTGCCACCCAGGCGCCCCTGGAGTGGTGACTTCTAACCCCCTTACGTGCCAAACCAGAAACCAGGAGCTGCAGGCATAATTTTTATTTTATAAATTTGGACAGACAAGAAACATCTCATTACTTTATATATACAAGTGCGTGCGTGCGTGTGTATAAATCACACCTATGCACACACACGCTTAATGCTAAACTATCCACAAGGCACTGTTTTAAGTGCTTTATAAACATAAACTCATTTTCTTTTCAAAGCAACCCCAAGGAAACTTCAAAGTCAGGTTCTTTTATCATTCCCATTTTATAGGTAGAGAAACTGAGGTTGAAAAACTTAACAGAGGAAACACAGGCTTGTGGCTCCAGCCCTTTCAAATTCATAGGTAGCCCTTTCAAATTCAACTTAATCTGATCTAAGCCCTCATCTTCCCAAATGGGCGGTTCTTACTCCTGCTTGGGCTGTGGGGAGTCCTATTCAGAGAAGACCATGGGATGGGGGTGGGGAGGGCAGCTCTGGTCACCAGCCAGCACAGTCCCTGCCAATGAGCTCCCTGTCCCTGTCTACTCATTCCCTGAAGATGAGAGCAGCTCTGCTTACGTGTGGCCGTGGGTGAGCCTGGAGTTTGTGAAGGGCTCTCAGTAGCGGTATAAATGTGAAAACATTTCATATTCTCCCATCACTACTTCCAACTGTGCTATATCTAATCCCCTTCCTTGTTCCTCAACGACATCTTGGACAGATTCTATAACTTCCAATCACTTTTGATTATTCAAAGTCCAGTCCCATTGCGAGCTTATCTCAAAGGTGCTTTGAGTCTCATTTCTTGCCCTCTCTCCCAGCAGGGGCCGGGGCGGTGGGGGGAGAGCATCAAGGGGCTAGTCTGGTGTCGCTCTGAAACATCTCTAGCCCCCAAGGCTGGCTTCTGTGGTGGGAGAGTGACACCATGGCAGGGAGGGGCTCACACCTCCTTCTGATTTAGTCTGGTTTTACATGGCAGTTTCCTGTGTAGATGATGGCTTTCTTGGGGTGCTGTTCAGCTTCACCCCAGCTCCTCTGCCTCGAAGGACTATGTCAAAGAGGCAGTCGTGACTTCTGGCCCTACTGGGAATCCATGCTGTCAGCCACTCATCTGAGTAAGACATTGCCTGGCTGGACCCAGCAGCCACCAGGCCACTGTGTGCGTTGGTCCCTCCCCCAGTTTCCTGTCCCTTCCCGGGAACCAGGGGGAAGGAACGCTGTGCTCCTGCTCCATGTCCTCCAGGGGCCTCTGGGAGTCTGAGCGGGTTTGCCTTCATGCTTTCCTTTCCGGGTTTACTCACGCCCCTTCCCACATATTTTTATTTTAAGATTTTATTTATTTATTTGAGAGAGAGAGAGAGTGTGTGTGAGCAGGGGGAGGGACAGAGGGAGAGGGAGAGAGAAAATCTCAAGCAGGTTCCACGCTGAGTGCAGAGCCCAACGCAGAGCTTGATCTCAACACCCGAGAGACCATGACCTGAGCCAAAACCAAGAGTCAGACGCTTAACTAACTGAGCCACCTGGGGGCGCCTCCCCTTCCTACTTGTTGAGAGAAGTGACGCATGTTGTATGGCCGAGCAGAACCCTCACGTTCAGGTCCCCCCAAGTACTATCCCAACAGTAGCTCCAGGGTAGGCAACGACAGCTCGGGTCGGCAGCGAGACCTCCCTCGCCCCTTGGCACAGACATCCCCAGCCTCTGGAAGGGTCTCTGGAGCCCCCCACGGCCTGGGGGTGAGAGAAGCCCTGCCCTCCCTCTCCCACGGAGAAGAGTGGGGATCTTCTCACCACTAGCACCACACTCTACACACTGAAGAACTGGTCTCTTCAGAGGAAGGTGGTTGGTGGGTGACCGTGATGGGGCTGGTGCTGTGGCCGCTTGTCAGCCCAGGGAAGGGTGGCTGGCAACTGGATGGATGTGAACTCCCTTTAGCGTGGGCTGTACTTAGTTCCTCTTGTTTTCAACTCTCAGTCCCCATGACAGGACAAGAGGAAAAGCCCCCGGGGCCTCCTTGGAGGTGCTGCTTCTCTCTCCCTACTTTGTCAGGAACTGTCGGAGTCGCTGTGCTTGCCTGCGGCACCATTGGCACCTAATTCCACTGAGGACATCCCTTCCCAAAGAGGAGGAGCAGGGGGAGGCACACAGCATGCTTTCCCTTCTCGGCGAGGCTTGAGACAAAGAGGAAGAGAGGGAATGAGAATTGAGGACTTCTTGCCAACCTTTCACACACTTGTCCTCATTGACTCTTCTCAGTAATTCTGTGCTTAGTAGATACGGGTTAAGTAACTCAGTCTAGTAACTTGCCCTGTTTTCAAACACTAGCTTAATTCTGAAACCTCTTTCTTTCTGGCACAGCCGGGCTTGCTGTGGGGAGAGCCGAGCAGGAGGGACTTCATCATGGCATGTCTCCTAGAGTATCGGCCCATGTTGTTGTTAGACATGTTATGCTTGCGTATCTCATCTCCCTAATTAAATGATAATTTCCCTGAAATCAGGAATACGTTGACCTTTTTTTTCCCTCTCATAGCATTTAGAGCAGTGCCTTTACGTGAAAGCTTTATATTTGTTGAATGAAGAAAGAAGAAACAAAAAATATGGAATACAAATACCCTGACTCTGTGACCTTACCTCATGAATGGCACAATGTGAGTAGTAAGTATTCAGGAAACTTATGTGGAATTGAATAAATTACGTAGAGTCTTGTGTGTGTGGCCAGATTTTGTCAACAACAGGAAAGTCAAAGGACAAGGGTATAGGTTTCACTGAGAAACAGAATTTGAAGATTAGGATATTGGAACAAACCAGGTAAGGTTTTGACAGAAGTGGAATAAAATACTGGTTGCAAATCTTCTCCTGGCCAGACTATTTCTTTCCAGGACTTTCCATTGAAACTATTTGTTTTATACCAGCAAACAAGGTTAGGTTTCTTGAAGCATATGTTCACGTCTGACTGCAGCTTGGTCATCTCAAATGTTCACACTCACTTGTGAAGGAGAATATAAAATAATGAGTCTGATATTTATGGGTGGCTTGTAGAAACAGTTTTTTTACAGTTGCACATCATATTTTCAGAAGGTTTTTTTTTTTAACTGAAAGCAATGGCAAGAGATCGATATTCAATCAGTTTGTGCAGCATATGATGATGGATTTGAGATCACCAGGGTCCGGAATAGTTTGATGCTAAAAAAGCCAATAATTCTCACTCACTCATTCATACAACAAACATCTACTGCATATTTACTGGGCACTAGACATCAAAATATCAAGATAAAAGACGCACTTCCTCTCTTCAAGACACCACAGACTTCCTGGGAACGTCGACGCGTGGGCAGCCAGTTTCAGTGCAGTGGGTTAAGCGTCACGGTAGAGGAAGACAGGACTGTCAGAGGAGCCACAGACCTGATCCAGACTCTGGAGGTGTTGGGAGGGGCTTCCTTAAAGCAGTGTTGAGTGAGGAGTGTTTTGAGGGATGAAGGATTAATCAGATGAAGAAACGGAGACAGAAGAGACATACACAAAAGTCCAGTTTTAAATTGTGAGCGAGACAGGTGCACAAACCATGTGTAATCACAGGAACCCTGAAAAGAGGAGAAAACAGGAGGGCTAGAAGTTCCTGAGAGTTTTCCACTTCTGCCACTCCCAACACCTAGAGAAGTGCCACCACCACCATCCTGGGGTCACCAGCTCCCGCAGCACTGAGCCCAGCCTCGGCCCTCAGCATCCCGGGCAGAGAGCTCCTCCCCAACTTTGGTCCCCCTGTGCCTGCACGTGTGCCTACACTTGTCCACATGGGCCTCAGAAAGGTAAAGCTTTGGTTTAGCTTGACAATGGGCTTTAAAAGAATGTAAAGCTTGGGTCCAGGTGGTCTCATGTCATCTTTCTCAGTGCCCAGCCTCAGGGATGAGGGTGAGGAGAGCCATTGTGGGATCCACCAGGAAGCCCATAACAACCCAGCCAATCTTAATCTCCAGAGATCCCACAACTTCGAGAGTCCTCGGTGAGGAAAAGGGAAGAGCCCAAGCTTGGGAGGCAAGTTGAATCCTAGGTTTGCTTTCTATGGGGAAAGTAAAGGCCCTATTTGATCTCCGTGTCCAAGATTGCAAAGAAAGCAAGCTCTACCCGTATTTGATGGATCTGGAGGCCTGGGTGAGCTGGCAGTCTCCGCGCAGGAGGGTAGCAGCTTTCCAGGCTGTGCATTCGGGATGGAACAGGACCCCAGTCAGGGACTGGAGGGATGGGTAGGAGGGTCCAGCCCTGATAGGAAGAGAACTGGCAGATCTGGGCCAAAGGATCCAGGGCATGACATTAGTGCCAGGGAGTAATATTTTAGGATGATCTTCCTAACAACTTCCTTCTCTTGCACAAGTCTGCATCAAGGTCATAAATACAATCCCTGGTGACGAGTTGCCCTATAAGCTCTGATTTCTATAACTTATTGATAAATAAGCTACAAACAGAAAGGACTAGAAGGATGCCTTTTATTGCACCATTTGTGCAAATCAGAGTCCACATTAAGTGCCAATCTGTTGGTAAAGTTCTCTTGGCCGGAGAGCAGGTCTGGGAAAGGGAGCTAGTCATAGCTAAGTTGGTGCCATTCACAGGCAGCTGTCTCAATACTATGAACCCAAAACATGGGTACTTGTCCCCAAGTCTGGCAACAGATGAATAAACCAGTGCCCCAAAAATGAGACCGCTCGGCTTCTTTCCAACCCGGCCCCTACCCCCCATGCTGACTCACCTAGTGTCAGGACACAACAGTCTAGGGTCAGGGGCAGAACTGCAGTAAGAACGTATTCTGGGGCGCCCAGCACTAGTAGACTGGGGCTAGTGGCAGAAAAACAGGATTTAAAATAGAGCTAGACTGTGGAAAATTCTTCCAGTTATCAGACACATAGAATTTAAGTGGAGGATTCAGTTCTCAACAAGGCCTAGTCAAAACAGGAGTTTCATTCTGTTAGACATATGCTCAGTAATGCAGCATATATAATCATGCACATACCATGTATTATTTCTATCTTCTGATGGGAATCTCATGAAATAGAATTTATAGAATTCCCTTGTTCGTAAGATCCAAGCCTAGAAGTCCAATAAGCAGTGAGCGCATCTGTGTGTGACGTCACATGTTTTATGCATCCCAGTGTATATGGGATCACGCCTTACCGTATCTGAAACATCTTGTCCCGATGAAGTCTGGCAGCTCCGGATGAAGGCATGCAAATTTGCCACCAACACAGCAAAATGGCCTGAAAAACAAATATTCCAATGACACAATTCCTAAGCCACTACATGTAATCTGAGTAATTTGATTACATAATTATGTAGCTCAATACGACATGGAAGCCTTCTAAAAAATGCATTTGTATTCTTTTGTATGCCTTAATTTCAGATTCATTTTGTATATTTTTGCAGATTATTGATTAAATATGACGAAATGAAACATTCTGATAGAAGCCAAAAACATGTGAAAAGAAAGGCTTTTTACAATTGTCCGTCCTTTTAAATATTATAATTTGTAGTGATTTATTTTCTCATCCTAAATAGATATTCACTTTCATGCTTAATTTTATATGTATGATTTTGGATTCTTGTTTTAAAGAGGGCTCCCAAAATTGCAAAAGCTTCCGATTCCACAAAACTGGGACTGCCCCTACTATCTAATTATCATGATGCTAACTTGTCATACCCAATTTGCTTGCTCATGTCTACAAATATTTAATGAGTACTTACTGTGTGCCAAGTACTGTGTAAAGTGCTTGGAATTTTTATGTGCTTTTCAGGGCTATTCCTTTATAGCAAACTATCAGAATATTTTCCTGGTCCATCTGAGAAATAATGCAAACATCTAGAATTCAGTACATTAGAAATATTTTTTTAATGTGCGTATTTCTTGGAAACACTTTTAACTACAAGAAGGTATAAAGTGAAACGACATGGAGTTTGAGTTTTCCTCAGAGTAGGACTTCTCCCAGGTTATATATGGTAAAACCACGTCTTTTGTGAGTCGGTTTTAATTTGGCCAATTGTGTGTAATGACCTAAATTTTCTTTAAAAACCAGATGAACAGAATTCTGGGATTGTGCGATAGTTAAATATGACAGTTTTAAAAAAGAAGCACATGGAATCCCCTGGCATAACATGTATTAGTCAAATATAAGTTCCATGCAAAAGAAATGTTAATTAGAAGTTTAACTGTGGTTGCCTGGGTAGCTTAGTCAGTTAAGCGTCTGCCTTCAACTCAGGTCATGATCCCAGGGTCCTGGGATCAAGCCCCGCATCGGGCTCCCTGCTCCTCAGGGAGTCAGCTTCTCCCTCTCCCTCTGCCCCTCCTCCTCTGTTCGTGTTCTCTCTCTAATAAATAAATAATCTTTAAAAAAAAGGAAGTTTGGCTGTAAATACATGATACCCAGTAGTGTTTAACAGTAACAAAACAGATCCCTCGTCTTCATAAAACGTTCGCTACTTTTTTTACATAGAGTCAATCCAAATTGCACGTAACATTTTTATCTCACTTTCTGTGGCTTTACTGGAATCATAGCCCTGTGTCTCATCTTGTTTACGAGTATATCCATAATGCCAGAGATGGTGCCTGGCACACAGGACACACTCAATAAATATTTGTTGGATGAACAAATGAGCCATTTCATAACTTTCTATTCAGGAAATAGGAGTGCATTTCACCTTTCCAGACAGAAATCTTTGGTTGTTCCAAAACACTACTTACCAGATCTTTTAGACTATTTGTTTCCTTTTTTCATGCCTAATGTCAGGTTGATAAGCATTATCCCAACATGGAGTGCCTAGATAATGTATGTGCATTATGATGTTTTTTACTCTCTGTCGACGTTCATTTCAGAAAAGACAGCCTTACAGTTTTGTAATCATCCAGCCAATCTGTCCCTCCAAATTTGTGAATTTCAGCAGGCCTCATAACGCAGTATGATAAGTTCTGATTGTGAAATTCCAGGCACACAAATAATGATGGAAGTGGTCAATTGCTTTAACAATGCCTAATAGCCCTTTCTAGAGGCTCAGCAGTTTCTGGTTGAAGTACTTACAGTTTGATTATAGTGAGTGATTATTACCTTATCAAGAATCATCTTATGTCTGCCATGTTTTCCTTCTGGAGAGAAAAAAGTCCCCATTAATCCTCAAATCACCCACACTTCATCTTTTTCTCATTTACATCCACTCTGTGACTCCTTTGCTACATTCTTTCTGTCTCAGAAGACTCTTTCTGGTCCAGAACACTCACATCGGACCATATTGACAGACTCCAAATTTAAATTCGTGTTCGGACAAATGGTGTTTTTCATTTGTGAATTTATTTTTAGAAAGCCTCAAAAATTAGAAAAAATAAATATTATCAGTTCTACATTTAACCCATTGCCTTTTACAGACAAGAGTAAACATATGTGAGAGTTAATACAAAATTCTGCAAAAAGTTACAGATGGATTAATATGATTTTACTTTAATACAATTTCATCTTCTCTGTTGAAGCTGATGACAGGGTCTGTGATCATTTATTGAATTCAGCTTGTGAAGTTAGAATTTGTTCTTTCTTTGTTTTTTTTTCAAACGTCTCTTGGAAAGTCTGAGTAATTCGTTTGATTATCAAGAGATTTTCATATAAATTATTTTAGTAATCCTCCAAAGTTGTCAGCAAAAATGATCTGATGAGCTGGAATCATATACCACGTGGTGCGAAATCTTGGAATAGTGATATGTTTCTCCATGAAAATCTTTCTGGAGAATTTTGTTTTTTTCTGCTTCTCAGCAAACAAGTATTCAGGTAATAATTTAAGGATCCCATTTTGAAATGTCTTCACAGCAACAGAAAACAAAATATCCCAGAAATTACTCCATGCTTTCTTCAGATAACCCTTGTCAGGGACTTTTAACACATTTTTGTTGTTGTTGTTTTCCAAATAAAGCAAAACTGTTCAAGGCTTTTCAATATATCCCTTCTCAAAGTGGGTTATTCTACTCCCATTCCCTCCTCCTTTTCACCAAATCCACATCACAATGAATAGTTAACATTATTAGCAATTTCCTTCTGAAATTCTTTTATTTTTAGAAGGAAACCATTCACATTTTTATCTTTCTCTTCCTCTTCAATTCTGATTAAAATGCAAAGATTCACATGGAGAAACTTCCTGCCTCTCCATTTTTAAAAAGAGCGTCATGGAAAATTGCAATGGGCTTGTTTTGATTTAGGGTCTTTGGAAAATGTCTTGACAATGGAACTTTTTCAGCTGATAAAAACGAAGCACGTGATAATTGAAACATGATTAGTATTCTTCTGAGAACAGGCATCCATATCAGAAATCTTATGTTTGAATAGGATGAAATTTGTCTTTGATAAAATCACACAATTATTTCAATGTCTTCATTCGTATTATAGAAATGTAACAAATTTTGAAAAATTTTACAATAACCACTTCTACATCAATTGAAAAAATCTGATGAATTATTAATACAATCGTTGCAAATGTGTGCCATGTTACTGATCTTCACCAAGATTCTGATATTACCGTTATTGGAAAAGAATCTCAGAGCTGGCATTAGAAATATTGCCTGACACAGTGACAAGCCAATCAACAATACTGCTGAGGCTGAGACCAGAAGAAAGATGGTCATTTAATTGGCCACTTCAGTCACCTGGCAGATGTCACTTCCAAGAATTTTCACACTAATTTCAGTGTTTTCACTTAAATATCTAATTAACTAGTTGTGCATCATGAATTATAATAGCATGTTCAGGAAACATTTTTAAATTATCATAATATGCTGGGGAAGTACTATGGGTAGTGGTTGAAAAAAGAGATTGTGGAAGGAAATTGCTGGAGTTCAAATCCCATTTCGGCCACGTATTTGTCAAGAGATACTGGTCAAATTACTTAACTGTGCTCTGTGCCTCAGTTTGCTTATAGTGATATTCATAATACTGTCTCTGAAGAGTTATGATGAGGTTTAAACAAATTACTGTTTGCATAGTGCTTACAACAGTGCCTGGCACACAGAAAGCACCATATAAACATGGAAGTACATGTGTGGCTAGACGAGGAGATCGTGATTCTCAGATCCAGCGTTTCTCACAACACTATTAGAGTTTTCTCGAGCTTCCGGAGCAAGGATGTTTTTCACAGCTGTTAATCCCTTTGTTTGTGCAGATGAAAATTTGGATTTAAACAATATGAAAATTAGCCTAGATGTACAATCCACAGATCTGAAACTGTGATTGTGTCTTGGGATAGGAAAAGCAATGCTTGGGTTTTCTATTTTGTTTTGTTTTGTTTTTTGGCCATAAATTCCATGTCCGCAGAATGATCTTTTCAGTAAAACTAAAGAGCAAGCTGATCTCTGATTAACTATGTGAAGCTGCAATGGCCCCACCGAGGATCCCAGTGAAGTCTTGAAGAAAATAAGCACTTGAACAGATAGAGGCAAGGAAGCTACAGTTTGCGTCAGTAAGCACAGAGAACACATCCTCACGGACGAAGGGGGAGATAACGGCATGCGGAGCGCTTGTGGAGAAGGCTTCTCAGATGTCCCCATGTCCTCATCCGGGAGACGTGCTTAGGGCCGTGGCTCTGCTCTTCCATCTGCTAGATCCTGCCAGGCCACAGAAAGCAAGCTCGGGGAGAAGGGCTCGAGCGTCTTCTACCCCAGCAGGTCACCCTGACACGTCAGCTCTCCTCCACCTGTTGCCAAGCCATAACATCTGGATCTAGCATCTGGTTCTGGAAACCGTCTCTCACTAGGCCACAAGAGCAATCTTACTGCACTCCACAGATTACATCGGGGGTAAAAAACTGCAGGCCCACTCCCGGGTATACATGCCCTGTATAATCTCTCCTTCTCTCAACTGTGGGTGGGACCTGTGAATATGATGGGGTATCAATCCCATGATTATGTTAGCTCGGATAGCAAAAGTGAAGGGATGTAATTTTTTGGAGATGTAATTGAGGCCTTAAATCTGTTCAGTGTGAGGTAACCCAAGGAAGACTACCTTGGGTGGGCCTGCCCTAATCAGGTAAGCTCTTAGAAGATGGCTCAGGCCTTTGCCAAGTGTCTTGCTGAGATGACTAAGATGAGATAGATAGCTCATCTATCATTATCAAGTGGCTGTGAGTTAGACAGTTGCAAGGTAATGCATTCTGCCAACAAGCACTTGAACTTAGAAGAGGATCCCAAGCCTCAGGTGAGACTGCAGCCCTTATGACACCATGATTATAGCCTGAGCGGAGGACCCAGCTAAGCTGATTCTTGACCTATAGAAACTGTAAGATAATAAATGTGTATTGTTTTAAGCCACTAACTTTGTGATAATTTATTACACAGCAATGAAAGCAATACGAAAGCCACACCTATCTATTTACGTATTGTCTATGGTGAATTTGCGGGGTACCACAGTGGAGTTGAGTGGCTGCTACAGAGACTGTAAAGCCCAGAAAACATAAGATACTTACAGAAAAAGTCTGCAAACCCTTGGATTATACAACTATGACCCAGCATCATACATATCAACCACATAACAACCATGTAACAGGGATGAGTCTGTGGTCACACTTAATAGGATGAAGGCTGGAGAAAGAACAGATGTCCTGTTAAATCACTTTGTTGTACACCTGAAACTAACATAACATTGTATGCCAACCAACTCCAACAATAAAAAAAATCAATAAGTAAATAATAAAATAAATTATTATGGGGGGATGATTAGGAAAATATTGCCTTTGAAAAAGTGTTGTTGGGTCCATGATTTTCTGAGTCCTCATCATATATACTGTGAGCTCCTCCTCATTCATATATACTACAAGTTCATACATGATTAAACTATCATAAGAAAGACAAGAAATAACAGATGTCTTGCTATAAGCAAAGTTTATCTTATTGATCAAGGTATAAAAACAGACATGTGGATTGTAATGCATCCTTCTGGAGTTCTACTCTCTTGAGTAGTCTCATGAAAAGGCTCCTTTCTTTCCTAGTCCCTGTATTCATTTGGAAACAAACCAGAATTTCATAATTAAGTCATTTTGAACTTCAAACAGCTTTAAACTACAGACAAAATGACTATGCTTGGTTAGACAAGAAATGCTCAATATTGCTCTCACCTTGCACTGCAGGCAACTTTGCCTGGCGGCCGTACTTAAGCAAGCTCTCCATCTAGAGGCACCAGCACGCATGTCGCTCCAGCACGGCCACCGGTGTTCCTTCAGCCTGTACACTCTCCTGCCACATCGTGGTCTGATCAATGCATTTGTTCTGAAAACATGGAATGTCTACTCTGCCAGCTGGGGATTCAGCAGTAAACAGGGCAGATGGGGGCCTCTGCTCCATGTTCACGATCTAGTGAGGAAGACGTGCGCTAAATGAGACATTAAAAGGGAAAGGAGTGAGTGAAGAAGTGCAATGCTATGGTGACATACCTCTAGCGTCCCAGATTAACAGGTGACCCGGAAGCCTTTTGTAAGGAAGTGCTGGCTAAGCTGGGACCTGAGAATCTACAAGGACCTGAATAAACATGCCTGTTTCAAATCCAGTGAAAACCCAGGAGTCTTACTGGTACATTAGAATGAGCTGGGAGAGCTTGTTGAAAATCCTGATGGCCAGGCTCTATAGCAGACCAATTAGAGCAAAATCTGAGGGCAGGGACAAGGGGAAAGGAAGATATTTTTAAGCTTCCTATGTGGTTCCAGTGAACACCCTAAACTGAAAACCATATTTTCCTCTTTCCCTCCTGTTACCAAGGAGTGTTCCTTCTGCTAAGCTAAAGCAAGTCCATCCCTCCTACCTTCTCGGAAAATCTAGTGAAGATCTCTTGTTTCCTGTTTCTCCAACTTAATTCTCACTATTGACTCCTTCCCATTAGCATTTATCATGTCCAAGTCTCACCTATATAAATTTTTTTTTATTCCCTTGATCTCACCCACTCACTTCAGCTGCGACCCTCTCCCCTTTTTGCAGCCAAACTTCCTCGATAAGTGGTCCACACTATTTCTCTGTTACCACTCACTCTTCAACGAAGACAGATTTGGTGTCAACCTCCAGATCTTGCACTGAATGTATGGAATGCTTTCAGCCCTCATCCCACACCATCTATCAGGAGAACTTGTCATAAATGGCTGCCCCCTCCCTGCCTTCTTGAAACAGTCTCTCCCCTTGGAATTTTCTGGGGTTTAGGCTGCATCTTTTTCTCTCCCCCTCCACCCCCCTATATTCTTTTCATAGGTGATCTCATCTCCCCCAACAGCATCCAAGTACTATCCCTATGCTGCTGAACTTCTAAATTCTATACTAGTGTTTATCAAATTATGGTTTCTGCAAAAAAACCTAGAAGTTCAGGTTCTATAGCCTAACTCAAGACCTACCAAAGTAGAGTCTCTGAGAGTAGGACCTAGGAATCTGAATTTTTAACAATCTCCTCCAGTGATTCTTATGCATGGTCAAGTTTGAGACTCACAGTTCCAGACCCATGCATCCAACTGCCTATAGGATATTTCGACCTGGATATTTCGGAGGTACCTTAAGTGCATCGTCTGTGTGATGGATGTTACGTTCCTAATGTTCATTAACACCAAGTTGTCCTCCTTCCTGGGCACACAGAAGATAACACATCACAGATCTCTTTGCAGTTAGAGACTGTCATGTGACTAACTGCTCTGCACTGTGGGCTGTGAACAAAAGTGACATATGTCACTTCCAGGCTGAGGCAGTGAATGTCGGATTTCTCTTCCACTGCCCTGGCAATCTAAAAGTCACCTGGAGGTCTGGAAGTTGGGGAGAGACAACAGAACCATGAGATGAAAGTGCCTGGATTTCTTTCACTGCTTGGAGGCGAGCTGCTCTAGAGAGCCGCCAATGCACAATAGACATTGTATGAGCAAGAACTAAAACCCTGTTGGGTTACGTCGATGAGGTTTTGTGATGAATTTATTAGAGGGGCATGATTTAGCTCATCCAAAATGGAGCCACCTGTTCTCCCTTCCTCCCCCCGTCTCCAACCTGCTCCTCTCTCTAGTGTTCTTGCTCCACTCAACTGAAGGGAACAGAAACTTCATGTCGGCGGTGAGTAGATACTCTCATCTATTTTTCATGTTTTCTTAGTAGTCATCCACTCTCCAGAGGGGAACAATATTGGAGAACTCTTCACCTCAGTTTCTCCACCATCCCCTAATAGGTCGATGGCAAAGTTCAGTTACCATATTGGTGAGAGTCATTGAGCCACCTTTACTGTCACTTATTTTACATGTCCGGACACGGTACTTAAACCCTAACCCAGTTCTGGTCTGATCTCAGTGGACATAGAACTGAAAAGGAAGGAAGTAGGAAATTGATGTCATCCCTAAACCTAAAGAGACAGAGACCAAACTGTCTTCCTTTCCACAGTATTCCCAGCACACAGCTAATGGAAAATAAAAATATTTGTTGACTCATTGGCCAACTTCATTTCATTACTATTTGCTGAGATACTGGAATTTCCATGATAGTTCAGCTGTTTACAGAGAAAATAGTATAGGACTATCATATAAAATCTGGGTCATATAGGCCCCAAGCTTCCTTTACCACCCATACTCCCCCATTCCCAACTCATACTTACGTTTTCAGGCACAAAAGAAGAAAACATAGCTTACAATATTCCTTCCTGTTCCCCATCTCGTTTCTTTTCTCCTACTTATAGGCTGATTTTATATGCTTGGGGTGGTTAAGGACACAATCTGCTCATGTCTTTGTCTTATGTCAGTCTAAATGTGGGTATTTCCATGTTTGTGAAGTTTTCTGAATCTTATTACATGGTGTGTTATTCTACTCTAGAATCCTTCCATTCTTATCCTTTAAGAATTTAAATTAAACTAAAAGCTGACCTTTGTCATTTTCTTCCTTGTTTTAGGTTCCCTTCATTCCGTTTTTGTAGGGTCTTTTCAGGCAATATTTGCATATTTACTTATTTCAACAGTTTATTTAAACATATTTCACAGGGGCCCACAAAGTGCCAGGCACCGGACTAGATGTAGGGGACAAAATGGTGAAGAAAAGCCAACGAAGTGCCTGCCCTGAAAGAATGTATGGTCTACATGGGCAGTAGATGGGTTAATTAATTTACGGCACTAATGAAAGCAAAATTACAAACAGAGAAAAGAGTGTTGGAAAAAGAATATGATTCTATGCTTCCATTTTAGCAAAGTCATCTGAAGGAGACTGGGAGCCACTAGAAAGGGGTTCCAAAGAAGATATAAAGGAGGGAAGACGTACAAGGATGGGTACAAATGGGGGAGCATGTCCAAGGACTCAGCAAGGAACTGAACAGTCCAAGGAACTGAAAAAAGGTTAGTGGCTAAAGCACAGAGGGGCAGGAATGTGGTACAGGGAAGGTTTGGGGGCCGTGGGGCAGGGGTAGGGTCAGATCCACATTTTGAAAAGATGTCTTGAACTTCAGTATGAAGAACAGAGAGCAAAGGGCTGTGGCTACTGAATATGGGGAGATCAAGGTGGGAGGCTAATCCATCTTTCCTGACAAAGATGATGATAAATTGGTCTCAGGCATGTCAGTGGAGAACAAGAAAAGTGATCCATCTGAAAAATATTCGGAAGGTAAAAGAATCGATAAACCTTGTACGACAGCTTGCAGGTACCGGGCACTGTTCTAAGCCTTCTACAGCTGCCCTGTCGGAAGCAGTGGTCACCAGCTGCTCATGGCTATAAGCACGTGGGATGAGGCCAGTCCAAACTGAGTTGTGCAGGAAGTGTAAAATACAGATTCCAAGAATCAGAACAAAAACTAATGTAAAATGTCTCCTTAATAATTTTGTATTTGTTACACATTGAAACAATATTTTGGATATATTGGGTTAAGTAAAATATATTATTAAAATTAATTTCACCTATTCCCCTTTTCTTGTTTTTTATGGGGCTAGCAGAGAATTTTAAATTACATATATGGCTCACGTGCTACTTCTGTCTGACAGTGCAGCTTTAGATATACCAACTCTCTTAATTCTGCCAACAACCCTCTTAGGTTGAATACCACTTACTGCAAACGGAGGCATGGGGACCCCAGCTGTAAATGACCACGAAGCAAGTAAAAGGAAAACCAAGATTTGAACTCATATAATCTGGTTCTGGAATCTATACTCTTAACTATACACTTGCACTGCCTCTTGGAAGGATATGATGCTAAACACCTCAAATTTCTAGATTTTGCCATAGTGGCCTAAAAGCTGTTTTTGTAATTGGCACACGTGGAATGCTAATTATAAAAATTAGCTCAATATCTTTTTTTTTTACTTTTAAAAAAAGATTTATTTATTTATTTGAGAGAGAGAGAGTAAGCATGAGCAGGGAGAGATGCAGAGGAAGAGGAGAAAGAAACTCAAGCAGACTCCACTCTGAGCACAGAGCCTGATATGGGGCTTGATCCCGGCACCCTGAGATAAGCCACTTAACTGCCTCCATTTTCTCAACTATAAAAGCTAATAATAAAAGAATTTATCTTATATCATTGTTGCAAAGATTAAATGAGATGATACATGTAAATTTAAAATACTGCTAGACACATAGTAAGCTATTATAATAATTATTTTTTTAAGATTCTATTTATTTAATTGAGAGAGAGAGAGCACAAGCAGGGGGAGGGACAGAAGCAGAGGAGGAGGGAGAAGCAGACTTCCTGCTGAGCGGGGAGCCTGATGCAGGGCTGGATCCCACGACCCTGAGACCATGACCTGAATTGAAGTCAGACACTTAACTCACTGAGCCGTCCATGTGCCCCTATAATAATAATAATAACTATTATTTTTATTAAAAGGCATTTATGATATTTGTCCTAAATATTTTGTTTTACACTTTGAATTTGCTTCATTTTATTATTTACTTTTTGCTTCTTACTTTTTTCTTGTGCTCTTTGTGAGCATTCTATGCAAAATATATACTAGAATATATCTGAAGTCTATGCAAGAATATATTAGAACTTTTCTTATTGTCCTAGAATTGCTGCTAAGGCCCAATACACCATGTTGTAAATGTGCTATTATTGAGGGATAATCTTCTCCTTCCAGGGCTTACAAGAATTGCCAAAAAGTATCTTTGGACTAGTCCTACAACCACCTGCCTCCATTTGCATGACCCCAGTCAATATAAAGCAGGGATTAAGAGTGAGAAGGTAACCTTAAGGGGAGTGAAGTGTTTGAGACTGTTCCTTTACTCATCCTAACAGGGGCCTCAAGAGACTCACTGAGACATCCCTAATGAAGAGGGGACTAGCTTTTCATTCTCCGGTTATGACTGCTTAGCTAGGAGACTTGTCGATTTGTCCCCAGGGCTTGTGACCATGTAAAAAATAATTATGGAAATGGAACATGGCAGGGCATGAGACTGCCAGGGATCTGCTGTTAGATACAGCTGTATCTTGAAAGGGTCTACTAAGGCTCAGGGACCTATTTGGGAGTGAGTTGTAGGTCAGCAGATAGCGGTGACTGACCACCATCCATATCACTCCTATATGAACACTGAGCAAGAAAAACACTCACAGCCAACCAAGGGAGGATGCAAACTTGCCCAGGATGGCAGGAAGATGTTTGTCCTTTCCTCCACTTTCCCCCAGCACCTTAGAGAAGTTGAGTTCTTAGAAGGAAGCAGAGAGCAGGACATCTTTACTATAGGTTTTTGCTTTATGGTTACCATGAGGCTTACATATAACAACTTACAATGGTCTATTTTATATTGATAACAAGTTTGATCCCATTGTAAAGCTCAACATTATTACTCTTCTCCCAATGTTTTAGATCATATTTTGCATCTTTTTATATTGTTTATCCCTTAACTAATTATTGTAATCATAGTTATTTTTACTACTTTTTTCTCTCAACCTTCATACTAGCTTTATAAGAGATTAATCCACTACCTTTACTATATTTACCTTCCTGGTGAGATTTATTTTTTCACATGTGTTCTTGTTACTAATTAGCACCCTTATTTTTCAGCTTAAGGAAGTTTCTGTACCATCTCTTGTAAGGTCAGTTTAGTGGTGATGAAGTCCTTTGGCTTTTGCTTGTCTGGAAAACTACATCTCTTCTTCACTTTTGAGTGATAACTGCCAGGTGGAGGATTCTTGGTTGGCAGGCTTTTTTTTCTTTTAGCACATTGACTATATCATGCCACTCTCTTGTGGCCTGCAAAGTTCCTGCTGAAAAATCTGTTGCTAGTCTTATAGGAGTTCCCTTGTATGTAACAAGTTGTTTTTTCTCTGGCTGTTTTTAACATCCTCTCCTTGTCTTTAACTTTTGACATTTTAATTATGAGTCTTCCTGTGGATCTCTTTGGATTCATCTTATTTAAACTCTCTGGGATTTCTGGATCCGGATGTCTGTTTCCTTCAGACATTCTGGTTAAGGAAGTTTTCAACCATTATTTCTTCAAATAGGACTTTCGCCTCTNTCTTTCCCTGTCCCTTCTCCTGGGAACCTATGATGGAAAATGTTAGTCAATCTGATGTTGTCCTGTAAGTCTCTTAAGCTATTTTCACCTTTTCTCACCCTTTTAGCTTTTTGCTGCTCTGATTGGTTGAGTTCCACAACCTTGTCTTTGAGTTCTTCTGCTTCATCTGGTCTGCTGTTGAAGCCCTCTAGTGTATTCTTCACTTCAGTTAGTGTATTCTTCAGTTCTATGACTTCTTCTATTTGGTACTTTCTTATATTTTCCATCTCTTTGATGAAGTTCTCACTGTATTCATCCTTTTGACTCCCCAGTCTGATCAGCATCTTTAAGGCCGTTACTTTGAACCCTTTATCACATGAATTGCTTATCTCTATTCCATTAACTGTTTTCCCCCTGAGGTTTTATCTTATACTTTCATTTGGAACATAGTCCTCTGTTTCTTCATTTTGCTTGACTCTCTGTGTTGGTTTCTCTATGGTAGATAAATCAACCACCTCTTCCAGTCTGGGAGAAGTGGCCGTGTATAGGAGAAGACCCTTGTTCAACTCTGTCTCAGCTCTTGGTTTTCTTTCAAACCTCTGTGCTTTTCCAAGTAGCCTATTACATTTTTAATAGCTCCCAGCAGTTGAGGATGGGCCAAAACCTGTCAATGTCCCAAAGGGGAGGATCTCAGCATTTAGAGTCAGGCTGACTAAAGCCAGATCCTCAGGCACTAGCTTTTTAAAGTGTGCAGATGTATACAGTCCTATAGGACTGCAAGTGCTAGCCCCACTGGCCATCAGAGCCAGGGATCTGGAGGTGTCTCCTGAGTGGCAGTTACATAAATCGTGAAGAATAGATTAGCTCTTTTCTGGGTGATACTGGTGAGTTGAAGGAGGTCAGAGGGAAGGCAGCAAGATGGAATCCACAGCCTGTTTCTTGAGAGCTGTTCCATAGGCCACAAAATGTGTGCCAAACCTGAGTCTTGCCCCTCAGGCCAAGCTCCAAGACAACCCTTCTTCACAGTAAGACTGGGGAGCGTATCCCAGGCTGCTGTCTATGCAGTGCCCTGGGGATGATAGCCTGCCAAGAACTATCCCTCTGATTGTCACAGGCTCTTGGGACCCAGGAATGCAAGCCCCCCTGGCTACTAGAGCCAGGCAATCAAGGGGCATCCCAGGTGGCAGCTGCAAAAACTGGGGCTCCAGACACAAAAAGCAGGGCATCAGAATCATGTAACACTCCCTCCAGGAGACACTGGCACTCTGGAGCACAGCAGAGGGTGAGCATGAAGACAGCACCTGCTCTTTGAGGTCTCTCGAAAGGATTACGATCCACCCCGAGATGCATGCCTAATTAGAAGCCTACCCCTCAGGTTGCACTCATGATGATCAGCTAATAAGCCTCCATCACAGAAAAACCAAGTTCCTGGGCCTGTTGCCTGTTACTGTGAGCTAAGGGTGGTAGATGTTTAAGAACTGTTTCTCTGTTGGTTATAGTCCTGTGGCATTCACAAGCATAAGCCCCACTGGCAACCAAAGCCAGGCAATACAGAGGTGTCTCCTGGCAGAAGTCAGAAAAATCAGGGTGCCAGACAGGGGTAGGAGCTCCTTTCTGGGAGACATGGATTATTACAGTCCTGTGGAACCAGGAACACAAGCTCTTCTGGCCTCCCTTGACAGGTGATCAAGAGGCATGCCCTAGACTACTTTTTAATAGCTTTGATTGTAGGTCAGAATAAAAACAACCCTGAAATGGGGCGCCTGGGTGGCAGTTGTTAAGCGTCTGCCTTTGGCTCAGGGCGTGATCCCAGCGTTCTGGGATCAAGCCCCACATCAGGCTTCTCCGCTGGTGCCTGCTTCTTCCTCTCCCACTCCCCCTGCCTGTGTTCCCTCTCTCTCTGGCTGTCTCTCTCTGTCAAATAAATAAATAAAATCTTAAAAAAAAAAAACAACCTTGAACTAAGTCCAAACTGTCCTTTTCAGTCATTTTTATACCTGGTCAGGCCTAGCCCACATATGTGCCATTCTTCCTCCTCCCTCTCCTTGGGCAGACATTGCTAATGGATCATAGCAGTCTTTCCTGCTAAGTCCAAATGTGCCCCCATAATTCTCAATACCGTACTTCAGGCGGCTTCTGCCATCCAACCAGAGTTAGCAAGAAAGTTGCCATCCCATGGCTAACTTGCCATCCCTAACCAAGACTGAATTTTATGCAGAAGACAGAAATACTAAACACCTCCAAGCTAAAGGATTTAGGAAAAACAAATCCTTTTGTGCTGCCACTATTTTTAAACCAGAGAAGGCATACAATAAAGAATATGGCTATGTGTCAGCTACCTTACTTTAGATTTTAATTGTTTTCATGGCTTTCCAATCTCACAGATATTTTATAAAGTTTCCTCTCCATTTCCAAGGTGTTTCTGACTCATTCCTTTTTCATATCCTCTTAAACATGGTAGCCATTCAGTGGCTAGATCTGGCCTCTCCACCTAAGAGCACTTCTCCTCCATTTTAGACCTTCCAACATTTAATATCCTCTCAGTGTCACCATCAATAGAGCTGTGAGTGAGCTCAACCTTTCCCTGGAAGTGGTGATTTAATGTGTGAATTATACAGTTATTAGAATGGGTGTCAGGGAAACAGTGTAATATATGTAATGTGGAGGCTGATGGGGCCAGAGAAGCTGAAACCGTCTGGATGATTTCTGGCACTTCTTTTAATGCTATGTCAGTTATTCTTATGACCAATCATTCAAAGCTGTCTATTACCTTCTAATAATAATAATAATATTTTTTCACTTAACGTTGCACCTTTCACCGGAGGATTTCAAAGAGCTTTGCAAACATTCATTAGCACTTTATGAAGTGGGCAGGTAATATATAAATACCAAGTCACATGTCCCTGAATAGCAGCCATTAATAGTTCCCTTGACACCACATTCAGGTTAGGGCAGAAACAAAATAAGACCATTTAGGCAGAAACAAAATAAGACCATATAAATGAAAAGTCAGGTGTCATCATTATCGGCATTTACTGGGCATCCACAGAATCCTACCATAAGATAAGCCTCATTTTCTTGTCTCTTAGTGTGGCAGGAAGGATGGTCTGTCTCCCTCCTCTTGCTGCCTCTCCCCATACACACAAACACCTCTTCCTGAGACACAGTACAGATCAATGTACACACAATCCAGAATACCAGATTCTTTCAGCCTCATAACTCTAAGAATCCTCAATAATAGCAGATGTCTTGATAGGAAAATTCTCACTGTCCTAAAGACGATCCGTACACAAGAATCCTAAATACTTTAAGCCCTATCCTCAGAACAAAATGGAACGATTGAAATGCACACCAGAAGCTAGGAAGGGGAAGCTGCCAGATTCCGGGAGTGAGGGGAGTTAGAACAAACAGTTTGGGTATGAGCAATGACCACCTGAGAAGCAAAAACAAGAGGCAGCCCTAGGAGCCAAGGTTACAGGTACCCTGGGTGAGTAGCTGGTGGCAAAAGGGAGAGGAGAAGAGTCATCTCTAGACCCCCATCTTCTATATAATTTGTGGGAATTAGAATATATAATTAGAAATAGAACCAAGAGCCAGTTTTGTACATTCTTCTTGACTTCTCTCTCTCTCTCTCTCTCTCTCTCTCTCTCTCTGTGTGTGTGTGTGTGTGTGTGTGTGTGTGTGTATGTCCACCCACCAGGATATTCGTAAGAATAGGCTAGGTTAGGCTGTGGTGATAAACATCCCCCCAGATCTTTAGGCATTAACATAACAGAAGTTTTGTTCACACTAAATCCATTGCAGGTCCAAGTGGCTCTTCAGGACATTTGTCCTCCATATAGTGGCTCATCATTCCAGGCTTCAATCTTGGATTTCTCCATCTCAACATGATACTTCTTGGTCTACCATGTTAGGAGAAAGATGGAAAATAACACACCAGCATTTAATTGCTTTCCCCAAAAGGGACACGTGTCATTTTTAGTCCTAGTGTTTTGGCTAGAACTAGTCACATTGTTCCACTCAACAAACGGAGGGGCAGGAAAACATAGTCTTCCACCTGTCTGAGGAGGGGAAGAAAATTAGAAATATCAATGAGCATTAGTGACATCTATCACAACTAGTAAGTACACAGTGCTGGTTTCGTTTGGTACCAGGGCAGCGGAATCGTCCCTAAACCTCACAAACAACGTGACTGAGCATAGACAAGAGTGCTATCACACGGGGGTTGGTTTGCCTTGCCTCATGTTCTCATGCTCCGTGGGCATGGTCAGTCTGAAGGTAAATAAATCCTCAACATGATATAATCCAGATATAGCTAGGAATGGCTTTGTGTTTTTTCCTGCACAAAACTTTCTTCCAAAAATTATTCCTCTCATGCTTTCTCTCTTATTTTTACCCAGTAATAAAGAAAGGTCTGAGTTAACATATTTCTCCTTGTTCAACCCCAAATTTCCTTTATACAAAGAGTGTTTGTTCTCTGACTACAAAAACAGCATGCAAAGGGAAAAATCCATTGAGCCAATATTTCCATGCTCTCTAAGAAAGTTCTGTCCCCTCTCCTTCTTGAAATTAAAGAAATTATGATCATTACACTGACTTATGCAATATTCACTCTTGATTACCCACCAATGCATTATCCATACTGCTTCCTAATCATTGTTGACATTATTAGTTAGGAAGATATTTTTCACATTAACTCACTATCTCTTCTTTAAAAGAAGAGACTTTTTTTTTTTAAGATTTTACCTATTTATCTGAGAGAGAGAGAGAACAAGAGAGAGAGAGAGCCAGGATGAAGGAGACTCCCCGCTGAGCAGGGAGCCCCATGCAGGGCTGGATCCCAGGACCCTGAGATCATGACCTGAGCCCAAGGCAGATGCATACCTGACTGAGCCACCCAGGCATCCCAGAATAGACTTTTCTTATAGAAAGTTTTTCTTAAACCAAAACAGATTTCATGTTCTCCATATCAGAAAGAGTATGAAACACAAATGTACTAACTCCCTTCCTCCCACCCCTTTTGGGCCCCATCAAGCCTTCATTCTCACCAGGAAGCTCAATCAGAGCAAAGTTTACTATGTCAGAAAAAAATGCGCAGGCGAAGAGGAAGAAAAGGAGAACTCCTCCTATCACAGCTGAGTTCCCAGCAACCTTGCATTCGAATTCTTCCTAATGGTGGACAGAATGGATTTGAGAGGTACAAGGCTTTTTAAAAAGGTAAGGGACTATTCCCATACTTCTCATCTATGTGACATCAGGGAACTTAATTTCTTGGCTAATCTGTTTACATATCTGTAGAAATGAAACAATAATACTGCTGACATCATAATACTGTCATAAGGAATAAATGAAATTACATACATATGTGAGATGGAATAAAGAAGGTAATAAAATTTAGTTCCCCTTCCTGAAAAGTTTGCTCCACCTACCCCTCCGTCTCCTTTTCTCAAGTTCTCTGTCTCTGTATCTGTCTCTCTCTCTATCTCTAACCTTTCCCGAGGCAAAAATTGAAAGGCCCATAATGAATTTCCTTTCCCCAAGGCCTAATCCCGTTAGGCCTTTAAAACAAAGCTCCATTAGACCCTGGCCAGGTGAAATTCCATTAGGCCTTAAACAAAGGGACACGTCTCTCATTATATGTATTAGGAGGCGTCAAGAGAGGAAAATTGCTGATAACAAATCTATATACGTACTATTCATTATTCCTCAATACAAGCACATGTGCAGTGGCCCTTTAGCATATCTTCCTGAAGAAAAATGGTATTAATATTAATATTCTTTCAACTTGAAGGAAAAAGATTGCATAATAGACAGCTAAGGGGTTTCAGGTGTCACAAACAGAGTAACAAGTTAAATCCTTCTTGAGGAACTCCTACCCTCAGACTTACACAGTCTTATTAAAGTACCTCCCTTGTGCTTCCTCCTCATGAATCTCAACCCAACTTTTGGGAATCTCAGCTCTCCTTCTGGAGTTTGGCCTCAGTTGCAAATCAATCCCCTCCCACACCCCAATCCGAGGTATGTTTCTCCATGTCTGAGTAGTTAAGTGTATAGCAACACCCTGACCAGGGCGTTAGCTGGAGCTAAAGGCTCCCAGCTGCATAGCACTGCTCAGCATTGGGAGGACAGAGACCTGCCAAAGTGAATCCATTCCTGACTTCCTGCTCCATCAGTGTGAACTTAAGGCACATCTATTTATTCTCCCCAATTATATAGCCAGTCATAGTTGGGCTAAACAGACACATCCTCCAAAGACAAAGAATTCTCATTCACTCATTCTACAAACATTTATTGGGCACCTGTGTGTGGCAGGAACTCTCCTAGAATTAGAGGACATTTGTTTCTCCCATGAAGCTTGCGTTCTAGTAGAGAGGTATGGTGGATACCTTCTGTTTGCCCTACCAGATCCTCTCTCTCCTCTTTTCAAACCAACTTGATGCCGTGAGACTGCCCTTTATGGATTGCATCAATTGGTAGTCTTGCCCTTTGGCTTTTGGTTGCATTAGGCCAACAAGGAGCACGAGCAGAAGTCTGGATGGAAGCAGGAAAGTAAGGTCTGAGTGTTTCTTTTCCCTGACACCCTGTCTGCTGGGCCAAAGTCCTGCCAAATGGCCTCTCCCATAAACTATAGCTACTCTCTCCAGGCTCAAGGAGCTAGTCCCAGCCCCTGCCCCATTCAGGCCTTGGGGTGTTAATAGTTTTCTATTATTGTTGCTATAAGATAGGAGTACCACCATCACCTGTTTGTTTCCCTTTACCTGCCTATGTCTTTGTAAATGATCCTTTTATTCACCTCTCTTCAACTGTCCCATGTGAACAGGATATTTTCTGTAGGACCTCATTGATGCACAGAAACACATGATCAATAATTCCTGATACTGGCTTATACAACCTAGACGATTGTAAAAGGAGATAGGGTGAGGGTGGAAAGGCATTATACAGGGGTAGTCAGGAAGGGCTCTTTGAGTAGGTGACCTGACTCATGAACAGAGTTCAGCAATGCTCTGGGACAGAGACTTCCAGACAAAGGGAAAAGCAAGTGCAAAAGATCCAAAGCAGGAATGTGCTCTGCATATTCAAGGAAGGAAAATGAGGCCAGTGTAGTGAAGGAGTGTAATCATGATGGGATGGAGAAGCAGGCAAGGGCCAGATCAGGTGGAGCCCCGGGCCATGGTAACGAGTTTAGATTCTATCATAAGTGCAGTCAAATGACATAAAGGGGGTTTAAACAGGACGGTGTCATAATCGGAGTTACATCTTTGACAGAATTCCCTCAGCCTGATCAGTGAGAATAGGTTCTTGGGGACAAGGGAGAAAGCAGGAAGATCCACGGAGTCTCTGGCAGCAGTTCAGAGGGGCGGTGATGATGAACCTGGACTAGGGTGATGGTGGTGGAGATGGACAGTGAACAGTCTTGAGAGGTAACACATTTTGGAGGAAGAACTCATGGGATGTTCCAGTGAGTGAGATGTCAGCAGTGAGGAACAAGGGAATCAAGGATGACCAGGAGGTTTGGGGCTGGAGCCACTTTGTATGTGATAGTGCCATTAACGGAGATGGTGAAGACTGGGGGCTGAGGGAGAGGGGCGATTAAGACAAGACATGCAAATGGAGATGTCAGGCTAAGAGATATAAGTATGGGTGTCATCAGCATATAGAGGGGGATTTAACACAGAGGGGCTGGACAGGCTGACTGAGGGAGGGAATGCAGTCCATCAACACCATCTAAACCTGGATGAAGAGAAGTCATTTTCTAACTGCTCATAAATTTCAAGGTGCTGTTCTCTCAATAGCATCACTGTGTCACATTAATATGCAGAACAATGTTTAGTTTCTTCCCTTCATTTTCTATTTCCAAATTGTGTATCTTCAGGCCTGCAGAAAATCAGAGGCCCAGCTATGAGCCATATACTTTCAGTAACTGTCCCTTAGAAATGCAAAGAGGTCTTGAGCTCATAGGGATGACCTGATTAATTTTTTTTCCACAGACTCTCTCTCTCCACAATTTCTGTCTGAGGGAAAGGAAGGGATGGCTCTATTCATTCTTGTATTTGGCAGACATTAACTGATTGCCTATGATGGGTCAGTGTCTAAGTGCTGAGGTTAGCAGAAAACCGGAAAGAAAACAAAAATCTCTGTCTTTATAGTACTTACCTTCTAGTGGGGGTTAGACAGAAAATAAGTAATGAATATAATTTTTTAAAGTAAATGATAGAATTCTTACAAAGTGGTAATAGCTATGGAAAAACTAGATCAGAATAAAGGGCAATCAGAGCATGGAGGTGGGTTCTGATTCTAAATAGGGAGGTTGGGAGGGGTCTTACTGGGTAGATGATATTAGAGCAGTGACTTGGAGGTGAATAATTAGCCAAGCAGATTAGGGGATAACATTCCAGGCAGAGGAAACAGTAAGGGTCTAAGTCAGCAATGAGACTAGCATGTGAGAGGAACAGGAAAGAGGCCAGTGTGACTTAGGTAGTCATGCCTAGTGTGCCCTTCCTTCCCAACACCGTTGTCCTTCAAAGAGCTGTTCAAATCCTATCTCCTCCATGAAGCTCTCCCCAGAGCCCACAGTTCACACTAATCTTCTCCTCTCCAGAAGACCTCAGTACCCACAATCAAGATCACACAGCTTAGAGGTTGTTTGCAAACAGCTTTATTAATTTTGCTTCCACAAGTAAACTCTGGAGCTTTCTGAATTCAGGGGACCATTCTTTGTACTGTTTGTGTCACCCACGGCACATGATAAGTAAATAATAAACATGTTTTGATTTATTGACTAAATGAGCAATTCTTAAATCATTTCTATTTGGCTTCGAAATGCAGGCACATAAATATGCATACACATATGCCTAGAATCTTCTCCCTGTCTAGTACTGACCCCTTTCCAGGATCTGGCTTTAATATCAAAAGACTGGGAACCAAGATAGACAGGAGGGATGGAAAGGTGAGGAAGCTTCAGGCAATAATGACTTGTCTGAAAAATGAATGCCTGAGCCACAGAATTCAAGAGTAGATTTTAAAAGCAGTACAAGGCAAGAAGCAATAACCCTGGTGTCTCAAAGAAGAAGAACTGAACAGTAGAGGGAAAAGGTGAAAGGGAGATTTCTGTAAATTTTGTAACTTTAAAACTTTTAACCATGTGAATGTATTATTTCTTCCAAAAAAAGAGGAAAAAAAAAAACAGTGTAGGAGAGACTATCTTAGTAACAGTCTAGGTTGGCAAAGCTGACAAATGTTTCACTCTTCAATGGGTTTTCCGAAGTTGAAAAGGAAAGTTGACATCCCTGGCAGCCTGCAGCATTAATTAGAAAGATGAGATTTCACTTTGCAATTAGACTCCACATTTTCCATTCCACTTGGTGCAACCCAAGAAATAAATGTGGGCAATGTTACAGGAAGAGCCGTCTTCCATCCATCCCCATGTTGTCACCCTACACTATGGACAAGACTTCATCTCTTGTCCTCTAGGGGAGTGTTAGGGAGAACACCTATACTTCTTTTCTCTCCTCTATCACTGGTTCCTCTCAACAGAAGAGGATAAGACTGGAAAAACAGAGCAGTCATGGGCTCATTATCCAGGAGCCAGAGTCATTCCAGGCAGTGGGAGCCAGCTATGGCCCACCCTTCCCATTTGCACTTGGCCTCTCAGATCTGCATGTACTCAACAACATGGATAGCTATTTCCTCTCCCAACCAGTTTCTGGCAGGCCTGGCCTGGTCTCAACCTTTCCAAACGTGTGCTGAGAATGTTTAGGTCAGGACTGGGAAAGTATAGAAAGTTCTGCTATGGAGAGGGAGGAAAAGGCTTTGCCACATCCTCCAGCTCTGTAGTTACAAAGCTGATCATCATTTTGCTCCTTGTGTTCTCTCTCAATTGATTAAGAACCTAAGAAAGGGAAGGGAGATTAATTAGCACACTCAGACTTTCAAAGTAATTGAATTCTCCTGATAACAAGGCATCTTAGAGAAGTCCCTAAGATATTTCAACATTCAAACACATCGGCACCATTCTATCAAGTGATAAAGACTAGAAAGATGACTCCACAACCATTCTTCCAAGAAATGGTGACAAATCTTACGGCTCTAATGTTTCATGCCGTAAGATTTTCAGGGAGATTCTCCAACTAAGAAATACTCCAGAGTCTTCATTTTAACAAATAAGAAGAATATTAAAGATACATTTTAATGCTGATGAAAATTTTTTTAAATTGACATTGCATATCGCCTGTGTTGAGGCCCTGAGGAGGACACAACATCACATCAGTGGTATTCCTAACAAAAATGCAGAACTTGAAATAGGTCAAAGGAAACAATCAGACAAACCCAAACTGGGGGACATTTTATAAAACAAGGGACCAACATTTTTCAAAAATGTCAATGTCAGGAAATAGAAAGAAAAACCAAGGAATGATTGCAGGCTAAAGAAACGTGGCACCTCAATGTAATGAGCAATCCTGGAGTGGAAAAAAATAGGTATCAGAAAGGACACTTTTGGGACAATGGACAAGATTTGAATACATACTATACTGTATGGTTGGATAATGGCCTTGTATCAATGTGAAACTTTCTAGATCTGATAAGTTCATGATGTTGATGCACTTAATATTCATGGAAAATGTTCACTGATACCATCATGATCTCTATAATTTACTCCCAAATGTTCAGCAAAAGATAAATAAATAAAAGATACTATTCATCATACATCATATCATAGATACGGGTAGCTAAAGTGAAAGTGGCAAAACAGTAGTAATAGGTGGATCGAGGTGAACATGTATGGCAAATAATTGTGTTGGTCTCATAACTTTTCCGTAGACAGGAAACTTTTCAAATTAAAAGATAAAATTTTTAAAAAAGATATTCCCAACAGATACCATAATTCTTACATATTCTTCAAACTTTGAGAGAGGATTAAATAAGTCTTGAGGATACCATAAGAGACAGAAAATCATTTTGTAACAAATCCCCCATGTCTCAGTGTACTGAGGCTGTAATTTAGGTCACCTCACATGGGGATCTAACCGTCTGAGCCACTGCTTTCCAATCTGCATGTCAAAAACAGACCCAGGGTAGAAAGTGGTGGCCCATAAATTGAGACCTGCTCCAACTTCTTCCATCTGGGGGCCATTCGTCAGCCTTCCTTCCTTTCCATCCTTCCTTGGGCTTGCTTCCTTCCATCTTCCCCATCGCTACTTCAGTCTGTCACTAAATTAAAAACACAACCGTGCCTTCATAAGGGTATAAAAAAAAATTTTAAAAATCACCCAACACTCAGACTCAGCAGTATCGCAGATTGTGTTTTTTAAAATCCATTCACACTGCCCTCAGGGCTTTGCCAGGGAAATAGATGTATATAAATGCACTTTATGGCAGGCCTTTTCGTAATACTGGCTTTTATAAATTTCCTTGAAAAGGGTCCAACACAGACATGTCTTATGCCAAATGGTGTTAAGGTGAGGCTTCAATGTATAATTATGACTATTTCATGTAATTCATTTCCATCATAAATATCAGGTAATTTGCAACTTCTGTTTTGGTTACACAGCCAGAATATCTCCCCCTCCTCTTCATCAGCCCTTCCCCAAGGCGATGCAACCTTTATGGGCCCTCAGGATGTGTCAGGCACTGTGCTCCCTAAACATTATCTTTTTGGATATTCATTACATTATTAGGTATATGGTATTATCTCTGTCTTACAAACAAGAAAATTGAGGCTCAAGTGCTTAAGTCCCTCGCCCAAAGACACACAACGAGCCAGAACCCAAGGCCAGAGCTACCTGAATCCATATTCCAAGATCTTAACACTTTTACATACCTAACTCCCAGGCTCTGCAAAACACCACCTTGGATTCCATCAAACCAACATAAGGCCATGCAAAGACTCCAGAATCTTGAGAAGATTCTAGGAGATGCCAAATAGGAAAACAAGGACATTCCCTACCATAGGAAGAATAAAAGACTTTTCTGTTTAAACCCTCTTTTTTTTCTTTTTCTTTTTTTTTTTTTTCTGAATTGCTTGAACTTCACACCCATGAAGGGGAAAAGCCAGTATATTTTATTGCCATTTGTTCTCTTACTGAGATCTTTCTGGACAATTCAGGATGATCTTTTGAATCAGAATCAAGTCCTACTGCCACCCATCCAAAACTTCAAAATGCCTGTTTTGCACAGACTACACCAAAAGCTTCAGGACATAACTCACACATAAAAAGTACAATACTGAATATGAAAATCTGAAATACACACTGCATAAGTAATGGCAGTAAAAAGCCAATGATATTTTAAAGATATTTTAAAGATTTAGTATTTATCATTGTAACACAGCTTTTATGTTTGATGTTATACAAATCTATGAGCTCACTTCTGAATCAATGCTATTTTATTGCTTGCTGTTATATTTATGGAATGTTACTGTGAACAAAGCAGAACAGGCCAAGTCTATTCCCAACATAACCTATAAATAATGTAAGTAAATAAACTAAGCAAATCTTCATGAAGCAATGCATTATTTACTATTCCTTGTTGCTGAAATACGAGTTTAAATTTTGGTTACATATTAATGTAAGATCTTAGCCATTTCTAGGTCTCCCTGGGGAGTCGAATCCTAAAGTTTAACTCAGAATTAACCTTGCATGCCTTCCCAACTCTGTAACTAAAAGCCACACTTCTTTCTAGAGCCAGAAGCTAGCTTATAGAAGCCACATCACCCTCATAGGCCAATGATTCACAATTAGACCAAGAAAGTCAACATCAGCCTCACAGTGTAAGTAACCCAAATGGGTGTTCTGGAGTCTTTGGCCAGTGGGGTTTTGCAAGACAAAATCACAAGGACTTTATGTCACCAATTGAGGCCATTCTACTTTCACATATTATACTCCAAATGGGGGTCAAACTTTCTTCGAGTTTCAGAGTGTTTTTAAAGATTCATTCATTCATTCATTCACTCATTCAAAAAATATGAGTTGATCTTATCATAGTGCTAGGATATCACAGGTAAGGGACTCTTTACAGAGATCACAGACGGAAGTAGAGAATTAGCTAGCAAACAAGTAAACAAAGGAACAAGGTAATTTCAGGAGCAAGGAAGAAAATAAAGAGTAATATAATAGAAAATGATGGGGTCACTTTAGAAAGGGAGGTTAGAGAATGTTTCTACAAAGGAGTAACATTTGAACTGAAGCACCCTGAAGACTGGCAACTTTTATCAGAGTTTCTCCTTCCTCTTCCTCCTCCCACCCACCCGCCCAACCTTGTTTTTGTCTGTTCAGTGCCAGCTAAGGGCCACTGATCCATGAGAAGGGGCAGTTCAGGCCGTGGCAAGAAAACATCCCAAGGTAAGCTCAGGTAGAGTCCCCTTGCAGAAAGGAGGGGAGAATAATGGTACACAAGCACCAACAGGTGGACAGCCATCCCTCACAGAGAGGGATGGTGCCTGGGAACATCATCCAGTGGTGGGGGATAGGTCAACCAGGGGGTCACAAGAAGTAGGGGTGGAACAGCAGAGTTGCAAACAAACTGAAGGTGCATACAGCCGTGGGCAGCTTGGAAGAACTCGGGAGGAAGTGTCTGGAGTATTAGACACTACTGAGCTGAAGGCAGGATGTCCTGACCTAGAGGCCAACCAGATTCCATCACCTCCTTCCTTCATTCTTATGTGACCCCTGCTCGGGATCACTCACAACACAAGTGGTCTCACTCACAACGCCAGGCTGCTGGAGGGCTTACTTTCTTGGGAGCGTTGTCCTCATCTCCTACCATGCTCCCTGATAGACTTAATTATCTGAAATGAAAAGAAAATATCTCCAGAGGTTTCCCAATTCTGCCTCTAGACAGAATAAATGAACAAACTACCCAGGACAGAGATTAAAAGCTTAGTTAGATGACCAGGCCCTAAGCAAATTTGTGAACAGGATGAAAGTTGCCTTTCTACCTACAATTATATTACCCTTCACTGTGCGAGGTTAATGGGCCATCTTTTCCTCATGCTTAACACTTATTTCAAGCTGTCTGCATCTGTTTTATTAGGCTGCCCCCCCCCCAGTAAAGTATCGGGTGAAAAAGACTATAATAAATGAACTCGTTCTAAATAGTCAAGGACTCAAAAACAGTTTAATGCTAATCAATTGTAACGCTTATTAAAGATTTACCCATAGGATGAAAGGGAGATGGGGGAGGAAGAACAGTTGCCATTTGCCAAGGACACTAAATAAGCCAATTAAAGAAAGGGCAGGTAAGAAGGCACGGGAAATTGATTATTTTTATTTTTTATTGACATATACATAAGAAAAGTACGTTTATCATAATTATACAGGTCAATGAAATTTTCAAAAACTGAACACGCTCATGTACTCTGCACTTAGATCAAGACATTGAGCATGACAAGCACCTCCCCTCATACTCCTTCCTGTCACTCCTGCCCCCGGGGGCAACCACCTTCCCGACTTCCAACACTATTGATGAGTTTTGCCTGTTTTTGAACTTCATGTAAATGGAATCATAGAGTGCACTCTTTGGTGTCTGACTTCTCGTGCTTAACATGATGTTGTGAGATTCATTCATAATGTTTCATGTATACAAGTCTTCATTATCATCGCTGTATAGTATAAGATGTTGTCTTATAAATGTCAATATTTGACCCTCAGGACTGAATTCTAAGCATACTTAAAGGGGAAAAATATAAACTCATCCCCAGAGTAAAATTAGATCCCTTGGCTGAAATCATTTTTATTTTGTTCATTGAGCACTGAGCTCATAATGCATTCTCTTAGACTTTCTTATTTAATTTGAAATTTACATCTGAGCTCCTCTTAACATCAGGATACAGACAAATGACTTCAAGTCACAACCCTTTCTCACTACCAGAGAAATGAAGCCAAGCTGTTCTCTTGCTCCAATTTTATTTCTTCTCTCACAAGTAACTATGCTTGAAGATACACCAAGAACAGCTGCCAACAACCCATCCTCTGGGACACTCATCCAGCTCAGCCAGTCAGTCAATTGTTGGCAAGTGTTCATAGGTTGCAAACATCAAAAAGTGCTTGTGATCATTACTGAGGGAATTCTAAGCCTTGCAAACACACACACACACACACACACACACACACACACACACACACAGGCTTGGGCTACTATGCTCTTTAATTCCCGAGAGTGTGCTTTGTCCATGCCACCAGCTCGGGCCTCCTCAATAACTCACCTCACATCACACTCTGGGGAATAGTGGCATTGCAGCAAGAGATGCCCACTTCTCACTGGACTGCCAACCAGCTCTGGTTTTTACTAGGACAGCAGTAAAATGAAAAATGAGACAGGTAGAAGTTGGTGTCAATTTGACTTCATGGGTCATGCCAGGTCTGGCAGGAAATGGTCATGGCCAGCCTATGAAAATTTCTATTTACCCAAGTACCTCGAAAACCAGAGTTCAAAACAGCAGAACGTGTGATACTTATGGCTGTAGGATACTGATGGTTCAGGACAATAGCCTGTAAAGTCCTCAAAGGTCTTCTAAATCGGGGGGGGGGGACTTTTCCATTTGGAGGAGGTTTAGTGCCCTTTGCCCATATTGAGATGGAGTGTGGGGCAGTAGCAAGAACACCATATTCCAAGTCAGATATGAGAGTCAGCATTACCGGCTGTGAGACCGGTGTCCTTTGAGAACTTCCAGGCCCTAGGCCTCTTCCTTTTGGAGGCTGACCCCATATAATTTCCCAGCCAAAGGGCTTTCTAATCTAACTTTCATAAATCGTTCTTACTGTCCAATGTATTTTTTTTAACATTGGTAATTTGAATATAAAGGAAAGAAAGTGCTTGGATTTGGGGATCTGGGATTTTAGGGATCCTTGGGAAGGTTAATTTCCTGCAGTATTTTTGGAAAAATATCTCATTAGATGAGAATTGGCCCATTCTCAATGAGCTAGTTTTTTATTCTCAGGCAAGCAGTAATGCCAATCAGACAGTACACCTTGTGTCCATTAACTCATTTGGTCATTTTAACATTATTAATGATTTTTGTTTTAATTTTGAAGGAATGTGTGCTCATTTTAACAAGTGACAAAATCTAACAATATACAAAGAAAAAAATATGCATCTCCCTCTTCATTTGCCTCCATCTTTGCCTTCCTCCTAGAGAAAATCAATATTGAATAGCCAGCTGAGCACTTTCAAACATTTTTGGGATATATAAAATATAGATAGAGAAATTGGATCATATTTGTCTCATAATTTTGTAGCTTCCTTTTCTTTCCTGAATTACCAGTAAATAGAGGTGGAATTCATTCTTTCAAATGGCTGCATAAAATTCCAATGTATGGATCTCCTTATTCAATAGTTCTGTTGATAAAAAGTGAGGTTGCTTCCAGTTTTCTTGTCTGTTTGCCAATAAAAGCAATGCTGTAATAAATATTAGTATACCTGTCCCTACATACCAGCGCTTTATGTCTATTGGCTAGAATCCCACTCACTTTGCAAGGTCAGAGCTTAAGTACATTACTCATTTTAATGAAGACTGACATATTACTTTCTTTAATCCCTCCAGACTTTATTTTTTGTATGATGAGGTAGGGATTATAAATTTTGTTTTTTTTCCACATGGGTAGCCACTTTTGCCAGCACCTTTTATTATTTAAACCATGTTTTAATAAGTTGCAATACCACTTTTTTTTTTTTAAGTAGGCTCCACACCCAGCATGGAGCCCAACCTGGGGCTTAAACCTATGACCCAGAGATCAAGACCTGAGCTGAGATCAAGAGTCCGACACCTAACCAGCTGAGCCACACAGGCACCCCACAATATCACTTTTGATACATGGTAAGGTCTCATAAACACCTGGCTCTTTTTCTGGAGGTTTTTTTTTTTTTTTTTTTTTTTTTCCCCGACAGAGACAGCCAGCGAGAGAGGGAACACAAGCAGGGGGAGCGGGAGAGGAAGAAGCAGGCTCATAGCGGAGGAGCCTGATGTGGGGCTCGATCCCACAACGCCAGGATCACGCCCTGAGCCGAAGGCAGACGCTTAACCGCTGTGCCACCCAGGCGCCCCTGGAGTTTTTACTCTGTTTCTCTGATCTATTTATCTGATATGATGCTGACCAAAGAATTTTTATTACCATGGCTCTGAAATTAGTTTTAATATCTAGTAAGTATGTCTTATTATTCCTTTGCATAATTTTCTTGACTATTTTAAGATATTTATTCTACCACTTGAATTTAATTATTTTTTTAAATCCCATTAAGATTTTGAATGAAATTGCAAATATGTGTTTATTGATTTTGAAAGAATTGAAAATTTTACAGTTTTAAGTCTTCCATACAGATCATTGTGTGTCTTTCCATTTATTCAATAAGATTTTTTTAGTTTTTCTGAGGGGAATAAATCTTATAAAAGTATTCATATGTTTTTTAAATTTTTGTTGCTACTATAAATGGAATGTTTTCTCAAAGTCTATTTTAGTTGACTAACACTAGTAAAAAGAAGAATTACAGGGGTGCCTGGGTGGCTCAGTCAGTTGAGCATCCAACTCTTGATTTTGGCTCAGGTCATGATCTCTGGTCCTGAGACTGAGCCCTGTGTTGGGCTCCAGGCTCAGCGCAGAGTCTGCTAGTCCCTCTTCCTCTGCTCCTCCCCCTGCTTGCTCGCTCTCTCAAAAAAACACATAATCTTTTTCTAAAAGTTACAGATTTTGTATTTTTACCAAATAACCAAACACCTTGCCAAAAGCTCTTATCAAATCTAGTATTTTTTTTAGTCTCATGGTTTGCTAAGTATCCAGCCATACTATCTCCAAATATGGCAATTTTATCTCTTCTAATATTTATACCTATTATTTACTTCTCTCATTTCATTTGCTACCACCTCCAAATCAATGTAAATAATTGCGGTCATAGAGGGGAGCCCTATTTTGTTCCTGATTTTATTTGTATTTTTATAAAGATTTTATTTGTTTATTTGACACACAGAGAGAGCTAGAGAGCACAAGCAGGGGGAAGGGCAGAGGCAGAGGGAGAAGCAGGTTCCCTGCTGAGCAAGGAGCCCCATACGAGACTTGATCCAAGGACGCTTGGATCATGACCTGAGCCAAAGGCAGATGCTTAACCAGTAGACTGAGCCACCCAGGCACCCCTTGCTCCTGATTTTAAACAAAATAACTCCATCATTGGATCGTTTATTATATTTGCTAAAAGAATGTGATAACTTTTTCATACTTGAGTAAATTTCCCTATATTCCTATTTTAATTGTAGTTTTATCAAGAATGGCTAGTTAATCTTATAAAATTACATTATAGTATCTAATGATTTAATCCCATGATTCTTTTTCCTCTTTTAGTTTGTTGATTTGAAGAACTGTCATGTAGATTTTCTGATATTAAAATACCTTTATATTACAGAAATAAATCCTACTTAGTCATGGTGTGTTACTCATTTTATACAGGGCTAGATTCAGTAAACTAACAGACTTTTTGCATCCATATTTATAAGTGAAATCAATACATAATTATCAGATTACAGTGGCTTTGTAAAATGAACTAAGAAACTATCCACTTTTTTCTATGACCTGAAATTGTTAAGTAACAGAAATTTTTATTTTGCTTTATCATAAAATGGAAAGGTATTGTTAAGTTTTATTAGGGAGGGTATTATTGTTTTACAGTTTTTAAACACAACAAGGAGTAGATGTTTGGTAAAGTATGTATGTTGACTAAAGTCAAGCGACCATTAAGGGGTAACGCAGGAATGGAACACCAGGCTTCTGATTTCATGCCTGAATCTTGACCTACCATGTACCATTTTATCTCTCCAGGTAGGAGCCTCAAATTCAGCCCTAAACAAAGGCTAGCCGAAATCCCGCAGCAGGACCAACAAAAGAAAGCTGCCCTTCAGAGAACACCCGATAGAGTAGTCGTAAGACTTGCAAAGAAGAACTAGGAACTGCTGAGAAGCCACAACCACACAGTGATCTTCTTGGTATTTGGTCCTTTGAAATGGGATCCCCCAGATAGAGCTAATGGACCACTAAACAGTGATTCAAGATGGCAGATTCACAAGAGGCAACCATGTAGGACTGTACATAACTGTGTAAAGTAATGATAATTCATGTACATATAGTCCTTCATAATTTACAAAGAATAAATTCAGAAAGGTTAAATCATTTGTCAAAGATCATCTCTACCACCCCATAACACCTTAAATAAATGCTCCTTGTATGTTTGCTTCATAGCATTTATCACTCTTATTGCAATTATTTGTGTTATTCTTTGCCTACCCACTCTTCCCCAACCACAATGGAGGTAATACAGAAGCAGAGGCCATATTGTATTACTGCCTTATCCACAGGTCTGAACACAGCAAAAGACATTTAAAACATATTTGTTATGTGATTGAAAAAATCATTTATACCTAAAGTGATCCCTATTTGAATCCTATATAGAAAAAAACACCAGCTTCCCGTCTAGATATGGTAGTACCCTAACACGGTTTGCATTAACACTGCTGCTGCCTCGCTAAGTATAAATTGTGCTATACGTCCAAGGCAGAGCTCGCCATATCAATCTCTCACAATCACCTTATTTGACAGTGACATTCTTTTTAAAGGCAAATCAGTGTGAACTCTCAATATCCCAAATTAGATCAAGCACACAAGTTCAAATGAGTTGGCCATTAATTACTCACCACCACTGGCCTAAGTTTGAAACCACCAGATCTCATTTTTCACTGGGCTGACATCCTGAAAGGCACCATTTATCAGAAGACCTCCCTTGTATTTTTTTCTTTTCCCTCCATTGTTTCACTGAATCAACCAAAGCAATATTAAATAAGTTGCTAAATACAGATATTAGCTCATTCGCAGCTAATTATTATAAGTAAATGGTGCAGTAAATGAAGTACCCTACACCCTCCCCAGACCCCCCCCCCCTTTGTTGAAGCTTTTGTGATGTTCTCCAGGTAAATCCCATGCATAATGTACGAGTGGCAATGTTGTTTGCATAATAAGCTATTTTCTACCACAGAAGCAGAAACATTTTATCGCTATAGAGAAAGCTCAAATTATGAATACATTTTCATATAAGTTGATTTATGTGAAAATTACAAATAAATGCAGAGCTGAGCTGCAAGTGAATTGTTTGTTCCCAGTTCAAGGAGTGGTGTTATTTGAAATTAAAAAAGAAAACAACTCCACCACATCCTGCTAAGAGAAATATTTTTAATGTTATTCAGACTGAAGCACATACCACAGGATCCAAGAAGAAAAGCATTACCTGGTCTGGCAGTGGGCTTGAGGTTGCAGAACTAAGATAAATACGTCCACTGATTTTGGAAGCCATCTTTTCATGGATAAAAATATACATGATATATGATATATACCCAGATATAGATCCATAATGTATGTAGTTTTCCTTGCACTTGGGGCTGCAAAGATTCGTAGCAAACTCTGTAACTACTTCTTTCAATAGTCAAAGGAAGTTGAAGGAATAAACCATTATCACCTCTGCACAAGTAAAAGCTAAACACGTGCTGAAGTCATGAAAACAGCTCTGTGTAAGACCAAAGCTTCTCAGACAGACACCTGCAGGGCTCTCAAAGTGGGATGCGCATCTCTAATTCCAAGCAAATCTTTGGAGATAGCGAACTTATCTTGCTAGAAGCCCCCTTAACTATCACACCAGTCCAGTGTTTGGCATGCAGGCGGCTGATCTGTAATAGGGATATAGAGCTGGCCACAAAGCTATGGCCATTGTCTAAGATACGGAGGAGGTGGGTTTTCAGGGAAAGGGACATCAACATGGCACCTTGGTTATGTCTACAGAGTAAAATACATGTGGCCTGTTTAGCAATTTAGCCAAATTTCCTAGCCCTTTAAATTTGCCTACATGATCCTCAGGATGGGCCATGGTCACAGAAAACACCCCGTCCGGCTATTGCCCCAGACCGCAGCCCACTTATGCTTTACATGCTGAGTAATTTCTTATCTTTCAGCTTCTTAGTTCTGATCATGACCTCTGACTCCCTTCACATTTCGTACCCCTTCCCGCCTCCTAAACAGGCTTACTGGACTTCGGTGTCTTGTTCAGCTCCTGGCTCTGTGTGCTCCCCAGATTTTGGGAAACCTCGAGAGAGGACCCTGTTTTCAGCCCCAGCCATGGTGCTGAGCCCCCACCAAACACCACTCCCTCCTCCCGCCAATACCACAGAAAGGCCAATCTGAGTGGTATGGATAGCTAATCCAAACGCAGATCTCAAAAGTCTCATCTTTACTTGCTATTTGTTGTCAATTCACCTGCTAGTCAAGAGATGTCACATATGTAGATGTGACTTTTTGCAAGCCTTCTGTGTCATCTCTAAATCATCGATCTGTGTGTGTGTGTGCGCGCGTGCACGCGCTAAGTGTATTTCAGTCAAAGCACAGACAGGCATCACATAACTTACTCGGCCTTGTTAGATCAAAAAGACCAGAGCTGGTCCCTTCTCCATGCCCCAGATTCACGTATTAAATTACTACCCAAGGATCTCTGCCACATCCGTTCTGTTTTTCTTTCTTATCTGCATTTCTGCCTTCTCTTCAATATTATGCTGGGAGTCTGTGTGAGATGTGAAAATAAGTAATGTTGGCAAAACACTATCTTAATTCCATTGCCCTGGATTCCCACATTCAATAGGTCACACCCTGGAATTTTAGTCTAGCAACAAACCTTACACTTGAAGCTTAACAGTAAGAAGCCTGGAGAAGATGATCTATCCCCTTCTCTTCCTCTCCTACTAGTCTCTGACCCTTTCAAGGTGGATAGGCCAAGAATATGCATATTTCTTTTTCAATTAGACGAAGAAAAGACTCACTCCAACAAACACTACCACATAGTCTGTGTCCCTTGCTAGTTCAGAACAATAAAAGTAAAAAAGCCTTTTAAGGACAAATACCATATGAGCCCACTTGTATGAAGTGCCTAGAGCAGTCAAATGCATAGAGGCAGAAAGTATGGTGGTGGTTGCCAGGCACATGGAGGAAGAGAAAACGGGGAGTTAGTGTTTGATAGGTACAGAGTTTCATTTTTGCATCCATCTGTGGATGTATAGTAATGGTGGTTGTATAACAGTGTGAATGTACTTTATGCCACTGAACTGTATGCTCAAAATGGTCAGGATGGTAAATTATGTTCCATGCATTTCACCCCATACACACAAAAAATAAAGGATATTTATTGAGACACATTTTTTAAAGTAAAAAGGACTTTTAAAAATATCAGCTTCTCAGATTTTAATAGAACCACTATTGAGTCATTGATTTATCACCTACTATATGCCTTGCACTCTGCTAGATCCTAGGGATACAGTATTTATTGCAAGAGACAAATGCTCTACTCTCACGGAGCTGAGAATTAGTGGGAAGAAATGGATATTAAAAAATTACAGGGGCGCCCGGGTGGCTCAGTCAGTGAAGCATCTGCCTTCGGCTCAGGTCATGATCCCAGGGTCCTGGGATCAAGCCCCACAACGGGCTCCCTCCTCAGTGGGGAGCCTGCTTCTTCCCCTCCCTGTGCCCCACTCGTGCTCTCTCTCATGCTCTCTCTCAAATAAATAAAGTCTTTTTTAAAAATTACAATATGATGAGGACTTCAAAGGAAAAGGGAAAGCTGTGCAGGACCACTTGGCAGACACCACCCTCCTAACCCGGTCTGCAGGATCCAAAACTTGAGGAATAAAGGACAGTTCACTAGGAGAAAAGCTTCTGAGGGATGCTTGGCCCCACGTGTCTCAATGTACCACCTTCCCACTAAAAACTCTTGGGTTCTAGATTTCGATGATGCTTGTCACCCAGCAGTTTTCTGGAAACCAGACTCCCATGGAAGACAAACATCTTTCTCCTAGTTCAATCTCAGGTACTAAAAGGGAGCAGGACCTAGACATGGGGCTAAGGTCAGTGATAAAAGAGATGGCATTTTAGTCTCCTCCTTCACCTCTCCTTTCCAAGGTTCTCATTAGCATATGCTGAATAATGGAATTCTCTAAGGGCCCAGGAAGGTTCCTGACGGAGTTGGAAGACATTTTTAAAAAGCAAAATGGTTAGCTAAAAGTTTGTCATTAACAGGTTGATAGCATATTACATATTTTAAGCTGTTTCCATGCCCTCATGTTTACCAGTCATCCACCGTTCCTGATACCCGCATCATCCCAACAAATGGCACAAGTTTGGAAGCAACATCCCTCGTACTCTTCCCACTTCAACACACACACACACACACACACACACACACACACACACACACACACAATTTCCCATCTCTACCTGATTGTAAACTTCACAAAGGCAGGGCCAAGGTCTGTTTTATTCCTTAATGAATACTCTCAGTGGCTTCTATAATATAACAGATGTTCAATAAATTTTTTTTCTTTCTTTTTTTTTTTTTTTAAAGACTCTTTTTTCTCTCTTTTTTGGGGGAGAGAGAGTGGCAAAGGAAGAGGGAGAGAGAATCCTTTTTTTTTTTTTACAAACTTTTTTTAAAGATTTTATTTATTTGACAGAGGGAAAGAGCACAAGCAGGGAGAGCAGCAGGTGGAGGCAGAGGGAGAAGCAGGTTCCCCGCTGAGCAGAGAGCCTGATGCCGGGCTCCATCCCAGGACCCTGGGATCATGACCTGAGCCGAAGGCAGACGCTTAACTCACTGAGTCATCCAGGTGCCCCTTCAATAAATATTTCTTCAGTGAACGCCCCTCTCTGTGCCAGCTTCTGCAATCCCTGTCACATACAGCCATGACATAGCCCCTCTCATATATAGATACAAAACAGCAAGTCAGACAGACCTAGGTTTAAATCCTGGCTCTGGCTCTGCCATTTACTAAAAATATGAATTCGGGCCAATTATATTAACACTCCAAACATCAGAGTCCACATCTGTGAAATGGGAAGAGTGACATTTCTCAGGGATGTTAAAGGATGCAAGGAGATGGTGTACACGCGTGGCACATAAAAGCACGTGAGGAGGCACAGGTGGCTAGTTTCTTTACGAAAAAAGACAGTGTGACCCACTGAAATCCCTGCCCCCAGGATGCAACTTTAACAGTTGATTTATTTTCAAGCAAAGTAAAAAAGGGTAAATGGTGGAATTACTGAGACTGGGACTTAGTCCCCGTTGCTATTAGACCAATGCATGTCTTGCACCTCTGAGAAGGGTCTAAAAATCAAATCGTATAGGGCATTATGAAATAAGCCCAGCAGTGCTTCTCAAACAAACGTGCGTGCAAATATCACTGGGGGATCTTTGTGAAAATGCAGACTTGGATTCACCAGGGTGGGAACTGAGATTCTATATTTCTAACAAGTTCCCAGATTCTAACAGCTCCCCAGGCTCCTGCTGTCTGGAGACCACACTTTGAGTAGCAAGGGTTTAAAGCACTATGCAGAATATTGGGTATTATCACTCCAAGGGCCATACCATTATAACGATAATATAGAACCATCTCATTTCTGTGCTCCGTGCAATGACTTCTCCCAAGTACTGTGATTTTCTCTCAATGTCTTTTAAATGCCACAAAATCATAGTTTGACCCCTGAAAATGATCATGATAAACACATCTGAATAAAAAGACCCCAAGCTCCCGCTAAACAATATCTTTAAGCTTAGTGCCATATTGTTCGTAGTCGCCTTAGCTTTTCTCCTTTTCAATCTGCTGTCAAGTCAGTGAACCAGACTCACATCAAAGTCAATTTGAATTCATTCTGTACAATTTCAACAGATACTATTTCAAAGGGTTCTGCTAACTTCAAAAATAATATTCATTACCTGGTCGTTGAAGGAAACTGCTCTCAGGATATTGTACCCCGCCATCCCCTAATTTGGTAATTCTATCAGGAAAAGCAATTAAGTTTGTCTGACATGACTTGTTTTTATAAATCCATGATGCTTACTGCTCTTAATTTAATTCTCCTCTTACCACTTATAATTTCATTCTCATCTGACAGTTCGTATTTTCTCTCTGAGTGATTTTCCCCCTTTATATTACTAATCATAGAAAACTCCGTGAATAACATCAGTCTTTGGGTAGGAAGGAAACTGGAAAATGGTGGGCAGTGCATAGGCTTCCCTCAGGGATGGCAGGATTTTTGTTCCTTACAATTTCCACAGCCCCTAGAGCCGTGCTTGGCACCCAGATGGTGCTCAATAAATGTCTGGTATCACACACCATGCCAGGCACTGTAAAGGTCAAGGAGACTGTGACCCAGGCCTTTCCCCATGTCTTACATTAGTCAGGAGGCAGACATTTAAAAAAAAATAATTACAAAGCAATCTGGGGGTAAATGATACCGTGACAGGATTTCCAGTGGAGACTAGACTTCGAAATTTTCTTTTATTTTCAATGCTAGAAACACTTCCATCTAAGATGCTGTCAGCAGTTTCTGTCTTATTCATTGGAGACCTGAATTACCCATGATAATGTACAGGTTATGGGAGCACAAACGAGAGGATCGCCACCCATCCTGGAAAACCTGAGCTCAGGGAAGACAACGGATAAGAGAAGTCACTTGGTGAGGTCCCAAAGGATGAACTGTGGTTGGAGGACAAGGAGGTAGGAACACATTTTGTACACAGGCAGGAGTGTGTGCAAAGCCATAAACTCGTGCAGCTATGTGGCGTGTTCAGGGAAGTACGGGTATTTGCTCTGGCCGGATCATAGGGTTCCGTGGGGAAGCAGCCAAAGATGGATTCAACTTTAGCCAGGAGCCAGATGCTGGAGGACCTTATGTGCTGAGCTTAGAAACCAAACTGCATTAGGGAGCCACTAAAGCATTTGTAAGCAGGGAAGTGAGATGATAAGATGTATGGTATGGAAAAAAAAAATTTTTTTTAAATGACTGAAAGAATTTAAGGGATGGATTTGATGGGGACAAGACTGGAAGCAGGACAAGTGGTGACAATTGCAACAGCCTAGGTGAATGGGAACAAGGGTTTGAAGCAACTACTTCTAATAGGAAAGGTTACCATGAATGGCAGGCTTACGGTGTGCAGGGCAGAGAGCCAACACATTGCAAGCATTATCTTACTAAATTCAGAGACCTGGCAAGAGAGGAGGGGGGGAATGAAAGACATATAGAAAGGAGGATCAACAGGGACCTACTGGATGTGGGGAGGTAAGGGAGAAAGGGAAGAAAGGCATTATTCATTCATCCTTCATTCAATAGGGTTTACTTGCACAGTACTGTAATTCCTACTGAAACCTTTCTTGCCTATCAGAATAAGCCACAGATGGATGAAAAGCTACCTCCTAAAACTGATGGTAAAAAAGATCAATGTTTAACATTTAAGATTAGCCATCTATTGCAAGTAACTCACCCTATAATGGTCCAGCAATTGCTGACCAGGAGGATACTGCAGTATCATAAAAATATGAAACACCCACCTACGATATTGTATGGTACTTGCCTAGCATGAACTGATGGACTGTTAGAGTTGAGAGGGAGCATGTGTTTTTCACAGAGGATAAAAATGGATATTGCAGGAAAAAATGACCAATAAGCACATGAAAAGATGACTAACATGACCAATCATTAGGAAAATTCAAATCAAAACCACAATGATAAAAACCAAATAAAAAAGCCTACATGAGATAACACTTCACACCCATTAGGATGGCTGTCACAAAAAAACCAAAAACAAACAGAAACTAAGAGGTGTTGGTGAAGATGTGGAGACACTGGGACCCCAGTGCATTGCCGGTGGGTCTATAAAATGGTACGGCCACTGAGAAAACAGTATGGTGGTTCCTCAAAAACTTAAACATGGAATTAACTTGGATTCATTTTTTTTAAAGATTTTAAAAAAATTTATTTGACAGAGAGACAGCCAGCGAGAGAGGGAACACAAGCAGGGGGAGTGGGAGAGGAAGAAGCAGGCTCCCAGCTGAGGAGCCCGATGTGGGGCTCGATCGCAGAAAGCCGGGATCACACCCGAGCCAAAGGCAGACGCCCAACGACTGCACTACCCAGGCGCCCCTAACTTGGATTCAATTCCACTTCTAGGTATATACCAAAATAACTGAAAGCAGCGACTCAACAGATATTTATATACTCATATTCTTAGCAGCATTATTGACAACAGCCAAAACATGGAAGCAACCAATTGCTGAATGAATGGATAAAGAAACTGTGATATATACATACAATGGACGATTATTCAGCCTTAAAAAGAAAGGACATGCTGGCATATGCTATAACGCGGAGGAACCTTGAAACACCGTGCTAACTGAAATAAGCCAGTCACAAAAGGATAAACATTGTATGATTGCACTTACACCAGACTCCTAGGGTAGTCAAATTCATAGAGAGAGAATAGAATGGTGGTTGCCTGGAGCCAGGGGCAAGAAAGAATGGGCAGTTACTGACTAATGAGAACTGAATTTCTGTTTGGGAAGATTAAGAGATTCTAGAGACAGATGGTGGTGATGGTTGCACGACAATTCAAGTGTATTTCCTACCAGAGCACTGTACATTAAAAAATGGTTAAAATAGCAAATTTTATGTTATGTATATTTTGCCACAACACAACTATGAGTATTGGAGAAGACGGAGTCTATTTTCTTCCAAGATTGCCTGAGAGAGAAAAGATTCTGATTGTAGAGGGCTAGAGATGAACAGGTTTTCAGAAAAGAAACATCCCTAGAAAGAAAAGACCCTTTGTCACGCCACAGCTAATACTAATAGAAATACTAATACTACCAACAATATTACCTCCATTTATTGCTTATTATTTTTTTAGTAATGCTAAGTATTTTATATATTTTTTTCATTTTCAAAAAAAATTTTTTTAAGTAAAAGTGATGATCCCTAATTTGCAGATGAGAAAACTGGGGCTCCGAGAGGTTATGTAAATTGTCAAAGTCACAAGAGGCAGAGTAAGGGCCCAAATCCACAGCATCTGTCCCCAAGGCCCATGCATGGGCTGGGATTCTGCACCCAGTTACCGTGCAAGTTTTCCGTTTGGAAAATTTTGAATTTATCCAGAAAACTATTAACACAGGAAATTGTTTTCTTCCTTAAAGAGGAATAATCTCCACCAAAAACTAATCAATAGGTATTTGTCCTATGCATTTCTTGGTAGACGCAGCAGAGAGGATAGCTGGAATATGGACTGCACAGCCAGAGAGCCTGGGTTCCCGTCCTGCTTTTGCCCTTCTGGTTGGATGACTATAAGCAAGTTACTTAACCTGTTGGAGCCTTAACTTCTTCACCTGAAAACGGGGATGATTTGCTAGGATTAAATGTGTTAATAAATGTAAATCACATTGAGTGGTGCCTGGTCACTAGAAAGATTCATTTAGCATTAACTGTATGTTTTTTTTATTATTTTAAGCCACTTTGTGCCTCTGGGTGCTAATACTGGATCATCAACACTAAGGAACAAATTGAAAAAATCTGGAGGTGCTTGAAAAGTTCTGATGTATTCTCAGGGCCAATCTCCAGCGTCCTCTCTGCGGCTGTCCAGCGGTAACCCTGAGGAACAAATTCAAGCAGGGAGTCTATCATGCGCAAGCACTGTGCTAGGAGCTAAAACAGATGAAGAAGATTTCGTCTGGATCCTTGAAGAGACCCTATGGGGCCAGAGAGATGGGCGTAAACAAACATCTGGGATTCAATTTGCTACAGAGTATGAAAGGGCTGTGCTTCAATCACCATGGAGACAGAGACAAAGATAAAGTTGCCTGGGTTCTTACTCCTTCCTTTAAAACATCTCCTTGCTTTGTAGGTCTCAGAGTAGGAAAGAACGTCCAACGGCACCAACGGAGTCCAACCTTTACTTTGTGGAAGCCCGTAGGCTGTCCCTTTAAAAATAGCCTCATAACTCAGTTTTTTGTTTTCTTCTCTTGCACGGATGTGGATTGCACGTTTGGAATTCAAAGAGAGGAGAGCACCTTAAGAAATAGAAAGGGATTAAGAGTTTACTTATCTTGATGAGCACTGAGTGATATATAGAACTGTCGAATCACTCTATTGTACCCCTGAAACTAATATAACACTGTATGTTAACTACAGTGGAACTAAAATACACACATACACACTTCCTCAAACCAAAAAAAAAAAAAATAGAAATGCAATGTTATTATTTCTCAGAGGAGAACTTCAGGATATCTATCAGGAAGCATAGCTTCATGGTTTGAGAAGGAATCTCTACTACTTGCCTTGTGCCCAGGGAGAAGAATGCCTAGGCTCTCCTCCAGGGCAGATCAGTTCCAAGTGGCAACAAAGCATGATAATCCCTTAAAATCATAAATATGGGCCACTGACATGTACACAAATGCTCTTAGCAGCATTATTCATGAGAGCCGAACACTGGAAGCAACCCAAATATCCAGATAACAATGGAATGATAAATGAGATGTGGAATATTCATACACTGAAATACTACAGAGTAATGAAAAAGAACAAACTCTGGCTGCAGTCAACATGCACATGAGCCTCATGGACACGGTGTTGGACAGCACTGGCCAAACACAAGAGAATACACATTGTATGAGTCCATTTATGAAGTCCCAAAATGGTAGAACTACTCTATGTGTTAGAAGTAAGGAGAGTGGCTACCTCTGGGCTAGGAGGAGGGGAAGTGGTTGGTAAGTGGAAGTAAGAAACCTTCAAGGTTCCTGAGAATGTTCTATTTCTTGACGTGTGTGTTTATTTTATAATAGTTACATTAAGGTGTACATGCATGATTGCTGCCCTTTTCTTTATATGTATTTCAATATAACTGGTTTATTTAAAAAGAGGAAGAGAAATTATGGGGAAAAAAACCCTAATCCAAAGCAAAGTAAAAGTGCACAACTAGATTGGGCTACTTGCGTTATCAAACACACAAACCGCCATTGCCTATAGAAAAATGTCCATGCTCTTTGTCAAGGAACAACAGAAGGTTCTCTAAGTTCACCAAGAGTAAAATGTCTTCTCCTCATTTAACTAGCATTTGTACTCACCCTCCTTTACCAAACCAAGGAGACATTCCACCATCTATGTGGCAGAGTTTTGTCGCCTCAGAGACAGCTGGTCTCCCTGTATTTGACCAAGGTTTTGCCTTTAACTCAAACAAAAATTACCGGCCTAATCATTTGTGGCCAGGGGAGCAGGCTTTTTTGTGCAGACAAATTTAGCCACTTAAAGGCTAAAATATCCAAGAAGTTTAATACAAGAGGGCACGATGTAGATGCCAGAAATGTGTCTTAGAAGCACTGTATCTGTGTCTAGAGAGGTGATGATCCCTGGGGTCTTCCTTTGCTGATTAGACTGTACCTGGGGTTCGGGTCTGGGCATCAGGCTGTGAAAAGAATAGAAATCAATCAGACATGGCCTCAGACAAAGACTGTGATGATGAAAGAACCTGAAAGCACATCATGGAAGCAATAACCAAAAGATCGTCCCAGTGCATGTGCCTTGGCATCGTGGTATGCTCTGAATGGTTTAAAATCTGTCCTTGGAGCTGGGTCACTCAGCTCTTGAGCAGGACCTAGAGAACTAAAGACCCCATGCCAGCCAGCTCTGGCCCAGGCAGCCCTGGTAGGTGCCGTGCAAGCACCGTCCAAGCACAGTGGGGCCAGGATGCCTTTCTCAGTCCCCCGGGGGAAGACATGGAAAGTGACACTTGGCACCTGCTACTCAGCCTGCATGGACTGAGCACAAACAAGAAGATCTATCACCTCCCCATCTACCCTGGCAGCCAGGGGCAGAGCACAGCTGCCCAACCTGAGAGTGGGGCGGAGATGCTGCTGCTGAAGGAGTTCCTATTCGGTACCTGGAGAGCACTGTTACCCTAAGTGCAGCTGGTTACAAGTGGGGAGTAGGAGAAGGAGCCTGGCAGGTGCTCCAGTGGATGTGACTCGTGCTGTCCAGAGTCTCTTTCTTCACCTAGAACAACGACTTCCCTCTGTGTGTACTGATGTCCCCTCCAGGAGGCATCCACACTGCTGGGAGTCGGCTCTAACAACGCACATGCATTCTGCAACACAGAGCTTCAGTGTGTTTTGAAATACTTAACACGAAAAGTTCCATTGGATGAGAAGTCCTTTCTCACCAACATTAGAAATGTCAACATTCTATTTGTCAATGAAAGTAAAGAGAGAGCTATTAGAGTCTTTAATTGTAATGTCAACTACTATATGTTTTTTATAGGTTGGAAAAAATGGTATTTAATTTTTGATCACAGCTTCTTGTCCATCACGACTATTGAGAATTTGAAGAATTCATCATTAACAAGGCTTTTATTTTATTTATTTATTTATTTATTTGAAAGAGAGATTACAGAGGGAGAGTGAGAGGGAGAAGCAGACTCCCTGCTGAGCAGAGAGCCTGATGCAGGGCTCAATCCCAGGACCGATCCCAGGACCCTGAGCTCATGACCTGAGCTGAAGGCAGATGCTTAACTGACTGAGCCACCCAGGCGCCCCATCATTAACAAGTCTTGATCAGGAATTATAAGTAGCCACTTCAAACCTAAAACCTGGTATTAAAGGTTATGTTCATGGAATCAAGCTAAGGTTCATTTTCAAACCTTTGAAAGGATTTTATTTGGAAACTTTCCACAATTTCAATATTTAACATGTTCCCTAATATTTTATATTTTATTTTCTGCTCATAATTGTATACTATAATGAAAAAATGTAATGGTTTTTCACCACTCCTCAGACAGACATCCCTAATTGCCCTCGGGTTCACCCCAGGATGCTATGCAAATATCATCTTCAGTACCTGTCTTGGATTTCAAAAGGCTGGGAAATACTGGTGGGAAAAAAATAATGTAGAAAGAGAAACACCATGGTGAACCAAATTGGAAGAACTGTCATGGGAACCAGAAATTCAGTTGTTCTGAGGGTACCCAAAGGAGTGGACTGGGTCCTCACGTAAAGGCTCCAGGAAGATGGCTTTCAGTCAAATCCCAAGAGTCAGCTATGCTCAAAGAGAGAGGCTGGGAATGTTCTGACAGAGTCTGGCCTACCGCCTGTCAGAATGTTGTAGATGGAGATTCAAATTTTAGAGCACGACTGGTCTAGGGAACCTGTACAACCTCTTCTGACCTTAAGATTCTCTGATTCCATAACAGCCAGTTTAGGAAGTCTTCCAGCTTCCCCTTCCCTGACATTTCTTAAATTCCTGGTATGGAAAGACATGAAATCATCAAGGAATGTAAATAAAAAACCACTGACATGCCATGCCTGGCAGAAAGATATTGAAATTAAGATCAATATGATACACACAGGAGTATCTCTATGTCTACTGTCCTTAACCTTGAGAAGAACATACGGGGACAAAGACATTAACCATGGCTCAGGGTTCTAGCCTTTATTAAACAACCCACTAACTACTAGATACTGGGAAAGTCAATTTCCTCTAACTTAATTTTCTTGTCAAAACAAACAATGGGGATGAGGTAGAGAAGCTTAGTTGATTTCTAAGGGTCTCCTCAGCTGTAAATTTTTACCTAAGATTGTAGATATGATTTTTCTTGGTTTAACTGTTTTCATGTATACAACGAATACAGACGTGCCTCTTTCATTTCAATGAGTCCAATTCATTTCAATATCTACTAAATAAGCATACACTGTATGTCAGGCTCTGTGCTGAACACATGTCAAACTTCAGTAGAAAGAGAGATTACAAAAAGGCAGGTTAAAGGCCAGCATACCCAACGAGGCCCTTGAAAGACTGAAATAACTCAGGTTATATGGAAAATGAGGATGTGGAAGAAAAGAAATCCAAGATGGTGACCACCAGGGAAATGAAATAAGTTCTCCCACCCATCCTGTCCCCTATAGCAACACAGCAACCATCGTGTGTGCCTTGAACAAAAAGCAGGCATAGCTACTTTAGGACCGAGGGCTTTGCTAGAGGTTCAGGAAATAAAAGACTGGAGGTTGAGCAACATATACGCATGGGTGGCACCAGCCGGAGAGCGCCAGCTGGTTCACCTGAGACAACATGGAGACAAATTCCTGAAAAGTTACGGCCAGAGCTCTAGGAAGCCAGGAGGGTCCATAAAGAGCACACGTGCTCATCAAAACCTTGTTAGCCTGCCTGGGAAAGAGAATACACCTGCAGCAGGTGTGGATGAGTTTTGCAGACTGAGTTTATCCAAGAATTCCTCCCGTGCAAATGCAAGCCTCCCACGTTAATGGTACATGGTGTCTTCTGTTCATTCATCAACTTAATGTCTTTATGTAATATAATTTTGCCATATTAGCATTTGTTCTCTATGCCAGATAATCCCGGAAATGCTGGCAAAGGGAGATTTTTCACCTGGCAGTGTTCTTTGAAACAAATTACTTTGGAGGATTCACGAACAATTAAATGGAAAAGAGGAGAAGCTTCACAGAATGAGTAAGATCCAGTTCCTGCAGTCATGGACTTCAAAGCTAACTGGGTGCACAGACGTATTCAACTATCAGTGTGCAAACGTTGTGAGGACAGAACAAGATAACCAACGTTAAGACCATCATCACCGATAAATCCCAACACACGTACATAGAAGGTGGATCAGGATAAGGGTAGTGGTAGTGGTATTGTCACAGAGCAGTTCCTCATTCAGACCAACTTCCCTACAATAAACAGGCATAATTTTTCTCTCAGATCATTTGAGTAGCATCTAAACAGTGTCTGTTTCTCAAAATCATTATTCTAGGCAAGGCTATGTTTGTCACTCAGCTGTGCTCTGTCATTTTAACCAAGCGTTCTAACACCACTTCGGTCCGTTATATAATCCCCAGTTTTCCCCCATTTCGAATGTCTCTTTGTTGTTTATTGCTCTGCTCTCACACAGAACTTGTCTGAAAGGTCTGGGTGCTTTCAGTCGGGCCTTATCAGAGATCCTGGTTATTGGAACTCTCTGTATTTTACTGCCTCCATCTCATTAATGCCAGCACTAATTTGTGGTCCAATCCAATACCACCCCCATAAGATCTGCATGAATACACACTGGATTTCAATCTGCCATTCAACAAGCATGAAGTCCTTTATGTTCATTATTAGCCAATCAAACGGCTCCAGTGTCTCTTCTCTGCATTTTCTCCATAGTGAAATCATTTTGTTATTATCCCAAAGCAGTTGCTTGGTAGGAAATATTAGAAAAAAAAAAAGTGACAACGGTGGCAGCCCTTCCTCCTCTTCCTTTTCTCCAGCAAGTGCAACTGTTTTAACCTGTTACTGAAACCTTTAACTGAGACTCCAGTTCAAATGGAGTCACCAATGTGGTTGTGAAAATGCTCCTTCCCTAATATAGCTCCTACCCTGAGATATCGTGCAGTATATTATAAAATGGGCCTATTTTTTACCCTCCGAGAAATAGGACTGTTGAGATGAAAACGAATTCCTGCTCCAGCAGAGAATGAAACCAGGTCCCCAACCCAAGTGGACCAATGGACCCAAGGCCACATGTGTCAGGGTGACCCCATTTCGATACCTGCCATCTTCTTTTCCTGAAAACTGGGGCCTGGGGTCATTCTCATGGGATGCTCCTTCATTCAATTTACATGGTTAAATGATTTCCCTTTCACATCATTTCAACCCCATGCATCATTACCAGAAGTACTCCATTCTGCTATAATGTTCTGCATTTCCTGTTCCAACAAATGCCTTGTCCTTCCAGTTCCTCATGTAATTTTCTATTCTGCAACAAATTTCACTTGCAAAATGGGTTCAAGTAGATTTGGCTATTCATATCTTGAGATAAATTAAAACCAAGGTGAAAGTTAGTAAATGAAGGGAAACAATACACAGCAGAGTGTCTAGTTCAACAGAAAGACCTAGCAAATTTCCAAAAGGGTCATTTTTTTCTTTCCTTTTTAATGATCAAAGGCAGAAAATCTCAAGTATTTTTTCACATGATAAGGATCTGAGAACTATTTTTTTTCACCTCCCACTGAGACCTGGTTTCACAGGTTGTGTTCCCCAGGAAGCGAACTCTGAAATGCTGATCTAGGTACAGAGGCATATTTGGGAGTGCCCTTGGTTCAATACCCATGGAAGAAAAGGAAGGAAGCGGGATAGGGCGGAGGGAGAAGCTGGGCTATGGAGCGGGTACAGCAAGGTCTCAGCCAACCCCACAGGGAAGTCCGGGGCAAGAATGGCCCTCCCAAGTTCTCCCCAGCCAGGAGGCCGGGAAGGGCATTTATATTTCAGTACCACGGGATGAAGGCTGTCCCCAACTGGGGGAGGGTGGGGGGTAACCTTAGGCCAGAAGGCTCTTTCTCCGCCAAGTGGCAATTTCCAGAGAGAGACATTAGCCAACGACCTTCTCAGTAGCTAGAGGACTAAGCCCTTTAATCCTCAAGCCAGGATCTGGTGATGTTGCACAGCCTCCAAAGATGGGTAAGCCCTGATAATATAAAACTTCTGATTAACCACCTTTAGTCAAAACAGGTGAAAGGAGGCATATTTGCTTGTCCGAAAGCAGTGGCCTGAGAGGCCGGCATCTAATCTAATATCTTGGGGGCCTGCTGAAATACTCTCCAGGAACGGCCGCTGGCAACACCATCCTCCTGCTCTCCCTCCACCCCTTCGAGCTCACCAGGAGCAACAGGAGGGAACTCATACCCTGCTCTGGCACCCTGATTTCTGCGCCAGCCCAAGAGGCACTTCTAGATCGCCTGACTCAGGTGGCCCATGGAGCTTACATCTGCAGGCCTTGCAGGACTGTAACCAATGCAGAAAGAGTTCCTAACCAGGTACTACCCCCAGGACCAGCAGGAGGAGCCGTCTTTCTATGAAAGAACTATAGCAGTGCACACTTGAAAAATTCAAATCTGCAAGTTCAAGTCTGGAACGCAAATAATCTGAAGCATTTGGAACTGGCCACTCATGGGCATTCTGTGGAAGTAGGGCCCCATGCTGAAGAACAAGATTCTAACTCTCCATTTCTTCCCAACCACTCCCCCCCCCCCCACTCAGGGATGTCTTCTGTGGCTTGATCCCTAAGCAGTCTTCTACGAAGACCATCTATGTTGACTGACGCCGACTATAGGATGAACAGAATCCTGCCTCTGAAACAATGTCGTATCTGTAGCCTACCAATGATGGACAGAACACCCCAAGATACAAAAAGGCTACATACGTTAGCAACCAGACTGAAGACTGGGGCCGGTTCATGCACACGTCTGACATAAATCACACTGCCCATGGTGGGCAAAAAGGTTCAATGAGAGCTTTGAAGTAAAGGATTTCCAAAAACCTCCAATCATAAAGAAATCCAACTTGTCTTGTCACTTATTGACCTGTGCATGTAGGACTGTGGCCCATATTTCCAATCTCTGATTGTGAAGAAGGATTCATTAAAGATAATCTAGTTAAGCTGCTGAATCCAAGATACATTTTGCCATTAGACATTCAGAACAGAATCTTAAATTTCATTAAGATTTGGTCACAGCGTTTCCCAGGAGGTACGGATGTCAGTGAAGTGAAAGAAGTGTACCTTGACCTTCTTAAGAAAGGTGTTCAGTTTCCTCCCTCAGACGTGGAGGCTGAATCAGCAAGACAAGAGACTGCTCGGGTCTCATTGACTCCTACTGCACAGCTCTTCTTTGGGTAATTGTTCCTCAGAGCTCTACCGTTACATTGCTCCCAAACCAGCTTGGACAACTGCACAGGGAATTGGATATGGTGAAAATGAATGTGAGGGTGCTGTCCACCACACTGATACAGACCCACTGTATTCCGGGGGCTGAAAGCCACAAAGAAATAGAGCTACTGCAGAAACTTTGTAAGATGGGTCAGGAGACGCAGGACAGGATCGTGGACCTGCTCATGGTAGTGGAGAATGAAGATGTAATGTTGAGCTAATTCCAGCCAATGAGGATTTAAATAATGCTATCCTTGGATATGAGAGCTTTACTTGAAAACAACAAAGGATTTTGTAGCAAAATAAGAACCAGAGGGAAGATGCCAATAGCACCAGTGAACTTTCTGTCCCATCCTGTGATCTCCTTCCTAAGTCCCAGCCCTTCAGTGCATGGGGGCTACTCTGGGAGAGCTCAGTACCATGAATGCTCAGCTTTCAGACTTAAAGTCCTGCTGTGACAAACAACTCGAAACCTAGTCTTCACCCACAGGTGGATTTGTTAGCCTCGGTAAATACAGAAACACCCCCGTTTACCCAAAGGACCAGCCAAAACCTCATCTGAAGTCCTACATATGAGAATTTTCCAGAACATTCAAATGCAGTGTTACTACTGTAGCCGGTTAGTCTACAGACCATTCCAGAAACACCGTCAAGCCAGAGACTGTCATTCTTGCCCAGCAATCACTCAACAATGACAAAGAATGATCTCCAGCCACCCAATTACTACGAGATAATGGAGTTTGATCCCTTAGCTCCTGCTGTCACTACAGAAGCTATGTATTAAAAAATTGATGTTTATCATCACAAAGAGCTCTAAGTCATAGTGACCATTGAGGTGAAAGTGGATGACTGACCCATTAACTACATTAGAGGTGCCAGTTCTCTAAAAGGTAGACCCTGGGGTGCCTGGATGGCTCAGTCAGTTAAGCGTCTGCCTTCAGCTCAGGTCATGATCCCAGGGTCCTGGGATCCAGCCCTGTATCAGGCTCCCTGCTCAGCGGGGAGTCTGCCTCTCCCTCTGCCCCTCACCCCACTCATGCTCTCTCTTTCTCAAATAAGTAATGAAATCTTTAAAAAAAAAAAAAAAGGTAGACCTTGGGGCACCTGGGTGGTGCAGTCGGTTGAGCGTCTGCCTTTGGCTCAGGTCATGGTCTCAGGGTCCTGGGATCGAGCCCCACATCGGGCTCCCTGCTCAGCAGAGAGTCTGCTTCTTCCTCTGCCCCTCACCCCTGCTCGTGCTCTCTCTCTCCCTCTCTCTCCCTTGCTCACTCTACTCTCTCTCAAATAAATAAATAAATAAATAAATAAAATCTTTAAAAAAAAGAAAAAGGTAGACCTCGGGCAGTTCGGAAGCTCAGAAGACAAGACTTAAAACCTGCACATCAAAACCATGGTGGAACAATTGTCCTCTGCCATAATGAAGTTTAACAGCAGGGTAACCGTTCCAGAGTAACATTAATGGTTGCTGAGCACAGTGCAAGCTTTATCTCAAAAGACTTCGGTTTAACACATACTCAAAACTTCAGCAGAAGAAAAATTCATTGTACGAACGCCAACCAGTTTAGTTATAGCATATTATGGTTCACAGGCCTTCCTACACTGAGAAGAGAAGACACCACATGGCTGCGAGAAGAGTAGATGAAGATTATTACAAGATGATAAGACTATGGAGTCCCTTCATTTAACTAAAGTTGAACGTAAACGTCAATTTGTACTTCTTAACAGATGAATATAGGGGAAGGGAAGGAAAAATAAAATAAGGTAAAAACAGAGGAAGGCAAACCATAAAAGACTCTTAACTACAGAGAACAAACAGGGTTGCTGGAGGGGAGGTGGGTGGGAGGATGGGCTAAGTGGGTGACGGGCATTAAGGAGGCACTTGTTGGGGTGAGTACTGGGTGTTATATGTAAGTGATGAGTCACTAAATTCTACTCCTGACACCAACACGACACGTATGTTAACTAACTTGAACTTACATAAAATCTTGGAAGAAAAGAAGTCAGTTTGTACTTCTTTATAAATATTCTTGTTTAGAACTATCACCTTGATGATTGTCGTTTAATTCAAGCACCCTGAACCTATATCAGGTTGCCTTTGATTCTTTGTGATTCTCTGTTATTCTTTATAATACTAAATGTTCCTTTCTTTCCCCTTTTTACTGCAATTTAATATTTCTATTTGGTACAAAGACTACCAGGAAACATCCAGAATAAATGGTGCATTTGTTTACGTCACAAATTACAATGACAAATAAATTACTATTAAGCCAAAACAATGTAGACTCAGCCCGTGTTCGTGACGTACAAACTTCTATTACTCCTGGTGTAAAAGAAAGTGCAGAGCTGGGCTTATGTCTCGGTTCAGTTACCTCTCTGCCTTCAAGCAACACTTCAACTTCCCAAGACTCCGCTTCTTGGCCGCACGATGAGGCTCACCTATTAACTCCACCTTCCTCGAAGGGTTTCTAAAAGAGGCGACAAATGTGAACGCACTTTCTTCACCCCAAAGTGCTCTACAGTAGAGCTTCTCATATCTGGCACGGAGTAAGCGCTCAAAAGATCTCTGTTGAACGGAGAAAGGAAGAGGATTCTAATTCCCTCACATCCACCGAGAGCCTGTGGCTGCTGGCTTCCTTCCAGCACGCTGCCAGGCTGGGCTCAGTCTAGCAGTTTGTGTAAGAAACAGGAGGACTGAGTGTGAAGGGGAGGCACACTCTCTGCTGTGACAAACAGCACAGCAGAAAGACAAGAATTCTCTCTCCCCGGAGGTCATGGCTTCACTCTCTCACCCCGGGAGAGGCCTCCCGAAGCCACTGCTGTCATTGCCTGGTTGCGTCTGAAAAATGGCCCTTTATCAATGATGCCTCGACAGAAAGGATGTGTGTGATAACACGCTCCAGCGTTCGAGCGAGCTGCTGCACACGCTCCCCCTGCAAGCCCGCTGGCTCTCAGGCATCCCAGAAACATTCTCAGAGGGGGCGGGTCCGCGGTCCCCTCCTCACGGATGTGAAATCCAAAAAGCTCTGAAAACCATGTTTCTTCCCCACCCCGTTTGGAGGTAAAACCTGACCTGAACCGATAATGCGGTTGCTTATGATCTGTATTTACTCCTCCTGGTGTATTTCACTTCGTAGTAATATGACCGCGTTGGATTACCAGGTGCTGCCAAGACCCCGCTGGTGGTGTTACACAGCATACACCGCATGCGCTGTAGACCCAGCCTAAACTCCGATACGGGACTACAGTAGATCTGCAAGGTTTGTCAACATCTAGTAAGGAGCTTCTGTGTATCAGAAACTATTCTAAGTGCTTTGCATGTATTACCTGAATTAATCTTGACATAATCTGAACATCTGTCTCATTTTACAAATAAGGAAACTGAGGCACACGGAGGCTACATAAATTGCCCAAGTCACACAGCAAGTAAGTAGTGGAGCTGGGGATTGAAAGCAGGCAGCCTGACTCCAGAGTCTGCCTCCTCCCTTGGCAGCAAACTCGTCTTGGCAAATCCTACAGGAGTCAGCAACAGGCAAAATGAGTTGCCCCTTAGGAGACATAGTCAAAATCTGTGGTGACTGTGGTATGCAGTAATTCTACTTGTACCAATAGGGCCCTCCAGAGAAACAGAACCAGTAGGGTGTGGCTGTGTGGGGTGTGTGTGTGTGTGTGTGTGTGTGTGTGTGTGTAGAAAGAGATTTTAAGGAAGTGGCTCACATATTTATGGAGGTTGGCAAATCCAAAATCCTGAAATCTGTAGGGCAGGCTGACAGGCTCGGGAAGAGCTGATCTTGCGGCTTGAGTCTGAAGGCCGTCTGGAGGCAGAATTCCCTCTTCCTGGTGGGACTTGTCTCTTTCTCTGGAGGCCTTCAACTGACTGCATGAGGCCCGTTATGGAGGGTGATCTGCTTTACTCAAAGTCTACTGACTTAAATGTTAATCACATCTAAAAAATACCTTCACAGGGATACCTGGGTGGCTCAGATGGTTAAGCGTCTGCCTTCGGCTCAGGTCATGATCTCCAGGTCCTGGGATTGAGCCCCACATCGGGCTCCCTGCCCAGTGGGGAGCCTGCTTCTCTCTCACCCTCTGCTTCTCCCCCAGCTTGTACTCTTTCTCTCTCTCTAAGTAAATAAAATCTTTAAAGATAAATTAATTAATTAAATTTAAAAAATAAAAAATACCTTCGCAGCAACGTCTAGAGTGGTATTTGACCAAATATTTGGGCCTAGTCAAGCTGATGCATATTAACCATCATGCTGCTCTTAACATCATCCAGTGTGAACTGGGTCGGTTTATGCTTAACATTATCACTTTGTGAGATTGAAAAATGAGCAATTAAGCAGAGAATTCAGTGTTGCCCCTGCATAAAGAGAGCTTCTGATCGGAGGCCCCCTCAGACCCATCTCTGTGCAGACAGGATATGGGAGTTGATGAGATAGAAGTTGGGCCCCTCATTTTCACTGGAAAAGGCTGCCTCCCGCATCTACGGCATTGCGTCTGTTAGTACTGCTCAGTTCACAAACGACAGAATTCCAACCTGAACCAGATTAAGCAAATAGCAGCTTATTATCAGGATGCTGGGCCCAATGAAGATAAACAGAGCCTCTCCCTCCTCCAATGCTTAGAGTCAAGCAATGAGCAGACACTTCACCAATATCAAACAAGGGAAGGGGCAGCTAAGGAATGAAGCAGAAGTTTCTGACCTCCCACAGCTCCTGAATATGACCTTCAGCCCCCATGCCCTCCAGCCATCCACCACCAACCACCCCTGGCCCACCAGATGCAGGATCAGGGAGTCAAAAAAGTCCTACACCGTAACTACTTTATTCCAAATCGGGACAGAAGTGAATCGAGGGTATATTTTTATATATCCCATCTCCCGAGTGGCAGAAAATAGAAATGGCTCCTAAGAAGGGATGGATGAGCTAGGAGACACCGTGGCCCATTTTCTCTGCCAGAAATGAAGGCTTCTGGGCCCTTCAGTGACTCTAGGGCCTTGGGTGGGGTGGGGGGTAAATAATCTGGAGAGTAGGGACCCCAGTACACGGGAATATAATTCACCCTCGGCAGCTAAAGTGAATTCTCAGAAATGACATTTGACAAAATCGGATTATAGAACAGAAGATGGGTCTTCTGATAAAGATTTCCCACAGCTTCAACCACGTTTTTGCCCATTCCTAAGGGTACAAAAAAGAAAAAAAAAAAAACAGGGCTGAAAGAAAACTAAATATCCAGCCTCCAAATAACTGAGAGTGGGAAATGATGTCGTTTCAGATCCAGTGGAAGAGGCAAGGGGAATTCATTCACAATACACGAGGACAGAGAAACATTTTGGAAAAGCTCCTCAGATTAAGGATAAACAAGATGAGGATGTGAGGGCGATCTGGCTGCAACATGTGTCACCCCATTGATTACCAGGGTTGATTCGGCTGATCTGGCTGGCTAGGCGGGTGTCCCCTTCCTCCCTCACGGCTCCATGTGCGTCCTTCCCAAAGCTGCATGCTCGGTCGAAGAGGACGACCTTCCCCAATAGAGTGGGACCGTTCTTCGGTCAAGGGTATACGAGTAGCTGCGCTCCCCTGCTAGAACCTCCAAACAAGCTCTCAATGGTAAACAAGATGAAATGAGTGGACAAGACACCATTCGAACACAGGACAGCAAAAGAGGAAGAAGAAATGCAAGGGAAGAAGTAGGGAAAGGAGGAAGGAAAGGAGGGAGAGAGGGTCCAGTCGGGGAGCCCAAGGATGTGTCCTAACCAGCTGCTCACATGGCAGGACCTGGGCTGGGTTTTCTCACTGCTCTGCCTCCCCTGGTTCCTGCTCAACTTGTGGCCAGGATTCCCTTTAGCCTTCCCACCTGTGAGGCACCCAACAGCCATCTGACCAATTCCTTTTTTGCCTACGAGAACCAAAATTGAATTTCATTGTTTGAAACCAAGAACCTAAAATGATACAGATGGTGAGCAATTAATCCATTTCAACAGAAAACTAAGTAACTGAGGGAACCAGAGATACAAAACAGGTAGAGATATTATGAACTTTGCCAATATATAATAAAATAATATAACGAAAACGAGGTGGGGGAGGAAAGTGGAAGGAAGTGGGAATGCTAATTTCCTCAACCTTTCCTAGCAGGGAATTAAGAGATACTAATTAAAATGGAAACGTGTAGTTTTAAGAACTATAATGACTCATAATGTTTCTTGTAATCATTTCATAAATCCTAGAGTGAAACTTCGGGGAATGCAGGTGAGGAAGCTTAAATCGGGGATAACGGACTTTACCCAAAGCCTCACAGCTGCTTCCTTCAATCACAAATTCAGCAAATGTGCCTACGAGGTACCACGCAGGATGCTAAGTGCCCGGCTTATCCTGGAGGACAACCCAACACGGTCCCTGCCTCCCTCAGGCCAACAGGCTGGTGAAAGAGCCCAGCTGAAATAAATGGACAAAGAAATAAATATGAAATTCTAACTGTGACAAACGTGTGAAGGAAAAGAACACACTTGAAAGAGGACGGACAAGACTCTCTTGACACGGGGAGGGTGATATTTAAAAAGAGACTTCAAAGTTGGGGAAAAAACAGCCTTATAAAGATGGAAGGCAAGAGAATACCAGACAGAGGGGACCACACGTACGGAACCCCCAAGGAAGGTGGCTTAGTCCACTTGGGATGTGATAACAAAAATACCATAGACTAGATGGCTTATAAATAATAGAAACTTACTTCTCACTGTTTTGGAGGCAGGGAAGTCCAAGATCAAGGTGCCAGCAGATTCGATGTCTAGCAAGCACCCACTGGCTGGTGCAGAAGGAAAGACCTTGGCATGCTGGAGAAAACTGGGAGGTGATGTAAGCAAAGGGAAAGGGGATGTGGAATGACAGTGATAAAGACGGCAGGAGTAAACCGTGCAGAGCAGGCGTGTGTGCACATGGAACAGCATCCAGCTTTTATTCCAAGAGCAGCGGAAATCTCTGAATAGTCTTAACCAGGGGAATGACAGGATGACATGCGTATGTACGGCACCCGCTGTGCTGTGGTCAGAAAGCGGTCTGGTGGGCTGTGAGCACAGAATGGGGAAGACAGGTAAGAGCAGCGGTCCGGGACAGAACTGATGTCAGCTGCATTGGGTTGATGGCAGTAGAAATGGAGATGAAGACCGACTGGAGTGCCATTGTGGAAGTACAGTACAAAATCTTAGGTGATGGATTAGATGTGAGAGGTAGGGGAGAGAGAGAGAAAAATCAAGAACGACTCCCACGTTTCCAGGGTAGGCAACTGGGTGATAACCATTTACTATAGTAAAAGCTTTGCGATACATGTTTTGAGGAGGGACTCTTAAGAATCTCAGATATTTCATTACTAAGACACTTGTAAAACATCCAAGCGGAGATGTCAGATATGCCATTAGAGCTGAATCTCAGCAGAGAGGCTGGAGCTGGAATCATCACACAGGTGCTATTTAAGAACATGGGGATGGAGAGGATCCCCCAAAAAAGAGAGTGCAGAGAAAAAGGGGGACCTATGACCCATTCCCGAGACACTCTGGTACTCACAGGGAGAACAGAGGAGAAGGATCTAGGGGGATCTTAGATATAAAAAAAGACGAGACTGGTGCCCCAGTGTGAAAGAGGAGGGGGTTTTCAACTCTGTTGACTGCTGCTCCTAAGCCAAATACAGTGAGGACTGAAGAGGGTCCATCATACTGGGCAATCAATCAAAATGACAGGACATATATTTGGTGGAGATACGAAGACAAGAGACAGGCAGCTCTTTTGAGAAGTCTGACAATGATGAGAAGCAGAGAAACAGAGCAATTACCCAAGAAATTGGAGCAAAAACCCAAGAAAAAGAAGGGGTCAAGAGAGAAGTCTGAGGATGCTGTGTGACCCAGTAGAAAAGGGAGAGAGGAAGGGAAGGGAAGAGGAGAAGGCACAAAGAAACACACGCAGGGAGGGCATGACAGGAGAGAAGGCAAAGGGACAGACGTAGACACAGGAAGATCTGCAGATGTGGTGATGGCAAGACAAAGGCGCCCGCACATAAGGGCTTCTATGTCCCAAGGAAGACGGGTTCGTCAGCTACAAGCTAGGTGGGAGAAATGAGGAACGGGTGGGAGGTCTGAAACACCAAGCAAGTCATAAGATGATCCCTGGGAGAGTAGAAAGCAAGTCTATCTCGAGACTGAGGTAGGATGGCCACACGGACAATGTGGCAATGCACAAGTGCTCAGGGGCCAGTTCAGAGAAGGCACACGCGTGGGGTAAGGTCAGAGCTTTGCCAGAAAAACAGGACCAAAAAATGAAAGAATCAAGGGAATTCAGAGTATCTACACGACAGTGACTGCAAAGGTCATGGAATCTGAGTGGGACCATGAGCGAAGAAAGGGCAGGAGGGAGCTGTAAGATACAAAGAAAGGAGTTTGATGAGCGCACCTGAGGTCTCAGCGACACAAAGAACCATCACGGCGGGAACAGAGCAAGACAAGCACAAGCGTAGGAGGTTTCAGGTGAAGAAAGTGATGAGTGACAGGAATTTTGGAAATGGTGGAGTATTTGATGACGATTCGTGCTTACGTGGGATGGAACGCAGATGAAAGCCACTGGCTCGGGTACTGGATGGGTCAGCTCTTAGAAGCTGACGTCATCGATAATGACAAGCATGGGCATGACCAGAAAGACTTTTGGCCATGGACAAGCCTCCAGGGAGTGAGTGGGAGTAGAGGAACAAAGATGAAAGCACCTGACCCCACATCCTCTCTTCTTCCCCCAACTCTTTCCTCATTTGGCTACTGCTATCCTAGACTCTACCTGCCTTTTCCTGCTGAGGAAATCAGCCCGAGGAGAGGAGGTAGTGGGACAAAAGAAAACCTAGGGTGGAAATGTCAGCCTTGACTCTGTGCATGTGTGGGAGCCAGAAAAATCAAGTTACTGGTCGGGAACAGTCTAGACAATTTTTGCTCCCCACGGAGACTCCTCATTACAGGTCATGGCAACTCCATTCAGAAGACTGCCCATGAAAGACTTTTTTTTTTTTTAAAGATTTTATTTATTTATTTGACAGAGATAGAGACAGCCAGCGAGAGAGGGAATACAAGCAGGGGGAGTGGGAGAGGAAGAAGCAGGCTCATAGCATAGGAGCCTGATGTGGGGCTCGATCCCATAACGCTGGGATCACGCCCTGAGCTGAAGGCAGACGCTTAACCACTGTGCCACCCAGGCGCCCCACGAAAGACTTTAAGATCTACTAATGAGAGTGCCCTGCCTGGGAGGAAAAAAGAAAAACAGAGATAGGAAGAAGAGAGAAGAGGAGGAAATGCACATGAAATGAGCCCCTATTATGTGCCAGACTTGTGTAAGGTTCTGCAGGTTGCAGACTGCACAAAGGCACCACAGGCAAAGTGTGGATAGCATAAATGTATATATTCTGACAATTCTCTGGCAGATAGTATTATTATGGAGTGAACTGTGTCCCCTTCAAATGCATATGTTGAAGACATATGTCCAAATACAGTCACACTGGGGGTTAGGGCTTCAACATATGCATTTGAGGGGCACACAATCAGAGTAAAATGAAATCATAAGGCTCGGCCCTAATCCAATAGGACTGGTGTCCTTTCAAGAGGAGGAAGAGACACCACTGATGTGTGCACAGAGAAAAGGCCATGTGAGGACAGTGAGAAGGCGGCCATCTGCAAGCCAGGAAGAGAGGCCTCGGGAGAAACCAACCCTGCCAGCACCTTGATCTTGACCTTCCAGAACTGAGAACTATGAGAAATTAATTTCTGTTATTTAAGCCACCCAGCTTGTGGCATCTGTTTGCCAGTTCCAGCAAACTAATATGAACAGCAAAGTGTTTTTGTCATCATCAGTATATTAAGAAAATTCTCTAATAGGTAGAACTGAAACCATTTGAGGAAGGGGTTGATATTTTGTAATTTACAGGAAAATGCCATAGAGGCCAGCAGTGACCCTGAGAGTCCCATTGCCAGATGGTTTCTTTCATGTTACTTCATTTAATCCATACACAACTTTATAAAATAAAGTGTTACGATGAAGAAAAAGAAGCTCAGAGAACTTCAGTAACTTAATCAAATTCAACCACACACTGATGAGAAGCTGAGCTGAAATTTGTATCCAGATAAGCCTCTTCCAAAACTCACGTTTCATGCTCTACCACGCTGCCTCCAATTGTAAGTTCTAGTATAAAAAAGATGCCACTAATACCAATCGTGTCTTTATGCTGCCTCAGACACTCTGCTAGATGCTTTGGCCTATAATAGTTCAGTAGTCTTATTGACACTATGTTAGAGATGAAGAAACTGAAGCCCAGAGAGGTTAAGTGACTTGCCCAAGGCCACACAGCTTAGCCAGTTGCAACCCGTCTGTTTACTGCCCCTTTCTCGCCCTCTTCACCTCATACTCCACCATCGAACGTTCCCTCTTCTCATACGCAGGTTTTCCTAGGTGACCCATAAACACAAAAGAGCCCTTCTCCTGTTTGACACATTATTTATATCCTTTTAGTACAATCAACATTATCAAAAGTCATTTACAAAGTAAATAAGGTAGCGATTGTCTGACAATGCATTTGCTCCCCAAAAATAAATAAATGAAGATCATGTTAGAATTAAACAGCAGTTGCATTCATTGAATAAATTTCTAGCTCCTCTTCTTGAGGCATATAGTTTTTCTTTGGCTGACTTATGAATTTCACCCTAAAGATTAATTTGGCTCTCTATAAAGAGCATAAGAATTAATATTCAGCCAAGATAGGAATCTTTTTTCATTTTCATTTTAGTGGAAATCAATCTGTTAAGATATTGTTGAGTGCAATTTGTTACTTATTCATGCCCACTTTTCTGCTCAAGTCGGGGTACTTGGAAATATCTATATAAACACTTTTTGTCAATACTACCCAGACTTATACTGCTAAGTTACTGTAACTGTTATCTCTGAGAGCACTATGAATTACACTATGTGATGTTAGATTTTATTGAACTTATGTAATAGAGAAGTGATCAATTAAAAAAAAAACAAAACTCACAGTGATTTTTGCCTCCAGCAGGCAATACGTAGAAATGACTCCTGGATAGAAGAGATACAACCAAAAAACTGGATGTGGCCCTCGTCATGTTACCTAGCCTGGCTTGGAGGCATTCCCAAGTCGTCTTTAACACATTTCCTACAGTGGTCACTAAGCAGAATGCTGCACTTACAATACCATTTAGCCACATCTTTAGAATTGGGATTTATGCATGTGTCTCTCTGTGTCTCTGCCTGCCTGCCTGTTTGTCTATCTGTCTCTCTCCTACAGTTTCCTTAACAAAGTACCACAGAGTAGCTTAAACAACAGAAATATACCATCTCACAGTTCTAGAGGTTAGAAGTCGGAAATCAAGTTGGTGCCAGGACCACGTGCCCTGTGAAGGTGCTAGAGAAGAATCCACCCCCTGCCTCTCTCCTAGTTCAGTGGTTTACTGGCCATCTTTGGCATGCCCGGCTGGTAGATACATCACCTAAACTTTGCCTTCACCTTCATATGGCATTCTCCCTGTTCGCATATCTGTGTCCAAATTTTCCTTTTCTATAAAGACACCCGTCTTGTTGGGTTAGGGGCCCACTCCACTTCAGTATGACCTCATCTTAACTAATTACATCTGCAAAGACCCTATTTCCAAATAAGTCACGTTCTGAGGCACTAGGGGTTAGGACTTCCACACACGCGTTTTGGGTAACACAATCCAACCCGTAACACTCATATTACTCGCTCGATATATAAGCTTGCTCAACTATCTTCCTTGTTATAAATAAAATGAAAAACTAGTAATAGTAATAGTTACTATGACCTTAATTCTCTCTTCCCTTTCATAGCCAAAAGAGTAACCTCTCTATTTCTCCATGCACCTAACTCTCAAACCCACTTGACTCTGGCCTGGCACCAAACATCCTCAGCATTGTCACCAACAACCACCTCACTTTTAAATCATCTTGGTTTATTATTATTATCATTATCATTACGTAGGCTAAATGCCCAGCATGAAGCCCAACGCGCGGCTTGAACTCACAACCCTGAGATCAAGAGTCAGATGCTTAACCGACTGAGCCGCCACGCAGAGGCCCCTAAATCAGCTTACTGTTTTAATCCTGATCCTGATAAACCTCCCTGTGGGTTTTGAAACTGAATCCCGTCATCCTTGGAGAACTGCATCCTCGCCCAGCGTCAACGTTACTATCTTGAGTTTCCTCTTTCCTGCTCCCAGGTGCCCCCTGCTGCATCCTCTGGAAACATCCCGGGAATTCTGTTCTAGGCCACCTGTCTTCGTCCAGTCACCCATCCTTGCTCCCATCATCACCCACCTGTCGTCCGCCAATGGCTCCAGCCCTGCCATCTAGCACACAGCTCCCTTCTGAGTTCTAGGACATCCCCAAGGACTTTACCTTCCACCTCCTTCTGTGCGTCCCAAGTCACCTAAAACTCAACCCACCTACATGGAAATCCTCCTCCTCCTGGGACCTACATTGAAAAACTGTACGACCGCTAAGCCAGACACCCCGGTCAGAAATCTGGGAGTCAACCTGCCTCTCGTTAACCACTCCTACCCCCAAACAGAAATTCATATAGGACTCCAGCACACCTTCCCAAAGGCGGCCTTGGTAATGTAATGCACGATTCAGAACAGAGTTGAAAACAGACTCCCTAACAGTCTGAAATTTGGGTTGTTCTCACAAGGACACACAGTAAACCTGAGCTGCCACTCAGGGGAGTAGAAGGCACTGTTCCACCTGCTTTTTAGGAAACTACTCCTCCCTGCGGGCTCCCCGCCCCCCCGCTGCCCCCACCCAGCTCCTGCGCCTCTGCACTGCCTACCTGGGCTCTGGGGCCAGCTCCTCCATTAGGCACACGTCACACAGTGCCTAGGGCCACAGTCGTTTCAGGAACCCACAAAATGTTTTAGTTGACGTTCTTTTCAAGTCAGAAGGAAAAAAATGAACACAATTCACTAGGGTGGATTATATTCATCTATATGCCAATGAAATCATGAAGTATGATTTTTCATGTTATTTTGTGGAGGAAGGAACCCACAAAGCAAAAGTTCTCAGGGGACAAAGCAGCCTGCTTGGGTCTGCCTTCCCTCTCTGACTACCTTGTCAAGGGCCCTTCTTTTAGCTAAAAAGGAAAAGATAGATATATTAATCTGTACTGAAGCACTAAAGCTTGGTAATTTACTGGGTAGCCATCTAAGGAAGATTGGCTTCAAACTAGTCCGAAGCCAAAGAGAAGGAACCTTTTCTTAACATTTAGTGTTCCTTTTCCTTTTAAGTATAGAGGAACTATATAAGCTTTGTAGGAATTTTAGAGAATTCACAAAAGTTTAAAGATAGCAATAAAATCATCTATAATGCCAGAAATAATCACTATTAACAAGGTGATGTATTTTCTCTTGGTATCCACGTGCATGAATATATATATATTTGTTCTTAAGTGGAATTCCTTTTTTATACTTATAATTTTGTCATGAGCAATTTCCTATAGCATTAAATATTTGTGATTTTTAATGCCATAATATATTTGTACATTTTTGTCCACATTTCTATTTCCTTAAGATAAATACTCTAAGTGAGATTACTGTGTCAAAAGCTAAAACGTTTTTAAAGTTTCTGATGCACTTTGTCAATTTCTTTTTTTTCTCATTCCTGGTACCAATTTCCCTATACCCCAAGCAAGACTGGACATTATGCTTTATCATCTCTGGGAGTCTGACATGCAAAAACTGCATTTCTGTGTTTCCAAATGCATGTATTTGATTACTTGTGACATTAAAGTATTTTTTAAAAAACTTAATAAACAGTTGTTTCTTCAGTGAAATTTTGTTCAAGACCTTTAATTATGATATTGGGGTGATGATCTTTTCTACTTATAAGGGCTCTCTCTATGATAAAGACGTTAACTTTTATATGATTGTACATTTTGCCCCAAGTTAAATGCTTTTCAATTGGGTATTATATTTTCAATCATATAGAAGCTCTTAATTAAAATTTAATAAAATAGATCAGCTGTGTTATTTCTGTTTTCAGAATTATGATTAAAAAGCCTTTAGCCATCCCAAGGTATTTATTTTTGTCCTAACATCTCCTAGAGTTTTGCTTTTACATTAAAATCTTCTCCAAATTGAATGTATTTTGATGTAAGCAGTGAGAACACACACTGTCATTCTTTTTTCCTAAGGAATTCGAAAATTACTCAAAAATTATTTGCTGAATAAAATTCACCCAGTGATTCCGTGATTCTCTTTTCCTTTATTAAACTGGAAGCGAGTCTGCTTCTTGGCCTTCTCGTCGGATTCATCATCTGCTGCCTCATTCCTGGCCAAGCACTCTTTTAGTATTTGTAAACTTACAATGTGTTTTAAAAATCTACTGGGCTGGGACCCCATTTTTTTACCCTACTTTTTGAAATCTTGTTGGTTACCCTCGTACCTTTTTTTTCTTTCAGATGCAGGGAGAGCAACAGAGTGATGGAGAGAGACAGGGAGAGAACGAGAAGGTAGACAGAGGGCACGGAAGCGGAAATGATTCGAAGCTATTTTACTTCCTCCTCAACCTCATTGACTCCCACTGAGGAAATTCAGTTTCCATCAACATTCAATGAATACATTGTGACCTAGGCACAGTCACATAAATTATGTCAGTTCTCCCCTCGTTAGTGTCAATATCTCACTTTAATCAATTTCATTTTTTTTAACACTTTAAGGTCCAAAGAATATAGACAAGACTTTCATATGTTCGGGTCTAAGAAATAAAGTGATTTAGAGCAGTGAACATCCTAATGACCGATATTCCAAGATTTCTTGAGGTGAAAGACTTGGACAAACCTATCTCTACAGCAGGGATTCACATCCCAGGACGTACTTCGCTGACAAGCACCATTAATATTATTTCATGGATATCAAAGATCTGAGGTTTTATTATGTCATGTTTTAGACAGTCTGTTTCAGATGGTAAATATCCGTCTCCTCCAAACCACACAAATGCTGATAAGTTCAAGTACCGTAACCCAGAGCATTAGGAATGGTTTCCATGTGATCACCAGATGATGGGCTCAAGTAAAGACAGGTTTTCACAGAAGGCACAGAGGATGTCAAATTTCTCTCTCTACCACCTAGGTCTGAACTCCATCTTGAACATTCCAGATAAACCGCCTTTCCACCCTGTGAGATGGCTCTGAGCAGTAGCAAAAGGACTAGCCTTGTGGCCAACAGATTCACCTCCTAAGCTCACCTCTTACCCCTTAGCTTTATGACGCCACGTCGATCGCTTTTCTTTCTGTGATTCAGTTTCCTTATCTATGAAATGGATTAAATAATGCCAAGTTTTGAGCGGTTGTGGGGATCGAAGGGGTCAATGCATGCAAAATACTCCACATGGAGCCTAGCAAGGGGCAGGCTTTCTATAAATCATGACATATTTTACTAGGGTTTTGAGGTTTAAAGGACTTATGTCTTTTTAAATCAATCATATTAAATCACAGGCCCTAGAACATCATTGTTGCTCAATAAACGTCAGGCAGCAAGTTAAAAAGGAAGTACCTTTCCAGGATAATGAATTTAAAAAATTCCTGAAAACTTCTTACAATATCAATTTTTTAAAACTCAAACATTATATATTTTTCCTATTGACCAATGTAATAAAAGGAAAAGAAGAAAAAATGACCAATTCTATTATGTATGATATTAATTTACAGTGCTTAAACCTCAGTTTTGCATTATACAGACATTTGCCACCTTGACTACACGTTCCTAAAGATGGATGTGAACAATCCACCCATTTTGAACAGACATCTATTACCACACAACTACAAGGCATTATAAATTCTCTAAATCATCCCTACTTTTGGGGCACCTGGCAGGCTCAGTCGGTAGAGCATGTGACTCTTGAGCTTGGGGTCATGAGTTAAAGCCCCGTGTAGGGCATGGAGCCTACGAAAATAATAATAATAAATAATCTCTACTTTTAATTTTGCCATTTTCCTTTGCAGTTAATACAAAGGAACAATTCAACTGGCTTAAAAGCAGGTGGTCCAACTGAGATGAAGACTGACCACCTCTTGTCTTCATAGTAGTGTCCTTCTTTGCCTTAATGGAGTAAAATTTATGAGACACTCATTTTCTATTATTTTAATTTTTCTACTTGCCACTTGTTTTTATAAATATCACAGGTAACATAAAACAATAATTTTCACAAGTTTTTAAAACAATAAGAAACTTTCTTTAAAAAAAAAAAATCTATCCAAGGGTACCTGGCTGCCTTAGTCAGTTGAGAATGTGATTCTTGATCTCAGGGTTGTAAGTTCAAGCCCCATGTTGGGTGTAGAGATTACTTTAAAAATAAATAAAATCAGGGTGCCTGGGTGGCTCAGTCAGTTAAGCTTCTGCCTTCAGCTCAGATCATGATCCCAGGGTCCTGGAATCAAGCCCTGCCTCCCGGCCCCCTGCTCAGTGGGGAGCCTGCTTCTCTCTCTGTCCCTCCCCCTGACTTGTGCTCTCTCCCTGTGTCTCTCTCTCAAATACATAAAATCTTTAAAAAAAAACACACACACACAATAAAATATTTTTTAAAATAAAAATAAAATAAAGGAGCACCTGGGTGGCTCAGTCAGTTAAGCATCTGCCTTCAGCTCAGGTCATGATCCCAGGGTCCTGAGATAGAGCCCCAGGCCAGGTTCTCTGCTCAGCAGGGAGCCTGCTTCTCCCTCTTCCTCTGCCTGCTGCTCCCCCTGCTTGTGCTTTATATCAAATAAATACATAAAATCTTTAAAAATAATAATTAAAAGAATAAATAAAATATTTTAAAAGTTAAAAAAAATTTTTTTAATCTATCCAGAAGCTAATATGTAAAATAGGTCAAAGTGAAGTTGGCCTGGTTGAAAGGAAGTAAAGACCTAGGACCCTTCTAGGAACAATCATTCCCAGCCCAATGACCAAGGTCTCTGCCACCCCAAAAGTCTCTTAAATAAAACCTAAGTCAGGGGCGCCTGGGTGACTCAGTCGTTTAGCGTCTGCCTTCGGCTCAGGGCGTGATCCCGGTGTTCTGGGATCGAGCCCTGCATCAGGCTCCTCCGCTGGGAGCCTGCTTCTTCCTCTCCCACTCCCCCTGCTTATGTTCCCTCTCTCGCTGACTGTCTCTCTCTCCCTCTGTCAAATAAATAAAATCTTTTTTAAAAAAATAAAAATAAAAAAATAAAATAAAACCTAAGTCAGATCATGTCATAGTCGATGTTCAAAATCCGCCAATGGTTGCCACTCACACAGAGAAAACCCAAAGTCTACACCTTGCCCAACTTGCTCTGGTCTCTGACCACCACCCAGTCTTTCATATCCTACCACATTTTCCTTCTCCGCTCAACCCGCATCCCACCCCCACCACCATCTTGATGCCCCACTCTACCACTGCTACTGTCCTTACTATTCCTTGAACAAGCCAAACATACTTGCTCCGCAGCTCCTTTGCGTTCCTTCTGCATAAGATGCCGCAAAACCACACGGTCCCTTCCCTTCTTCCTTTCAGATCTTTGCTAAAATGTTATCTGCCCAGAGAGGTCTTGCTGGCTGCCCTGTGCAAAGCAGCATGGCCCCATGCACGTCACTCTTTATCTCCTGTCATTTGTCCTTCTTGACACTTATAATATTAACACATTCCTCTATTTACATATGTACTTTTTTATATTGCCTGTGTCTCTCAATTAAATGCGAGCCCACTAGGATAGGAAATTCTTTTGGTTCACCACCAGTTCATGAAACAGCACCTACGCATGGTAGGTGCTCAGTAAACAGGCGCTGATTGAGTGAACGGATGAAATACATATGCACGGTTCACGAGGCAGCTTTAAACCTCTCCAGTGTACGAGTCAACACTCACCTAAGCAAAGGTGGGGACACTGTCAGAACCGGCACTAACAAGGGACACTGGCGGTGCCACTTACGTAACACTCAGAAGTTCCAGTTGTTTTGACATCCATACTTTGTGTCTTAGCCCTAGATTCAGAAGAAGCAGAGACGGGTTTGTGAACAGTAGAAAAGGGTCCCCTGAAAGCAGACTGTTGTTCCTCACAAGCTTGTGGTCCAAGACGTGTGAAAAATGAACTAGGTCCCAAGGTCTCCACACGAAGGGGATCCCTGGCTTCTTGCTTTTACCCATTCCCTGCCAGAAAGATCATGTCTGTTTCCAAAAACAATTTGTACCCATATGCAGGGCCTTAATTCTGCTTCTCAGCAAGCCACGTCACCAAGGCCTAACGTCCAAGGTCTTTGTACTGAAATCCTTGCTGCACCTTTCGCACGCACTGCATTTTTCTTCAACTGCATCTCAGGACCCGGGGATTTCCCTTATACGTGCTCCTGGGGGCTTTCCACGGGCTGACCCAGCCTACCAAAGCACCAAGCTGATGACAACTTTGAAAACATACCTAGAAACCATGCAACTCTGTGGCTTAAGCACAGGACTAGCTTCAGGAATGATTTAAATAAACCAAACAGGACCCAAAAAATTGCTCAAAGAGTCCTGGCCTTTTCACTGATATCCACTAAACACTGGGATTATCAGAGTAGAAGCCAATGCAAAGAAATGTGACCCAAGTAACAAGGAACAAGATGGGTTATTTTGGACATTACTACAACCCATGTTTAAACTGGAGTTAGGGGCGCCTGGGCGGCTCAGTCGTTAAGCATCTGCCTTCGGCTCAGGGCATGATCCTGGAGTTCTGGGATCGAGTCCCATGTCAGGCTCTTCCACTGGGAGCCTGCTTCTTCCTCTCCCACTCCCCTTCTTGTGTTCCCTCTCTCTCTGGCTGTCTCTCTCTCTCTGTCAAATAAATAAATAAAATCTTTAAACTGGAGTTAACAAGCCACAGTCAACCATTTCGTTATTCATAAGTATGTATATATATAGGTCTCTGAAACCTTGATCTTAAAAATTTTGAGGTTTTTTCCCCCTCCATCTGGAACGGGCTTCTCCTCTTTACTCCTAGATAACTCCTACCCACATTTCACATCTCAGCTTCCCTCACTATTAGTCTGTTGGAGAGACTGTCCCTGATTCCTTTCCCACATCCCTGCAGGCCGTCCCACTGCCACCTCCCATATAGTATCAAAAAATCTGGACTTTTCCTTTAATGCTCTTAACGCATCTGTAATCAATGTGCATTTACCTGTTTAATATCTGCCTCTCTTACCAGACAACAGGTGAGCAACAGGTGGGCAGGAGTCATGTTTGTATTGCTCACTGTTGTATCCCCAACACCTAGCACGGACTCGGTGTTTGGTGGGTCCGGGGAATGAAGGAATGGAACACAACCTGAACTATGTGTTGAAACGACCATGGATACTTACAACAGCCCTGCTTTATTAAAGCAATAAGTTCGCCTATACCAAAAAAAAAAAAAAAAAAAAAAGGCAGTGATCCTTGGAGAAAGATGTGGGTCATTTTCTCCAGTCTCCCATTCCCAAACCTCCCTAATGAAACCCTTTCAGGTACACTTACAGGGTCAGGAAGCTCATGGAATCTTGGACTTGAGTTCTGAGCAAAACTGGACCTCAAAATTTTTGAAACATTAGTAGGAATGGAAGAAGTCGGGTCAACCATCATTCCGAAGCTTCAAGCAGACATTAAGCAAACAGCAACCAAAAAGAAAAACCCAGTACTTTTCAATGCCAAATGCAGCAGCGTCCTTGGCACCGGGTCATTCCTCCACTTCCCAGAGGTGAGAACTCCCTGGGGGCCCCGAGAACCAGCAGCCGTCAGAGCACTTGGAGGCAGTGGCTCCCAAGAAACACCACCAGCACCGATGAAGGGGAGAGTCCGCCGAGCAGTGTCTTTGGCACTGTGTATCGATTAAGAAGAGTCAGAGCAAGAGAAAAAGTGCCATGGACACCGAATGGTGTCTGTATCTGATCTCCATGTTGGGGGCCTCACCTTTGAGGACTCCAAGCAATATTTACTAGGTAAGGTGTTTTCAGGGCAAGAGACTCTACAGTGTGAGAGTAAGAGCAGGACTCTAAACTGATGCTGCTGTGACTTCATTTGCATCGGCGAGGAGCTCTGCTCGGAAACCCTTGGGTAATACCACTGCACCTTAGACATAAGAAGGAAAAGAGAAGAAAGTTCAGAACATTACAAGTAGGAAGTGAGGGGATCCTTGCATTTAAATTAAAAAAAAAATCCCCTCCTTGGAGAGAGAGACAGCATTAGAATCACCACCATGGGCTGCAAATGTTACAGAGGAGAAGGAACTGATGGGTGAACGCCAAGGCAGCAAGCGAACACAGCGAACACAGCATGACAATGATGCCCGGAATGTCAAAGGCTTGGAAGGTTTCCTAATCCTTGTTTAATCTCCATGGGAGGTTTTTTTTTTTTTTCATAGAGATGCATCTTTAATTTCATGATGAAAATCAAGAGGCAAATAGATTTGATTTCATAGCCAACTTACAAAAAGGTACCGATGCCATTAATGAGCGGACATCGTACTTCTAAAAAGAAGGGGTTCCAGACGATGATCGTTCAGCCCCTGAGGGAACGGCCTTCAGTTCACTCATTCAACAAATATTTAGTGAGCCAGGCACTGCTACAGGGGCTGGGAATATCGCAGTGAATAAAGCTCTCTGCCTTCATGGGGTCCGCATCCCAGTGAGGAGACGCAGACCATAAAGGAAGGAAGGAAGTGGAAAAAGTATTAGTTCTAAAGACTTGGGAGAGAAAACATAGAGGAGGCTGGTGAGCATGGGGGCCGGGCAGGGTGTGTCTCATGAGAAGGCGAGATTGGGGTCTCACTCAGGGCACGCTTACTCACGCTGACAATAAGATCACAGACTTGAGGAAGCTGAAGGGACAGGTTGTGTGGATGGGGGCGCAGGGGGGGGGGCGGTTCCAGGCAGAGGGAACAAGAAGCAGAAAGACCCCGAAATAGGGCTGTTCCGCAAGCGTCCCAGAAACAACAAGGCTGGTGTGGATGGAGTGTGCTGGTTGTGGGAGGCACAATCAGAGACAGGGTGCAAGAGGGGCAGATAAGATGGCCTTTGCAGGCCTGGCGTGGGCTTTGGTGTGAGTGAGAGGGGGAAAGCACTGCAGATCCGAGCAAAGCAATGACATGACCCGACTCCCCTTTAAAAAGCACGACTCTAGCAGCAGCATTTCAGGTGCTAGACATATTTGACCTGTAACGCCCCCAAAAGATTAAGACTTAAGCATCAAGAGCTCCTACCCGCCCACCAACTCAACTCCAATATTCCCACTGAGATGTCCAAAACTGGGCTGAGGGGTCATTTTGCAAAAATGCAGAAAACAGCAATCCTGTCCTTTTAAACCTAGCACAGAGATGCACATGGTAATACAGGACGGAACAGACAAATCAGGTCATACACATGCCCACGTGCACAGCTCCTGGACCACACTCGGAACTCCGTTCCGGCCCAGTCAGACATTTGGGGGTACCGTGGTTGAAGGGAACATGAGGAAAGGAAAAAAGGAAGAAACCAAAGGACTGTGTCTGTCCCACAACCTCAATTCAGTCTTGAGGAAAGAAGCACCCGCTTTGATGTAGACGGGCCAGGTCCAAAGACGCAGAGGGCGTCCCGCAGGACCAGTCAAGAGGGCCCTTGGCTTCGTGTAGGATGGAAATCAAATACAAGCCAAGAGGAAGTAAAAGCAGAGTTTACTGAATGGCATTAAGTGAAAGATTATAGCAGACCGAGTATCTGAGAGACTTGGAAAAGAAAGGAGAGTAAGTGTCATCGTCGCTTGGGATTAGGGGTTTATATTAGAAAGGGGTCTGCGGTACGTGTTTCTTCAGGAATCCAGGGTAGGGTCTGATCAAAGGTGAGTGACAGGTAAATAATAAGTGTTATTTCATAAACCATCAAAAGTAGGGGGTATTGATGCCAGTGTTGGCTGAGGGGTGTTCGGAGCTAATGCCCACTCCATGTCTGGAATCCAGTTCTTCTTAGATGTTATCAGGGGTTTGGGGGCCTAGGACAAAACTCAGAGAATGATTCACTTCCTTGCGTCCCCCTCAGGTGGGAACATAGCTGCTTTGGTTTACTGAGGTGCGAGGTACAATACAGAACACAGGTAAGTGACACCTAGCAGGAAAACAGCAGAGATGGAGCCTCTCCAAAAATCTCAGTTTGGTGGTGACCTTTGGTCCTAGAGATTCCAGCACAGTCATGGTTTCACATATGGTATCCCGCTGGCCCCACAAACCATTAAAATGTCCCCGGGGAACTTCCCACAAAGCTGCAAACAGAAAACGTCAGGGGTCTCTGTCAGAGAGAGAAGAAAGGAAGGCTGGAGGAAAGGAGCTCTACCCAGGGGAACTAGTCTCGGGAGTGACGAGGAGGAGGGCGAGGGAGAGGCTCAGAACGTGCGCAGGGCTGAGTCCTCGCCTGGGGCCACTACTCACTGCTGTGCGGCTCATTTAACCCTGATTAAATGAGATGACGGCCATGTACCAGGGCACTCAGAGAGGCCAGTCCTCTTCCCTCCCCCGAGTCATCCTTTCGCTCTCGAGAAAGGCAGGAGGAGAATAGCAGGCAAGCTTTAGACAAGTTGCACGATGGGATTCCATTTCTGCTCAACGTGCACCCAAACACACAGGCACAAACGGAAACAGAACATCCAGAAGAATGTAAATGTTGACAGTCCTCTCCGGACTGCGGGATTACGGGTAGTACTTTGGTTGTTCGCCTGCAATTTTTCCTTTTCCACAATGAACGTGGATTACTCTTGTCTTTCTAGAGGCAGAGAAGAGCATGTTATATTGTAGAAAGGCTTCCAACACAAATGGTTCACACGAAAAAGAAAGTCTCTGAAGCACGTGAAGCCAACGTAACATTGTGTGTCAACCACTCTCAAATAAAAAAAAAATTTTTTTTAAAGAAAAAAAAAAGCCAGTCCCTAAAAAGTGAAATGTTTTGTCATCTAAACTACAGCCTCCTGCGCATGCCTGAAAGCAGCTCCTGACTCACCCTGGCCCGTGAAGCCCGGTCTGGGTTTGGGGGTATAGGCCAGCACATCACGCCACCGCAGAAAGACTGGTTTGAGGAAGGTACAGACACGAGGCGTCCGAGTGTGACTTCCACGTCTCCTCAAAGAAATGTGCCTCACCCCTCCTCTTGTTTAATTTTAAGCTTGCCAGTAAAGCCACTTCATATCAAGTGACTGCATTTTGGAGGGGCTCACTCCCGGACAAAGAATTCCTTGCTATCCCTGTCTAGCAGGATATGGAAAAGGCTGAGGACCATGACTGCCGCATTTTGGTTTCCCTTTTCCTTTTTACCAACTGGGAGCTTTTAACTGCACGTATCCTTTAACCTCAGTTATTATACACTGGGTATTTTGGAGACTGTTAGTCGTAGGTTGCCAGAACTTAAAGAGCCATACTTGAACCTGACCTAGAGAAAGACGGTTACCCAGAAATGCTACCCTTGGAGCTAGATATAATAATTGGCTGTGACATTAGGTTGTTTCTCTTGATTGGGAGTTTATGAGCTTGTTTTGGTTGAACACAGGTTATGATCAATGAAGGCATTCTTGTGATTTTATGATAAGCATGTCACAGGTGCCTAAGGGATGGACTGTCCCAGACTCTAGTAACAATGATCTCATCTCTCTCCTCCTCCTCCTGAGAGCACACACTCCACCCCTGGCCACAGTGGGAAGAAGCAGACAATATCCACTCTTTGGCAACGAGATTCATTGGTCCAAGGGGTGGGCGTATATCCCCCGGTCGCAGCCTGGGATTTATATACAGGCACGGAAAGAAGTTCTCTTCCCCGGGTACTACACTGGGGCTGAGAGTGGTTGTATGCTCGTGCTGGCAGGCAGATGGGGCATCTCCAGTCGGGATGAAGGAAGACAACTCACAAAGAGACACTGAGATACACAGGGATGAGTAGGGGATGGGGAGTGAAGCAATCCCGCCAGCACCAAGTCCTTGGTTCAAGCTGCTACGACCTTGCTGCTCTGGTGAACGTTACCCCATCGCCTTCCCACCCGCATCAGTCAGCATGGCCCTTTGCTTCTTCAGCGGGCCTGAGCTGGGTTTACTGATAACACTTCTACCCTCGGATTCAGCTACAATAACTAATATCAAAGAAGCCCCTGGAATGCAAGTTGGTACAGCCACTCTGGAAAACAGTGTGGAGGTCCCTTAAAAAGTTAAAAATTGAGCTACCCTATGATCCAGCCATTGCACTACTGGGTGTTTACCCCAAAGATACAGTCGTAGTGAAGAGAAGGGCCATATATACCCCAATGTTCATAGCTGCAATGTCCACAATAGCTAAATCGTGGAAGGAGCCGAGATGCCCTTCAACAGATGACTGGATTAAGAAGTTGTGGTCCATATATACAATGGAATATTACTCAGCAATCAGAAAGAACGAGTTCTCAACATTTGCTACAACAACTATGAGAAACAAACTGAGGGCCACAGAGGGGAGGGGGGTGGGGGAATGGGATAGGCCGGTGATGGGTAGTAAGGAGGGCACATATTGCATGGTGCACTGGGTGTTATACACAACTAATGAATCATTGAGCCTTACATCGAAAACCGGGGATGTACTGTATGGTGACTAACATAATATAATAAAAAATCATTATAAAAAAGAAAAAAATCATAAAAAAAAAAAAAACAACAAAGAAGCCCCTGAAGGATGTTTTTTGGTCATACATAAAAGAAACCTAACTTGTTTATTTTTCATTCAAATCCATACTGATCTCCCATAGTCTCTTGTTCTTCGTTTACTTTCAGTTGGCGTTAAAAGGCTTCAGGATTACAAGGAGACATCAAATAAAGGACGTAAACATCTTGTCACTGGCCACCCATTTCCACATCTCTCACAGCAGCACCTGTTGTTAGGATAGACTTATGTTGCCTCTCTGGAATTCCCTAGCAACTGAACGTGAATAAAGAAACCAGCCACGGGAAGGGGGCCCTTGGCATCATGGGGCAGCTGGGATGGGGAGCCAGGGTGCTCCAGGCTCAGATGAGAACAGTGTTTCCTGCATTACCTCCAAGACCCAGCACCTAACAGGAGTGCAACCTTGACAAATATGCAGAGTGTAGTCTCTCACCATAGGAATTACCAAAGAAGCTAAAAACAGAAACACGCACTGCATAATCTCTAACCTCAGGGGACAAGAAAAACAGAGAATTGCTGTGTCAATCTCATTTCCTTGTTAGGCGCATTATCATAAGTGAGGGCCTTTCGTTCTGAATGCTACACTTCGCTAACATTTACCCGACTCCGGCTTCTGAAATATTGAATTCCATAGCAATTTTATTTTTTGCTTTTGATCTTTACTGTTTTGCTCATTTATCCATAAACATGAGCTACTGAACTGAGTTGAAATTAAATAGCTAAGTTAGAACCTGAGGCCATCCAGATAGGACTAAACCAGTAGCCCAAGACGGGAGACCTCACTGTTGAAGGGAGTAAGAATAATAAATTTAAAATTTCTATCTTTGGATACCTCCGTGTAAGGTGGCTTGATGATGATCCAGGTCTTGATTTATCTTGATGCTCTGGTTTAGGAAGGAAAGAGATTTATAGGACATGGGGATTTTCCTGAGTTCTCATAATGTGCATTTTATAAATCCTCCCCTTTTGTCAAAACACTCTCTTACAGAATGGTTCCGTGATGGCGAATTGCTAGAACCACCCTGAAAACAGTACTTTGTATCACTTGACTAATTTTGAAAGTAGCTCATTCAACCAATTTTGGAAACTGAACTACTTCCTGAAATCTGGAAGAGCAAACATTTGAGAACGAGACAAGGACCAAATGGGAGACTTAAAAACAAGTCACAGAGCGTTGTAGGGTGTCTTCCACTTACTGGAACATTCCCAGTGAATGGAAAGGAGAGATGGAGTACATCTGAGCTGGGGGCCGCCCACCGATGCGGGGGCTCAGGCCCAGGGCTGCTGGCAAATGTGGCCTCCTCCGTCTGCCCAGCCACAGAAGAGGGAGTTCCGTGTGGTTTTCCAGGGTTCAGAATTGAGGAAAAGGGGACTCAGAGGCATGCCCAATCTGCCCAGAGTCACACAACTTGACCACCCTCTCCGAGCCAATAAGTGGTGGAGCCTAAACTTGGGTCCAGGGGTGCTGGTCATTGAACATCTACACAGAGCTTAGAGTGAGGCCAGCAGACTTGCCTAAGCCACAGAGATCCCTCTCACGGGCAGCTGTTTGGGATTAAGACACACACAAAGGATTTCATTTGATTTTATCTAATGATGACGAAGACAATGATAAGAACTACGATTTACTGAGTGTTTTCTCCCTGCCAGATTCTGTTTATGTGCCATGTATTTATTCCTTGAACAATGCTGCCAAGTGGGTACTATTATTATCCCCATTCTATAAACAGGGAAACCAAGGGAGGTTAAGTAACTGGTACAAAGACATAGAGCTGTTAAATGGAAGAGCCAACATAAAAACCCAAGTGAGTAGCTCCAGAACTCATGCTCCTAAGTTCTATGTTCTCCTGCTTCTAAGACACACGGATAATGGCTCGTTAGCACAGCCTACAACTTCCTAATTCTACATTGTGCCACTCAGACTTTTATTCAGAACAACACTCATGCTACCCTTCTACTGGCAAAAATGAGACCCTTGGAACACGAAGCAGCTTACAAGTTTCTCAGGAAAAAAAAAATAGGCTCTCTTTCAACTTGACTCCATTAAAAAAAAAAAAAATCTACACTTGAAACCGTATCTCTGTTCTTGGAAATCCCAAACACCTACGATCGTGTCAACGGACTGAAAACAAATGCCCCCCTAGGTTCCACACGGGTGGTCTGCTGGGTAGGAGTCACAGCCCTGCATCTGCTCTTATCTTCTGGATTCATGAATGACCTTTTTCTTGAGAAGCCTGGAATCCCATTTGGAGGAGGAAAAAAAAAAAAGCAGAACAAAAGCACTGGGCTCTCTCATTAAAGGGAAAATAACAGCTAAGTAACAGCTGCTGTCATGCATATTACAGAAAATACATTACTTGCTTTACAGAGCAGACTGTATCACAAGTCAAGTCAACTGATTGTTTGCACAGGTGTATCTGTCCGTGAACAAACAAGTCCAGATCAATCCTCCTAAATTTCACCAACTAGAAAAGAGAGATAGTAAAGCATAAAACTGACTTTTGACTTTCAAGATCGTCTTCCTTTGTCATTTCGTTTTCCCCTTACAATTCCAAAGAAGGCTTTTCCTTGATTTAGGGGAACATTTTTATCCCACAGAAATGGTTTCTATTAAAGGTTGAAAGAGGGCTATTAGTCTGCTCTCCAAGAGAGCAGTTGCTCTGGTCTACCCAGCATCCCTTCCTTAGGGAAGCACTTCCTGATGTGCAGCTCCAGTGGGCAGCCCTGTGATCCAGACCCAGCCTATAACAGAACCCTCTCTCACAAGCAATAAAAGACGAGTCCAAGGATAGCACGTGACAGCTCTTTCTGTTGTGGATTTTAAGCTGGAGAGATGACACTTTGCGGGTGCTGGAGGCCATCTTTGGACAGATGAGTAGGGTGGAAAGAGAGAAAATTCTGGAATCGGTGAGCCCGTTCTCTAGAAGACTCTAATTTCTGTGGTCTCTTCTTCCTTCCTGTGAGATACCTTAGCAGCCTTCCGAGTTGAATGAGCCAATAAATTTCCCCTCTGTGCTCATCTGGTTTGAGTTGGATTTCTGTCTCTTGCAACCAAAAGAGTCATAATATAAAGGACTAAAAGTTTAAATCACTGCCTTGACCTCTCCCGGAAGGTGCCTGCCTGAGCTGAATGTATTTCCCTCTCTTACAAAGTACTGAGTTTCTTTTATACCCAATAAACCTGTCGTCTTGCTAGTTTGAATCATCTCCTGATTTTAATCCATTTCTTTCTTTTTCACGGCCCACCTAGCCCGGACTTCAGGCCAATGTGATTACCCTCTAACTGCAGTAACTCAGTCTGTCTTTGGGAAGACAGCGACATACCCTGTTTGCTCATAAACAGCAAAGTGTTCAAGCACCGCAACGTGAACTGATATTAAGTGGTCACCTTGGTACCACGATGCACACTGCCATTGCTTCAAGCAGTGGTTCGCAAGATAGTGGTACATTCAGATCACCTGAAGAGATTTTCAAACACCAATGCCAAGGTCTTGCCCCAGAGATTCTGTTTTAATTGGCCTGGGGAAGGGCCTGGGCATCCGTATTTTTCAGAATTCTCCCAACCAAGGTTAAGTCAGCCAAGATTAAGTTTCAATGACTAAAAATACATTTATACCTGTTTTTAATGATTTTTATGTTTGATTCAACTAGAATAACTTGTGCTCTGACTATGCCTTGGGGTGGAGTTGGAAAAGGCATGGACGTTTTAAGCCTGTGTAACTCTCCCTCAGTATGTCCTGGGGTGTGCCGAAATTCTTTAAAGCACAGTGAACATCTCCAAGGATATGATGAGAATGATCAAAGGCCCTGTTCTTTTTTTTTTTTTAAGATTTTATTTAATTATTTATTTGAGAGAGAGAGAGCACAAGCAGGGGGAGCAGCTGGCAGAGGGAGAGGGAGAAGCAGACTCCCCACTGAGCAGGGAGCCTGATGTGGGTGGGGCTCGATCCCAGAATCCTGGGATCATGACTTGAGCTGAAGGCAGACGCTTAACCGACTGAGCTACCCGGAGCCCCATCAAAGACCCTGTTCTTAACATCACTTACACATTGGCCCTGTGTTCTGTGGCCTCATGGGAACCCACTTTCTGTGCAAGTGTGCATATCTATTGTGTGTATATATATTATATATATATATATGTGTGTGTGTGTGTATATATATATATGTATATATATATTATATATATACATATATATATATAATATCATTCAACTTCTGATAGACTCATATAAAAAAAAAATCAAACACTCGGGGCGCCTCGGTGGCACAGTCAGTTAAGTATTCGACTCTCAGTTTCAGCTCAGGTCTTGATCTCAGGCTCTGCACTAAGCACAGAGTCTGTTTAAGACTCTTTCTCCCTCTGCCTCTGCCCACCCCCACTCTAAAATAAATGAATCGATCTCCTTTTTTAAAAAAAATCAAATACTTGACCTTCTGACAAAAGGGTCATTTTGGTTAACAGAGATGATCGTATAACCCACCAATGTGGCATATATATTAGTTTGCTAGGGCTGTGGTTAAGAAAGGACCGCAAACCGAAACTGGCACACAGACACAGGCACGCCCAGAAAGCTCCATGTGCACATGAAGGCAGAGGTGGGGGTGATGCTTCTAGAAGCCCGGGAACACCAGAGGCTGCCAGCAAACCAGCCACAAGAAACTCAGAAGGGTCGTGGGACACTCTTCTTCCCAGCCCCTAGAAGGAACCCATCTGGCTACCACCGCGCTCTCGGACTTCTCGTGTCCAGAACTATGAGATAGTTAGTTCCTGTGGTTTAAGCCACCCAGTAGGTGGTACTTGGTTATGCTAGCCCTAGGAAACAAACATTGTCCCTTGCAGGAAAGAAAAGTCTGTGATTCTGTAATCATTCACCTTTGGTGCTGTCGGGGGGAGGAGCAGGGGGGAAGACCCAGAAGTCTGAATAACCTGCAAATAGTAGGTTAAAGGGTCATTGCTGATCTTTACGCAACACATGAAGTTTATTACTAGCTGCCTTTTGAAGACAAAAGAAGAGGAACAAAAACCAACACCTTCCTTTCTCCTAGCCTAGAAAAGAAATCCCAAAAGCCCAGCTGCTGGGACATTATAGAAGTCAGTTAGAAAATTATAATTTTTACAGCAAAAACATATTTCTATTGTTTTTCAGAAACAGGTACTTACAGAAGCTTCGGTAGCAAACCATGAAATACTCCAAACAACCAGTACATCTGTCAAATCCTACTGCTTTCTTGGTTGGGGGCATTTGGCATGCACACACTTGTAAAAATCCCAGTAAACTGTCTAATGAGTGATGTCAGAAAACCTCAAGTTGCCCGTTTCTGAGACTGCATGTCACTGGCTCATTTCAGAACCTTCTTCACAGAAGCTGGTCCTCCCGTGGTTCTCTGGAGTAAGATTATGAACACATCCCGTCCCGTTGCAATACAACACTCATTCAAAGAAATGAAGAGAGGCTAGAATGCATCTTGCTGGAGGATCCTGCAGACTCTTCTCAGAAACTGAACCCACCATCTGACTTGTTACCACATCTTCTCAACTTTCATTTCATGACTTTTTTCTTTCCACCATTTTCCCTCCTGGCTTTAATATCCAACTTTTTCTCATAAATATCTCAAGCTCATACTTCTGTCCAGGGTGCTTTCAGTTCTTTGAGGGAAATATTCTTTTAGAAATTGGCCCAAAGTGAAGAATGGAGAATAGAAGATTAAATTTACTAAGCTTGACAAGGTATATTTGCTCCTTTGATTCAACAGAAGAACCTTGACTTGAGTTAAATCCTCCAATGATTTGCTTTGTGACTTTGGGGAAATTTCTTCAATGCCTTGTTCTTCAGTTCCCTTCACTTTAAGGGAAATAGCCCCAACATCTCACAACAGTGGAAGGGTCAATGAACACATGAACTAACCCATTGTCCTGACCCAATTAAACAATGATGGTCAATTCTTGTACTTTTGCTGGAGCCGATGGGAAAGTGGTGCTCTCTTCCCACGCAGGTGACAACTGCTGGGTGGCCAGGTAAACACTACGGAGGAAGAGCCTGCCAGAGAACGAAAAAACACAAGGAAAATCAGAGGTGAGAAATGGAGAGAGGTAGATTCCTAATAACGCCATAGAGGCATCCATGCCTGCTCTACACCGGATAGACCTCTCGTCTTCAAGGTCACGGGAGCCAAAAGCATTTTTATGCCTACTCCATTTGCATTGGGTTTCTGTCACTGGCCACTAAAAGAGTCCTAATAAATATACACAATCCTATTAGTGAGAAAAAGAGTAATTAGATCAAAGATGACTTTCTTTTCTAGTCTTTACAACGATGTGTCCATTCTAAAAAGGTCCTAGAAGCCGTCACAGGAAGGAAAGGGAGGGGATTAAACTTCCTCTGAATAGCCCAAGGGCCAGCAGCTGGAAGAAGCATATCTGGGGTCAAGGTAAAGAACACCTTTCCGCCGTTCGGAGCTTATAAAACATCCTGAATATGTTCCGCATATTGTGTCTAACTTTCTTCCAACCTCACTGCCACTGCACCAGCCCCATTCATCTCAGCTCCCATCTAAACTACTACCAGAGCCTCCTAAAGTCATCTGTGCACTCAGCAGGTGTTCATCAAGTCTCTATTCTGCACTAGGCATGATTCTAGATGCTGAGGACTCAGTAGGGAGCAGAAGGGACAAAAATCCCTGCCCTAAAGGAGTCCCCATTCTGGACAGGGGAAACAAACAACATACCAATACGATATACAGCATGACAGACGGTGCTAGGTACTAGATGGGAAAGGAGAGGGGCTGGGCTGCAACAGAAACAGAGGGATCCGTGAGGCCCTCACTGAAAAAGAAATGCTAGAGCTAAGACCAGAGGAGATAAGGTAGGGAATGAAGCAGATATTTGGGGAAAGAACACTTTGAGTAGAAGAAAGATTGAGAGTAAGAATCTGGAGGCAGGACATTAGGGCCTCTTCAAGACCAGTGCGGCTGGAGTGGCGTGAGGGAGGGAGAGAGTAGAAGGAATGAGGTCCAAGGAGCAGGATATGGTTATAGATCATGAGGGGCCTTAAGTAGGCAAATGCATAGACTCTGGATTTTTCTCTATGGAGGAGAAAGACAATAACGGGCAGTGGAGAGACATGGTTATATTTTAAAAGGGTCACTCAATCATTGTTTGGAAATGCTGCTGCCAATATGATTCTCTACAGTCCACTGTCCACAGTGCAGAATGAATCCTTTTAAAACATCATATAGTGACCCAGCAATCCAGTCCTGGATATTTACTCCCCCAAAATAAAATTTATATCCACGTAAACACCTGTACACCACTTCTCAGAGCAGCTTTGTTTGTAATAGTCCCATACTGAAAACAATCAGAATGTCCTACAATAGGTGAATGGTTAAACAAACCGTGAAACACCCACAGTATGAAGTACGACTCAGCAATGAAAAGGAACAAACTCTTGATACATACAACACGAACAGATCTCAAGGCCATTAAACTAGGTGGAAAATCTCAAAAAATCACATATTGTAGGATCCCACTTCTATAACTACAATTACATAAAATGTACCCTTTGGAAGAAATGGATGGAGGGTACCCAGGACCTCTCTGTACGATCTTTGCAACTTCCCACAAATCTGCAATTACTGCCGAACTAAAAGGTTTAAAAAAAAAAAAAAAAGCATTGTAGAAAAGAAATTGTCTTCTGGTGAAAAATTATGCACTGTCTCCATATAGCAGACCCTTCCAAGTTACCTGATTCTATTCGTTCATTGTCTCTGAACTATTTTTACAACTTTGAAAGTTTAGGTAACTGAAATACATGCAAAGTGTCCTGTCTGGTAAAAGTTCCCTTCCCCCCTCACCTGCGCCTCCCCATGGAAAAACCAGCTCATCCATGGGCAAACCATTTACACATTCAACATTCCTTTATTCCATATCAATTTATGCTTTTTTTACTTTTCCTTTGAATACTATGAAGGCATTGAACAAGCTAAATAAAATCGTTAACATCTGTTCATTTTTTTGCGTACATATGAGAGTCATAATTTTACCTTTTCTGAAAATTATCTTTTAAGAGCATCAATCAGGTCGTGTCACTCCCCAGCTTCACTCACTTCCAAGCTTCCCATGGCATTTCAAATGAACGCCAACATTTTCCAAGGTGTACAAAACACAGCATGCGCCAGGCCCCGCCTGCCCCAGGGCCTCATCTCCTCACTCTGCCCCTTGCCCGGACACTCCGAGTACTTGCCCTTGCTTCAGCTCCCTGAGAACATCAAACGAGTTCCCATCTTACAGCTCCTGCACCTGAGGGGCCTGTTGTCCCTCAGCCTGGCGTGCTCTTCCCACGGAAGGCTCTTTCTCACCAGGAAACTCCCAGCTCAACTGGTCCATCTCAGAGAGATCTTCTCAAACCATTCTCTCAAAAGTAACATCCCCACCCCATTTTTTTCATCATAGTTATTTCTATCCGAAATATGGCCAATAATAGTATTATGTATTAGGTATGTTTTATGTATTTTATGTATTGCATTAATATAATGTTAGCCATATAAGTACATAAATATAATGTACTTACTTATTTTATTATGTGAATGTAATATATTGTTTGGTTAGTTTCCAGCTTATTTATTACCTGCCCACCCCAATTCTATAATAGTAGGATCTTGGAATCTGCTTCCATTATATCCCCCGATGCTTAGAAAGGTACCTAGCACACAGTAGGCACTCAATAACTATTTGTTCAATAAATCCTTGGGTGAGAGGCAACTGTCTGGCTCAGTTGGTAGAGAATGCAATCTCGGGGTCGTGAGTTCAAGCCCCAAGTTGGGCATAGAGCTTACTTAAAAAAACCAACCAACCAACAAACAAATCCTTGGGTGAATGATGCTTCCGGAAGTAGTGAGGTCCCCAGCACTGTTAGTATTTAGGCATGGTTCATACAACCACTTAGCAATATCATAGAAAAGCTATAGGCATGGGCTCAGTCACCAGAATAAAAGCCCATGAAGGTGTCTTCTAGTACTACCAGTCTATGATTCTGTGGCTACCACACCCTCTCTGTCATGCAGTGGGGAAAGCAAAGGAGTATTCCTCAGCTCTTTCCCACCAAATGATGGTATGCACACTTCTGTTCCTGCTGCAATATCATCTCAGCATTAAAATGTTGAAGCTAATCAGACATTTAATTTCAAAGTGGAAGGTCATTATCTTGTCACAAAATTTTATTCCAATTACTTTTTTTCTATTATACGAAATGAATTAAAAGTAGCACAAAACATTGGGAGATCAAACAGTCAATCAGAAGCTCATTAAATATCATTGAAATTGGTGCAATAAAAAGCATTTCCCATGGCTGACTTATTATTTAAAAGCTATATTCTGGATGGCTCAAGGAATTGACATGCTGCCAATCAAAAATCGCCCTGTCCATAAATAGCCACTTGGCTTTAAAAAGTTTGCTACCTTTTTTTTTTTTGAGATAAGAGTAAATATCTAAAGAGATTTAAAGCATGGGTGTAATTACCATCCTATCAGCCCCCATGAGACCCTAAAGAGAAGATATCAGCAAAGTCACCATCTGATAATTTAGACGATAACTTACAGAAAGATGCTTACAAAGTGCTACCAGTGATTTTATAAACACTTCCATACATTACATTTATATACAATACTCAGCTAAGTACAATCCCAGGCAGGGATTAGTGGTCAGTTACAAGTTTAAAACTGAGTCCAACTCCACACTTGGAATAAATGCCCATTTTATTTTCTCAAGAGTGATTATTAAGCACTTCATTTTTCTATGGACCCAGATGTAGGTGACTGTTAGCATGAGGATATGAAGTTGATCGTTTCTAAATTTCTAATATTTCTCCACTAGGAGCCCTCCCTCCACCTTTTCTTTTAAAGCTAAACCACTAATTTTAGCATTTAGTTTTATAGAAATGACCACTTTTTGATGCATAGGATGGCAGGTCCTTTTAGGTGGTAAAATATAACAGCAGAAGTACTGATCCCAGTCTCTTAAGGTGTTTAAGTGGTGAGGATGATATAAACTAAAAATACGTAACCAAAAGAGAATGCTCTCAGGTATAGGAAATTACTTCTTCAGAAGAACTCAAAAATTTCTCCCCTCTAAGCCACCCCACATAAACACTGCCACTACCCCAATTTCTTTTCAAACGCCAGGACTTACTGGCAAATTATCTGGGAATAAAGTGGGAGGGAAACGTTTCAATGCAAAATTCAGAACTGCTTTATAGAAAGAAAAGTGTGGGGAGGTTTGTTATCATTTATTTCCTCCAGTATATCATTCAATTTCAGCTGTCTCACATCTCAGAAGAAGCTCCCCCATTTCTCACTTGCGTGCCTAAGAAACATCTCTCCGGCATCTCATTCTCTCTCCCTGTCTTTTACCAGCATTTCATTATTTCTTAACTGTCCCTCTCATGCTTGTCTCCCTTTTTCCTAGTGATCCACGTGTCCTCATTTAGCAGTTTTCAGAAGCCAGGGAGAAACGTTGCAAATAATGTTAAATATGATTAATATCTTGAATTCCTTGAAATATGACATGCATGAGTTACAATGAAACCTCTTTTATTTCCCCATGAAATGCTTCTGCATAATGAGAAAGAAAATGTCCTCTATGCCCTAATCAGCTCTGACAGTTCCTGGACTCCCAAATACTTTTATTTATGGCATTATTTATTTCATCTCTAATAAATGGAAGGGGGGGTACCCACAGCATGATCTGAGGAAGCTGCAGGAGAGAGGGAGACTATCCTGGGTGGAGGAACACAGAAGCTGAACCAGCGAAGAGAGAAGGCTTTGAAGGTATGGGGAGATATGGGAAATAAGAGGCGAAGGACCTGAACCCCCAGAAGAAAATGGGTCACTTTCCCAAGACTGAAAGGAAAACTCAGAAAAGGAACGTAACTTCAGAGTGGAGAGAGGAGGGTCATACCTCAAGGGGGGGATGCACCCAGGTTCTTAACCTGGAGAATGAAGACTGACAGGCTGGAAACCAATCCTGGGAGGGAGTATGCTGGCATAGGCGCCAGCCTAGGAGGGGGATGATTTGCTCCAAGGAGCCTCTGGGAGAAGCCAGGGCACTCCTCTAGATTTGAAGACATCTCTACTCCATGGGGAGCCTCCTCCAAACCACAGAAGCTCTTCTCTCATTCAAACAATTACTGGAATTGTGTGTCCTCCAGAAACACTGGCCTGGTGGCCCCAGAGGCCGTGAGGAGCTCGCTGGGCGATACAGGGAGCGAGCAATCGGGCCACCTTGGTTCTCACGTTTACGTATATATTAAATGACACAAGTGTCTAATCACCATCCCAAAGGGAGGTGTCAGGTCAGATTTCTCCCTCCATTGCAGTCTACGTGCTATGACAAGAAGCGAGGATATGAATTCAGATGATCTGGATGCATCTCTGCACTCGGCCACACACTCCTGAGTGTCTGGCTTTGGGCAATTACCTCGCGGAGCCTCGGTTTACTCATCTGTAGAATGGGGTAAATGATTCTGTTACATTCTGGGGGCCCCTACAGGAAATTAATAAAAATAATGTGAAAGTGCGAGAGCCCGTATGCTCTTGTGATCTGCACGAGCTCAAAGGTCATGTGCTGGGTGTGGGCAGACCCCGAGACGCGCAAACAACGCGCAGCGACCCTAGGTCAAGACCTTCAAGATGTTCTTTCCAAAAGATTGGGGGAGCAATTTCCGAGGGGCAGAACTGGCTGCAATACCTTCTCAAGGCACACACGCCCGGCGCCAACTACTACCCGCCTCTCCGTGCAACCCCGAGAGTTTGGGGTCACGTAGGGGGCGCCAGGAGCTCGTTTCCGAAGCCGAACCCCGCCCGCAACGGCAAAAGCTTCAAGTCCGCACCTGGGGCTCCAAAGTCTCGCGCTGGCCGGGACCTCGCCCTGTTTACCCGCGCGCCCTCGGGATCCGGCTTTTCCCTTCCCTCCCCCCGTCGGAGGCGCACACCCGGCGCGCGGACCCCACGGGCGGCGGTGGCGCCAGGCCCCGCCCCCGCCCCCATTATCATTAGCAGATATTACCCTAAACACTTGCTCTTTACCTCCTTTCTCCCTCCAGGCATTGGCGAGGCGGCCTGTCAATCAGCGTTCGGGCGGCAGCCCCCCGCGCGGGGGCTCAGCGATGCCAGCCTCAGCGACAGGCGGCAGTGGCGGCGGCGGCCCAGGCACAGGCACACACCCTCCCACACGCGCGCACTCGGGCAGAGCCGGCGGGCGGGAGGCGGAGGCACCCTCGGAGCCCGGCGCCCGGCGGGGAGGGGGCGTGCGACCGGAGACCGGCCCCGAGGCGCAGGATGGAGGAGGAGATGCAGCCGGCGGAGGAGGGGCCCAGCGTCCCCAAAATCTACAAGCAGCGCAGCCCCTACAGCGTCCTCAAGACGTTCCCCGGCAAGAGACCGGCGCTGGCCAAGCGCTACGACAGACCCACCCTGGTGGAGCTGCCGCACGTCCGGCCGCCGCCGCCGCCCCCGCCGCCCTTCGCGCCGCACGCCGCGGTCTCCATCAGCAGCAGCGAGCCGCCGCCGCCGCAGCAGCAGCAGCAGTTCCAGGCGCAGAGCTCCTACCCCCCCGGGCCCGGCCGGGCCGCCGCCGCCGCCGCCTCCGCCTCGTCGTCGTCTCCATCCTGCACGCCCGCCGCGTCCCAGGGCCACCTGAGGACTCCGGCGCCGCCGGCGGCGTCCCCCGCCGCCTCCTCATCCTCGTCCTTCGCCGCCGTCGTCAGGTATGGCCCGGGCCCGGCGGCCACCGCGGGCAGCAGCAGCGCGGGCAGCGACGGCGCCAGCCTGGAGCTCAGTGCAGGTACCAACTCCTGGGCGCAACTTTCCTTCCCGCCCGGCCGCGGGGAGGGGTGGGGGCTCGGGAACCAGAAGCTGGGCATGGCGGACACCCTTTCGCGCGCCGGGCCTGGCGGGAGGGGCGCGAGGGGAGAGGGGCGAGTGCAGTCCCGGCTGAGAGAGAGTCGGGGCGTCGGAGCGCAACCCTGAGGCCTCCACGCACGGGCAGCAACTTCTAGAGGATTCCCCGCCGCCGCCGCGTGCGGAGCTTCCGACGGCGCGCGCGCCTCCTAACAGGTGGCTCCGCGCTCGGATCCGGCGTGGCGCCCAGGAAGTGGGGCGGCGGCGGGCGGCGGCCGGCATCTTTCGGCCGAGGGGTCTGGGAGGCAGCCTCGGCGCCGAGGTCGCGCGCCGGACACCCCAGGGTGGCGGCCGCTGCCGCTCAGGGAGAGGCTAGCGCGGCTCTGGCGGCGCTCGGGGACGCCCTCCCTTTACCCTCGGCTGCTGCACTTTTTCCTTCCACTTCTTCCTTTCTCTCTCTTTCTTCGCTTGTTTTTCCTTCTTTCTCTTCTTCCTTACTTTCCGATCCTCTTTTTCCCCCACCTCTTTGATGCATTCTTACTCTGTCGCGGTCCACTCGGCTGGCTCTTGGGCTCTCTTTTCTTTTTCTGTGCGCTTGTGTTTCTCGTGCGCGCGCTGTCTCTGCTCTCTCTGCCCCTTTTTCCCCATCCACCCCAGAGTCCCAACCCGTGGGTGTAAGACAGCGGATTCCTCTGCACCAGCCAGGCGGGTGGACCTGGCGCTTGCCCCTGCGGCGCACTTTAGGGAGAGGGACGTCCTTCCCCTCCCCCCAACCCAGGGACACCCCTCCCCCGGGCGCTCGGGGCCCGCCGCCCGCGCCCCCGGCCGGGAGGGATGGGGCTGCACTGCGGGGTAGCGAGCCTCCCGAGCCTCTGGGCCCCAGACCTGAAGAAATGCTTGGTGGGAAGCACCCACCCCAGGGAACGAGGCTCCTCGCCGCCGGGAGCCTGCAGGAGGCCCCCTGGGAAAAGCCAGCTTTCCTTCGGGTTAGGCTCCGGGGAGGTGGGGTGGTGGAAAGGCCACAGCCCGAGGCCTGCGCCCAAGGGCACTCTGCGCTCCCTCAGGGCGCGGAGCCGCGTTTATCTCGCTTCTGAGAACTAAAAGTTCCTGCTCAAGCCTTTTATGGCATTTTAGAGCCCCCCCAAATGTGCATCAGTGGATCCAAGGCTTTTGTCCTAATGAAAATATGAGCATTGTCTGTAAATGAGTTATAGATGCCTGTGTTAATGTTATGTTGTTTGTCAATATTTTGACGCAGGAAGGATTGGTTTTGAGAAAGAAAATCTAATTACAGGTAATAGTGAAGACTTGTTTTGTCATATCTCTCACTGATTTGGAGATGTTTGAGGGCTTTGAGTGGGGTTCGTATGTAGGTATTCTTATTGTTTGTGGGGTGGCCTTTTTTTTGTTTTGTTTTTCCAGTTGCTTTTAAGCCGATATTCTGTTGTGTTTTTATATTCATTGTTAGGTTACTCACTCACTTCCATTTTGTCCATTATTTTTCTTCTGTGTTCTCCCTTTCTTAGTAAGGTTTGTGTTCTTTCTCTCTGGATGTGGAGTCTTATTTTCTTCTAATTCATGCCCATGTTTATTCTCTTGTTCTGCTTTATCTTTGTTTTATATGTTGTTTCTTCCCGGTTTGGGTTCTTTTCCCATTTTCTGTTTTGCCGACCCCTTTGCAGAACCTTAGTTCCACCATGTTCACTGGGGGTTCCCCCCCTTTTTATCTGCCTGTTCAGTCTTTCATCTCATCTTGCTTCCTCCTTTCAGTCTTTGCTGTCTTTCAACCTTTTACTTCCTTTTGTACACTATAAATCTGCCCCCTCATTTCCATTATCATCCATAGTTTTAACCTTGCTTTTCCTGCATTGTTTCTTTTTTCTACACCAGCCACTTGCTGTCCTTTCCATGCACCCTCCTACTCTGTCAGTGTCCTTGCTGTCTTTCGTTCACAAGGAGTTTGTGTGGTTTTTCCTTTTCACCTTGTTCTAAATGTTCTCTTTCAGTGTTTCTTCTTAATTTTGTCTCTGTCCCCAGGTGGAAATCACAACATCATTGCATCTGAAAGAGTGAAAGGGGGCTTTGTTTGATGCCCTCTCAAACTCCCTATATTTTTTATTTCCTTTTATTCTCAAGGTGCTGTTGCTCCCTTTTTTTCCTTTAAGGTCATAGAGAGGTAAGCTTGATAGCACCAAGGACAGGATGCCATGTGCTTGTTGGAAAGACGGGAATTGGATGATAAGTTTCTTCCATGCAGTGAGGAAAATGGTCTGGCAGCAAAAAATAAAAGAAGAAAAAAAAAGGCCATAGTACTAGACCTCATGAATTGTGGTCATAATATTAATCATTGATGGACAAAGCCATCTCTTAACAGGCACAGAGATGTGAGTGGCCATCAGAGGGACAGTCACCTGAAGTGCTGATTGGCTCTTTGAGGAACAGTGGTTCCACTTTGAACCAATGAGCATGTGTGCACAGACAGACACCATTTAAGCATATTGGGGAGGGAGCTGGGGAGGTGGTAAGTTGCTTGTTGCACCCTCACAAAAGTGTTATTGCAGCCTTTCCAGCTTGCTAGTAAACGGAAAGTAGTCAAGACAGCCATGTGATGAATCGAGTCAAGGATAGAAGAGATATAACTGAGTGTCCAGAGTAAATGCAATGAAAAGATGAAAAGGTTGAAGTGAATCTTATTTGCCATTAAGAGCCATAAACCATGGAGAGGAGAAATATGTGATTAAAAATAGATTTTTCAGCATTCTTATAAAATCTCATGAAGAGTATAATTTTCCTTAAAAGGGGTAATATACCATGGTTTTAAAAGCGTATTTTTCCTCTGTGGGAGGCTTAGAGTTAAAACCCACGTAGATCTTGATATGCAGCCTAAATTTGGCATCAGGAAATGGGAAATTGCATCTTTAAGCAGAGTACAATCAAAAATGAATTACAATAAATCCTATATAATTGCATAGGTCATTCTCTTTAATGAGATTTTATTAACCTGACTGTCAAGCTTTTGAGTCAGGCAGATATTTTATCTTCTTCAACTGATAAAAGTGTCAGCTATAAACCACCATATAAATATTCATAAATCTACACATCTGTGGCAGCCTATCAGCATCATTCTTTTGGACATTAAAAGCATTCTAATTACTTTCTGTCTAGCAGAGCTGAAATGCTGCCTGTTATAGTATGTGCTTGGCAGGCATGATTGCTTTTGTTTGCCATCACAAATAGCAGCGTCCTATTTTATATACCGATGGTCCAGAAAATATTCAGGGATTGACTGAGCAGGATGAATATTAGGAAGCACCATCTGGTTTTGATAGCACCGAGTATATTAACTCATCTGTTAATTTTTGACACATCATTGATTTATTTATTTAGAAAAATTGCATCCTGTTTTGCTGTGTTGATGTTTGCCATTATGAAAAAAAATTGGATGGCATTTTTTTTAAAAGACATAGTTCATTGATTTAAGACAAGGGTGACGCTCCCAAAGATGCTTTCATTTTCTAACTTCTATTTTCTATGCCGTGAAGTCCTCTCTTAAGAAGAAGTTGTATTAATGTTTTAAGGAAATGATCTATTTTGAACTGGCTGGAAATCCTTCTGGTAGATATAACGTATGGATACATGATAGTAGATCACAAAAAAATTTTTTCTGCTTCTGCATTTTTAATATTAATATATTTCACCCTTCACTGGGCTAAAATCAAAAGGTTACCACTAATCTCGGTGACTGTGATCTCCTTCATAGTAACAGAATACTCTTGGGTATATGCTGTGATGGGCAAATTCCATTCAAGGCTTTACTTACAAAGAAGGACATTAAAGTAAAGCGCCTGTGTTTGATTGCTGAGTTCCCATCCCTCTTCTTATTCACTTATCAGATTTGGGATGGATTAAACCACTTAAATTTAGAAGAATTTCTAGAAATGAATTTTTTAATTAAAAAAACAATCACGGGTTCAGATTTTGGAATCAGACTAGGCACAATTTGCAACACGATATTATCCCAACAGATTGCACAGTAGGGCAAAATAAATTACAAGTGGTCACTTTACAATGCTTCATGATTGTGATTTATTAACATTTTGCGGTGTTTAATTTTAGAGAAGTTAGGAACGAAGTAGGTAGTTTTAAAGCCCCTTGGTAAACTGTTGACTTTGTACTTCCTCCTATTGCTTGAGGAGAGCATTCTGTAACTAGGGGGAAAAAACAGTTTTAAAAAAATTCAAAATACATGTTCACACTTTGCTCAATTAAGAATCATGGGTCAGTGACCATTCAATTGTGTTCATATGAAAACAGAACTTTTCTCCATTTCTTAGCGATAATGGGCATTGCACAGTACTTGCATTTCTAATTATATTCTGTCTGGAAAGCTAAAGTATTGCTGGCTGCAATATGTAGTAAGTAGAAAGATGTGCTGTTTTCTGCCAAGTGTAATAGTAATATTTTTCATCATAGTCTTCCATGTATTGATGTTAAAACACTATTTAAATGTTTTAAGGTACCAAAAAGAGGGGAAATTCAACTTTAAGGTTTATGGTTGCTATTTTTGCATCTGTCAGTTCTTAGAACATATTCAGAATGAAGCATTTTTAAAAACTGAAGGCAAGAACTGTTTTATGGTTGTAGCTATTCTCTGATATTCTGAGAGTACTTTAATACATTATCTTCATAATGTAGTGTATTACATAATGATTTTTTTCTCATCATGTTACAAGTTTATCCTTCAATTAAGAAAACAAATCATGCTTGTCCCTAAGTCAGTTTTTTTCCTTAAAATCTATACCCTAATGTGATTTATCAATATGATGAAAGCTCCTGAGTGTGCTTTAGGACATTGAACAAATATATTCGAGCAACTCTTTATAGGCACTTCTGTTTTAGCCTTTCTTTTCATATTTTGTTCCTTTCATCAAGGTTATGTTAAAGGTGTACAGGATGTAAATCAATTGGGACTGTGCTGATTAAAATGCAAACAGTAAATACAACTTCAGGTCTAGAATGGGATTATAGGATTAAAATGAATGAAAACTGCTAGTGTGCTAGAATTGAAAATTCTCAATCAATATCATCCTTTGATTTTACTAATAAAAGAACAAAACCCAGAAGTGAAAGTGACAATGCAACATCTTAAGTCTTCCCACTTATATGGTTCAACTGTTTACTTTGTTTATTTGGTTTGGGTCAATGTAAAGAAATAATACCCAAATATCTGAGGTCTTTCCCCATTACGTTTTGTTTTAAATCATGGGCCCCATTCTTCCCTTCCACCTGGCAGGGGGCAGAGGCATCAATTCCAGTGTTTTGGTATAAAAAGTTACTTCCCATATCCACATCCCTTTCTCTCCCAGATAGCAAGTGGACTTTACCCTGGCTGCTGCTTCAGCGCGGTACCCAGCCCATCAGTCAATTTTAGCCTGAAACTATACCCGACATCTGGTTCTTTCTTCAGGAATCAAAAATCATTGTGTAAAAAACAGGCCTGTGCCTAATACTTGTGGAATTTAGGACAAGAGTACAAATGCAGGCCTACATACCATATATCTAAATAATTAACAATCTGTTAAATAAAATATGTTCCATTCACCTACCCTGATAAATACACCTTCTTAATGACCAGATTTGACTTTGGAGTTTTCAGCCAGCCCATGGCCTTCTCTCCCCACCCCCAGCTTCATCTTCCACTAGGAGGAACCTCACATACACAGGAATGGATGCCCCAGTCCAAACTTCCAGGCTCTGGCACCATGGTCTGTCTTTGGGAGAATGGCTCAGGGAAGAGTCCAACACAGGCCCTCGAAGCAGTTTGAGTAAGGAATTCCTGGATCTTGGGTACCTCACCATGGGGAGTGGGTGGGATGGAGGAGGATGGTTAGGGCAGGGGCCCTCCTGCCTGTGTCTAAGGGTAGTATTGTTCCTAAGAGCGGGAAAGCATTATGCCAGGAAGAAAATCGTCCTGTGCGCTCGCAGCCTGCCCAGAGTGCTCTTGCCACTCCAGCCAAGGAAATATGAAATGCTCTAAGATCTATTTATTTACAAGAGGCCCTGCCTGTTATATTCCGTAAATATCTTGTCCCCATAGAAGCCCTCAGGCATCTCACCATTTTTTATTTTTAAAGTTTATCCCCCCCCCCCTAAAAAATAGAGCTGATCAACATGTTCAAAGACAGCAGGTAGCTACATTTCTATCACAAATAGTTACTGGCATCTAAAATCCACAGTATTTTGTTTGTGGCCGTTATTCTGGGTAGGGAGAGAGGAAGGGAGAGGCATCCACCACCTCTTTGTAAGCCTGTATTTATAAATAGTCTGTTCTGGGTGGTGGTCAGGAAAGAAGAGAATGTACCTTGTGACATTTGCATTTAGGGTGAATTTTCAAGACCCTTAGACTGACAACATGAAAATATGTTTTCACAATTTGAGGGGTTTTTGTTTTTCTAAACTGATTGCTTTCCGTTGGTTTTTACTTTTCATTGATTGACAATTAATATGCTTTCGAATCCGTTTCTGTGAACTAACCACCGCTCTTGACACATGCCATTTTAAGAGACTTGGCAATCTAATGGAAGAGGCTCTAAGAAGAGGCACTACTGCTTTTCACATGATACTTATATAGATTGGCCTAAACATTGGCCTTGACAAGAAATCCAAGTTCACAGATAATGAAAAGAAAGCATAGTGAACACAGATGTCGGATAACACAGTTTTGCTTTCGGGCTCATCATCATGTGCCTTATAGGCCGCTCTTTGTTTTACCTTAGATGTCTAGTGAGCTCTTCAAAAGGACTTATCTTTCTTCTCCAGTTTGCATCTGGGAGCAACGTACTCTCGGCAGGGATTGTATCAGCTGATTAATAGCAAGGGCATGAAGGCACTCCAGAAATAGAAGTAATGATTGCTGTAAGCCCTCCTATCAATGAGGAATTGAGTCTGCAGTGGCTGGCTCGATTCATTAGAGTAAGGATATTAATGAAGCCAAAGGTGTGAGTTCAGACCTGTGCAGGCCAGTTAATGCCACAGCGAGGGAAATTTCTATACGGTGCCCAAAGTCACAGTCCAGACATTTCCCAGAGTGAGGGGGTGGGGGCAAGTCTGCAGGCACCCCTCTGGTCACAGAATGACAGGAAGCTAATGCATCCTACCCTGTCACCTCAGTTTGGGATGGAGAGTAGAAATACATATTTTTAACATTTTTGAATGTTAAGCTCAACATTGAGGACCTCACTTATCCCTTGTCTTTGGCTATCCGTCTCTGATGTGTCTTTTCATGTGTTTCAGAGAGTCGAATGATCTTGGATGCCTTTGCCCAGCAATGCAGTCGAGTTCTTAGTCTCTTAAATTGTGGAGGAAAGCTTCTGGACTCCAACCATTCCCAATCCATGATTTCTTGCGTAAAGCAGGAAGGCTCGAGTTATACTGAAAGACAAGAGCAGTGTCCCATTGGGAAAGGGGTCCACAGTCAGACCTCAGATAACGTAGACATAGACATGCAATATATGCAAAGGAAACAACAGACTTCTGCCTTTCTGAGGGTTTTCACTGACTCCCTACAAAATTACCTGCTCTCGGGGAGCTTCCCGACTCCAAACACCTCATCGGTCAGTGAGTACGGCCACCTGGCCGACGTGGATCCTCTGTCAGCCTCCCCCGTGCATACGCTAGGTGGCTGGACCTCCCCGGCGACCTCCGAATCCCACGGGCACCCATCCTCTTCTACACTGCCGGAGGAGGAGGAGGAGGAGGAAGAGGAAGGCTACTGTCCGAGATGCCAAGAGCTGGAGCAGGAGGTTATTTCGCTGCAACAAGAAAATGAAGAGCTCCGGCGGAAATTAGAGAGCATCCCAGGTACCGTGCCGTTTTCCTTGCAAGCCACCTGCAGATCCTTCCTTTCCGTTGTCTCAGCTCTGTGTGTGTGTACGAATGCATGTGTGTGGATGTATCTATTCTTCCGTTTGGGCCAACAAGGGAGAAAGGTTGGGGAAAATAGGCATGCCCACAGGGTGGCCTTCTCCTTCCAGTGCCAAACAGAAATTTCAGGATGAACTACTAGCCTTGTCCTGTCTATGTTTAAGTCGGGTATAGACCTAAAGATCACCGTCCTGTATATGTCTATCCATATAAAAGTGATTCCAGACTTCGGTGAAGATTGCAGTAGGCCCAGCGCCATGAGCCTGAGTTTTTGTCAAAAAGCGGCCCTCTTTTTTAAAAGTGGCTTTTGTATTTTTAAAGACTTCACTCTATGTGTTTTATTAGTAAGAGAGTAAGGTGGAATGATGCTTTCAGAGGGGGGATGTGAGTAGTACTGAACAAGTGGTCTCTTCTGTTCCGTTAATTTCTTGCCATTCTTAAGTTTCAATGGGCATAGTCTCTCTTTAGCATGCAGGCTCCCCCTTAAAGTTAATAAGCAACTGTAAACTGAAAGGAATAGATCAAAGACAGACCAGTAATTAAGCTGATCCCAAACTATTTGTGCCCCCTGGCAAAGCAGGCATTTCCTGCCTCTTAGAGACACTAGATTTGTGGAGTAGTAAAGTCATTTTTATGGCAAGATCTTCTTTGGGTTGCAAAGCCATTTTTTTACTATTTAAAAAGGTACCGATTTTGCTTATATCTTTGAATTCACTCCTGCATGTCTGTGACTTATAAAAGATAGTAAGATCAATAGCTAGAACAGTATCTTCAAACCCTTTTAAATGCAGCCCATTGATACAAATTTTTGAGCATGTATCCAATGTACACAATTATTGGTTAATTACATGCATGTCCTACTATACTAATATGTTCAAAATAAATATATAACACATTCAAATTTTTTAAGACAGATACAGAAATAAAAAGTTCATTCTTTTCCTAACTCCGTGTCTTTTGAAACACCCAATTTGGCAGCTGACTTTTTTAAAAAGAAGGAAATATTGAAGAATACTACCCACTTGTTTGTTAGCTCACATACGAAACAAAAACAAAAGCAAGTGTTAAGAATTGCCAAATCAGAAATTTATTTTCCTTCCGTCCTTTCATTTAAAAGCATTCGCCAAATAGACCTGAGGTTTGGTTCCCACTATGTTGGAATTAGATTTAGTGAAGTTGTGTTGTGGGGAAGAAGCAAGAGGTGAAGTAAATCCTTTCTCTCCCTTTGCAGTTGAGCTGTGGGGTTAAAGGTCGTGGTGTCTTCCCAAGCCAGGCAGGCAGCCAGTGCAGAAGACAGAACTCAGTGCAGCGGAACCAGAGCTCTACTGGGTTCTCCTAAGTCTGAGAGAGGGCTGCAGCTAACACGCTGTGGGATTTTACAGCTTTCACAGTTCCATAAATTATGGTTGATTAACTTGGAGTTTCATCCCCAAAGGAGTATTTTCCATCTTGCTCCCCATCCTCCTCTTTCCCTGGGGGAGAAAATAGTGTCCTGGAGATGAGCGAATTTTAGATACTTATATCAGCCATTCAGAACTGTGGCTAAGAGTTTCAGAGTGCAAGGACAGGTAACACAAATGTCCAGAGTAGTATTGTCTAAGTCCCAGTCCTAAATGCTTGTCCTTGGCAAATACCAAATAAATTTGGGATTTAGTCCTCCTCCCATTTCCGAATCTGTACCAGGTGAAATGTCTGTGTCACGGATAACTCATCTCTGACCTGCCGCTAATCACCGTCTCTGTTTCCCAGAAAGACAAAAATGCTGCAATTTCTTGAACCTTCTAGATGGTCCAATATTGAATGATACTTGAAATTAGGCTGTGATCACCATTGTTAGGGTTAACAGTCCAGCCCTGTTGATAGCCACCTCCATGAACTTGAGTCAGAAGCCATTTTGCATGGAGAACCATGATTACTGTAAATAATCCATCCTGAAACCCAGCTATATAAACAAAAATCAATTTGTCCAGGCGCCTGGGTGGCTCAGTTGGTTAAGTGTCTGCCTTCGACTCAGGTCATGATCTCAAGGTCCCAGGGTCGAGCCCCATGTCTGGCTCCCTGCTCAGCAGGGAGTCTGCTTCCCCCTCTCTCTCTGCCCCTCGTGCATGCACTCTTCTTCTCTCTCTCCCTCAAATAAATAAAATCTTTATAAAAAGAAAAAAAAAGAAAAAATCAGTTTGTCAGTTATGAACAGAAAAAAATTAGTGTAAAATTCAAGAAAGATTAGCTTATTTAAGGGGTGCCTGGGCGGCTCCGTCAGTTAAGTGTGTAACTCTTCATTTCGGCTCAGGTCATGATCCCAGGGTTGTGAGATTGAGTCCCATGTCAGGCTCTATGCTGGACGTGGAGTCTGCTTGAGGTTCTCTCTCTCCCCCGTTCCTCCTCCCCTTCCCCGTGTGCACACACACTCACTCTCTAAAAAAAAAAAAAAAGTTAGCTTATTTGTGATGACTTAACACATGTACTCATTACATAGGGACGCTGTAGCGTTGGCCATCCAGTTGATCGTGTCACTTACAATGAAAACCTGAAGCAAAAGAAGGCATCACTGTCCCTTTGCCCACACCGCCCAAACTCCCTCTTTGGCTAAACAACAAACCAGATTATGGGTGATCACCTCAGTGTGATCTGCCTTCGGCTCAGGTCATGATTTCAGGGTCCTGGGATCAAGCCCCACATCGGGCTCCCTGCTCAGTGGGGAGCCTGCTTCTCCCTCTCCCTCTGCATCTCCCCTTGCTTGTGCGCTCACGCTCTCTCTTTTTCTCTCAGTCTGTCAAATAAAATCTTTAAAATAAATAAAATAAGCAGGCCACAGAAGGAAATATTTTGATCAGGAATATGAAAAGTTGAGACATTATTAAAAAGGAAATGTTGGGAGACATCTCACTGGAGAGGGTGTCAGGTTAGAGCTGGCACACTTGTTTAGAAGGCTTAGGGTCAGCACGAGGCGAGAGAACTCATAAGGGAGGTTGGATATAAAATACCATATGCCATCTAATTTAAGACCTCGTTGAATGCAAGACGCACCGATTCTATATTCCACTAAGAAAGAAGAAGACGACACTGCGAAACATAATTGCCCCTTAGAATTCCCTTTGTACAAGCAAATATGAAAAAATGTGGGTCTTAGAATCATGATATATGGTAATTTTAGAAAATACCTTCCAAAGTAAGATAATTATGACCTGTTAAAAATACCTTGAGACATTCCAAGTGCCAAATATACAGAAATATACTACTGACATTCTTAAAGGACTTTCTACTTTTTAAAAAGCACGTTTATAATTTCTCAATTTATCTTCATAACTCTGAACAAGTATTAATTTTCCCAGTTTATAGGCAAAGAGGTTGAAAACAGGACAGGCAAAGTCTGTGGCAGAGCTAGAATTATAATCCAAGCCTCTTGATTCTAGATCTAGTTTATTACCCCTTTTCACCCTCAAAATACAGTCGATTCTCACAATTCATTGTAGTTACCTTCTATAAAGTCACGGTCGACACTGAATCCCAAAGTGTCCCCCCAGGGGAAATACAGAGCTGGGCTTCTGAGGATCTCAGGTCACATTTTTATCAACCGGTCAATGCACATTTATGTATGGTTTTGTTTAGAGAGACCTTATTTAATATATAGTGTTGTTGGATTGACACTGACCTCGCAGCCAGCAGCGCTGTAACTCCTGCTGAAGGAAGCTTATCTAAGACCTGTTGTCTCGCTGAGGCTCGTCACGGCCTTCCTGCGTCTAGGAGCACTAGACAGCCCTTCCGTTCTGCGTTCAGGGTCCCCTTGAAACAGCGAAATCACCAAAACACAAAACTATGAAAACGTGGCCCATGGAAAGAACACCTGCTACAGCGCGAGGGCTGAAACAAGCAGGCGCGGCGTTCCCTTGTTCCACCTCAGCGGAGTGTGTGCTTCGGGCCGCTGGGATTTTCGGTGACCCGCAGAAGTCCGCAGGTGCCTGCCAGAGCCCCACACGCGTGGGCCTGACAGTCACAAATACACGGCAGCAAGTTGGCAAATTGGAAAACGTGGAATCTGCAAATAATGAGGATCGACTGCACTCATTCGAGGGTACAAACCAGAAAACTCACCTTGGATCGTGCGGCTCTGACCCTGTCAGCCCACAGGGGTCATTTCCTAAGGATTTTAAAAGATAGATCAGGAATGTCAAGTTTGTGGGTAACTAATTTTGCAACAGCTAAAAGCCCTTGGAGGGAAAGCGGTGTGGCCGCGCTGGGGCCCTCTCTCCAGCCCCGCTCACACACGCCCACAAGTGCCTGTGGGGAAATGTTCAGGGCGGCTTCGGATCCTCAGAAGCATAGGGACCACCTGTAGTGTGGGGGTTCTAAACAGGAGGAAGACCCGTGAATATATTCTGAGTAAGAACTTGGAGCAAATGATAGGAAGAGGAGTACAGGATCGAGTTCTTTTCACTAGAAATTGGTAGAAGTCCGCACAACTCTTGCTGTGGCCATGAGATCGAGGGAGGTAGGGCAACGTGTGGTGAAAGAGAATGGGTTTGGATTTCTGCTTCTGCTATTTGTGATTTTTGGCAAGTCACTTAACCATTCTGAGCCTCAGTTTCTTCTGACCTCAGTGAGGTTAATAATACTGTTGGAAGTACTAAGTTCACCAGGTAGCATCTGAGTGCCTCCCAGGTCGGCCAGTAAGTGCTCAATAAATAGCAACTTTAAGGAACAGAGAGAGGGAAACTGTCCTGCGCCTAGTAATACGGAATTCTTAAGTGGTGTTCTTAGATTGTAAGTAGTCTTACCGTGTAAAGAGGTCAGCACGCAGGTAGCCAGGTTAGCCAGCTCAGATCCAGCCGTAACGCTTAACAATGTCACATCAGCCTCCTTCTGGACTCCACCTCTCAGATGCCTGTCACTTTGGGTTCCTCCTCTCCACTGTTTTCATCCGGGCCTATCTCAGCAATGACGTTTGCAGTAGCCGCTCACCTCCTCCCAGACTCCAGCCTCCCCACTGAAAAGCCCCAGATCAGCCGCTGCTGAAAAGCCTCTAAAGGCCTCACGTGGTCTATGAATTCCAGCACTGATCATGACACATGGGGCCCTTCACTACCTGAATGTTTTCCTGTCCGTTTTTGGAGATCTGAATCCCAGTTTCCGCCATATACCAAGTGTTCCAGCCCCAGGTGACAGTCGGTGATGCCTGAGCAGCCTGACACTGGCTTCTGGTCTTCCCTTACCTGCTGTTCCTTCCAATTCAAGAACGTGTTCTCCTCTCCGCGCTTGAGAAACTCCTACTCATCCTTCAGTACCCAATTCAGGGGCCACTCGCCTCTGTAACAAATTCTTCCCCCAGTTCCCAGAATTAACCACTCTCCATTGCACATCATGCCTACTTCTGTGAAAGTCCGTATCAGGGGAGGTCTTTGTATATTCGTTTTTACTCTTTCCATCTCTCCCGGGTGTCCTGATATGAGGAGAGGCAGGCCATGTAAGCTCTTTGAGGACAGAGATGAAACCACCTTCATCTGTGTGTCCCAAATCCGAGCCCAGTGTCGGGTATGTTGGGGCATCTCCACGTGTCAGTGAAATTACACGGAGACAGGACATGGTCCTAATCACAAGCATGACCGTGCCTCTGTAAGGCTGAGTACTGCAAGCTCATCGTTTCTTTCTACTTATTTACAGTTCAGGAGCTTACACTTCACAGACACGATGTGAAAAGGACACTTATGGAGGATATAAGCTTGCAGATGGTATGGTCATCAGAGGACAGTAAATAATTTCAGTCTCCGTCTAAAATCATAGGTGGTGTATTTTGTGAGTCTTTAAGAACAATGATACAGCAAAGTAGATTCAATAATGCTAGAGAAACTCTGATCAAGATTTTAATGCTCTGCAGTGAAAATTAGGTACTCAAGACCCAAGCATCCCTAACGTGGGAAGAACACCGAATTGGAGCAGTTTTCCTGGGAAGAGCTTTACTTAATAGCTGCAACAACAGTCAGTTAAGTGACCTCCAAGGAGTTCACTAGGCTCCTAGTCGTAAAATAAGGCTTGCTTACACCGGGCAGTATTTACTGGGTGCTTTCTGCTCTACAGGCGTTGTTTCAGTCCTCACAGTGAGTGTAATGCAGCAGGTAATTACCCCCCATTTTGCAGATGAGGTAACAGAGGCTAAGAGAGTTGAGTAACTTCCCAGAACCACAGAGTTCCTAGAGCCAGAGAAGTACATGGGGGAGAAAAAAGCACCCAGGAATTACTTTAGGACCCATTTCCACAACTTTTTGTCTTCTAGTTGATAACATATTAGACCCAGTCTGTGTGGATTTGGTGAACTTCACCCTGACCATGACGACATCCAGCCATCCAGGCGAGGGGCCCTGTTTGTTTTTGAGAGCAGTACCTTGGTCTAGAGTCTCAGATACGCAGTGGAGCATTTGTAACCGATTTCTCTCAGGCTTTACTGACACCAAAGATCTTACTAACTTTCTCACTCTACTCTTCCTAGGGTTCTCTGGTGCATTTTAAAATGCTATTACACGGGAGGGGGGGGTTATAATTACTGATAGGGTAGATACTGGGGACATTTGGGGTACCTTTATGTTCTCACTTCCCTTTAATAGAAGTTTTTACAGTGTTTGGTTCCTCGGGTACTGTCTCATTAAACCTGCTAGGTGTATCTGCCTTTCTTTGGCGGAATGCGTACATGGATAAATGAAACCCGCCCGGTGGGTCTGGGGTGGTAGCTTCTCCATCGGCAAGAGGGACTTGCTTGATATTTAGAATGCGCGTGAGGAGGCAATTGGATGTGGAGGCATCTGGGGCATAATTAGCTCCTCGAGGATCCCGCTGCTCTTTTGCTGGAAGCCCTGACCTCACTCTCTCTCCCTTGAAAGCCAGAGGACCAGTGTCTGCCCTGGCCTGCAGGAATCTTGCAGGAAGCACAGGCCCCTTGTTCCCTCTCTCCAGGGGCCCCGTGTGTTTACTAGGAAATCCCACAGCATGTCCACAGGACAGCAGGGCAAGAGAACAGGAGGTTTTCCGTGATTTTCTTCTCGGGGCCCAGAGCTTCTCCCAGAAGGCAGCATGGTGTGGCTGTGGGTCAGGGTACTATCTTTCCTTCCACTTTCTTCCCTCTTGAATAGATATAACTCTCTCTACTTTCCACACAGACTTTATTTTTTTTCTCCAAAAATGTTTCATTTGCCTCTACAGCTTCCCATGTATACATCTAGGCAACCCTCCGAAGAGCGCCAGTAGGGAGTGACGTTCCAAGTCTGTCCCCTCAGGGACATGCTCCAGCCCTGGGCCAGGTAGGGGCCTGGAGGCCTCTGCTTTGTGAGGGTCAGGGCAGGAGCGTGCCAGGGAAGGGCCAGGGAGGGGGTGACTCGGGGTCCCGTGCCACGCCCGGTGGCTGTTTCTGTTCTGTAACTCGCTAAATATGAGCTTTGTCTTGGCCTCCTGGCCATCATCCTTGTGCCCAGATATCAGCCTACAGGACCCACTTGCCCCTACAGCCAGTAAATGCATATGAAATTCCGTTGTCTTCCAACATCTGAATCAGCTGGCCTTGCTCATAGCTTAGCACTGCCGCCTAAATCCTGGGAGTGTAGAGAGTGGGAGAGCTGGCCTCCAGGCCTTCCCAGGGCTGTACCGACAACACTGAAGGTAATACAGAGCAAAGGAAGGCGAGGTGACAATTATGTCGATATTCTTCAGACAACTTTTAAATTGTTATTACACATGCCCACTGTAGAAATTTTTTAAAACTGGTTTTTACAAGGACTGTGGTAATAATAACTACCCTGATCCTACTGCTAAAATGTAATCGTTGTTTATTATTATTATTAACACTTTGGTCTATTTTTTTCCAATTTCTTTACATACGTAATTATTCATGACATGGTTGAGGTCGTGTTGAATATTCAGTTTTGTAAGCATTTTAATGCTTCATTTAAACATTTTTTTCATAAACATCTTTTTTTAAGATTTATTTATTTGAGAGAGAGTGTGTGCGCGCAAGCAGGGGCAGGGAGAGAGGGAGGGAGAGAATTCTCAAGCAGACTCCCTGCTGAGCACAGAGCCTGATGCGGGGCTCGATCTCTCAACCCTGAGATCATGACCTGAGCCGAAATCAAGAATCGCATGCTCAGGGGCGCCTGGGTGGCTCAGTCGTTAAGGGTCTGCCTTCGGCTCAGGGCGTGATCCCGGCGTTATGGGATCGAGCCCCACATCAGGCTCCTCTGCTGGGAGCCTGCTTCTTCCTCATCCACTCCCCCTGCCTGTGTTCCCTCTCTCGCTGGCTGTCTGTCTCTCTGTCAAGTAAATAAATAAAACCTTAAAAAAAAAAAAAAAATCACACACTCAACCAGCTGAGCCACCCAGGCGCCCCTTCATAAACTTCTTCATGACTATAAAATATGGGTAAGGGATCAAAAGAAGTTTCACTCAAATCCTACAAAAGACGTTTCATTCAAATCCTAATCAGTCGATGAGTATCTGTAAATTTTACTGAAACTTCCCAACTAAATCCAGAATACCACCTTGCACGTGTCACTTGGCGAAGCAGCGGCGTGTGGACGGCTGCATTTGGTTCTAAGCACAAGCCACGAAGGACAAGGCACTGCTGTTGCAAGCTTCACACTCAGCCCTGGGTGCAGGAGACCTAGACACAGCAGATAAATGGGGTCCCACAGGCCACAGAGCGAGTGAAAACGCAGAACTCAAGCAGCAGTTTCCTATCTCCATCAGCTTCTGCTTTTCCCCACAGTTGATGCCATTAACAGAAGATTCATTCTTGCTCTCTGTGGCTTCAGTAAAGTGGGTTAGACTTTTTTTTTCTAAATTTTTAAAATTTATATTCAATTAATTAACACATAATGTATTACTGGTTTCAGGGGTACAGGCCTGTGATTCATCGGTCTTATGGAACACCCAGTGCTCATGCAGTCCCCAATGCCCATCACCTAGTTGCCCCATCCCGCTACCCCTCTCCTCTCCAGCAACCCTCAGTTTGTTTCCTGAGATTGAGTCTCTTATGGTTTGTCTCCCTCTCTGATTTCGTCTTGTTTCATTTTTTTCCTCTCTTCCCCTGTGATACTCCACCTTGTTTCTCAATTTCCACATATTAGTGAGATCGCGCGATAATTGTCTTTCTCTGACTTATTTCACTTAGCATAATACTCTCTAGTTCCATCCACATCGTTGCAAATGGCAAGATTTCTTTTTTTGATGGCTACATAATATTCCTCTGTGTGTGTGTGTGTGTACACATGTACACACCACCTCTTCTTTATCCATTCCTCTGTCGATGGACATCTGGGCTCTTTCCATAGCTTGGCTACTGTGGACACTGCTGCTATAAACATTGGGGTACAGGTGCCCCTTCGGATCACTATATTTGTGTCTTTGGAGTAAATGTGGGTTAGACTTTTAATAGGCTGGTGAAATTAGAGGTATTTGACAGGTTTTATTGAACTTTGGTTTGACAAAAGGCCTGCTCCAAACTGATACATGTCTGCCTTCTTTTCGTTGACTTTGTGGTTGTTCAGCAAATGCTTCTCCAATTTGAAGACTGTATTCAAGGACTGTAAGACACAGGTCCAGAAGGATGGTTATTTAAGAAAATACTTTTTTTTTTTGGCAAAAAAACCTCCTAAGCTACTTTTACTTGTTATCATTCATATTCTTCAAAAGGAGGTTGATGTACGTTTTGATTTGTTACGTTACAATGTGATGTCACCTAAAAAATCCAAAGCTTTTAGCAGTGTGGATAAATATGGTTACTTTCTGTTTGCTATTTAAAAAAAAAAAAAAGTGGGAAAAACAAAGTGCAGAAGGCAGGCAGTGATACTTTAAATTTGGGGTTTAGGTTAAATATTTATTATTTTCTTTAATGTGACAAAAACAGTCTAAGAAAACCCACAGCTGAGACAGATAGTGGCAATAATTCCTATAAATTAGGTTATTAACTAAGCTACCAAGACCTTTAAAAGCAATTAGTTAATACTACTACTGAAAGGGCTCTAATATAAATCTTAAGATGTAGGAATTACTTATGCAGAGGTACAAAAAATGTCAAGGCTCCATGTTGGGTAAATATCTGTTCAGTTTTAATGTAATTATTCAATGAATCTATGAGATTAAGCCTCGGAAAATTAGTGCGACAGTTAACGAAAGACACAGTAACCAAATCTGCATTGGGCCGGGTTGGTAGGGGCTCCGGGCAGCTGTATGCACATGGGGAAGCAGGCTTACACTGCATGGCATTCCTGCCTCCTGCAGAACTAGGAATGAATCTGTTGTTTAAAACGAGCATTATCGATTTAAAGCTGGTGAAACATTATTTTGCGGTACCTTGATTTTTAAAAGCATCTTTGGGCGCTAATGTTACAACTTGAGTCAAAGAAAACACGATAATATCTCTTCATTGATCATTATCGTTGACCCAAATTCATCTTAGAGTGAGTATGACTTGAAAGTTTTCAGTGAATTGTGCTGAGCCCTAAAAATTCTCCCCAAACCATAGCATCTGTTCTGTATTTGCAAACTGAAATAACTACGGATGTCAAAAGAAAGAAGATGCTATTTCCTTTAGAAAATAAGTCTTTTTTTTTTTTAGAAGTTTACATCAAAACTCTTTTTAAACATTAGAGATTTTCATTTTCTTGTCACAGGGTAGCTCATCTGTAATCCTTGCGTTTCTTGCACGCAGTGCCCTGCCAGACCGTCTTGGATTACCTGAAGACAGTCCTGCAGCACCACAACCAGCTCCTGGTCCCTCAGCCCGCCGAGCAGCCCACCGAGGTAGGTTTCCAGCAGGAGGGTAGACGTGGTTCTGTTTGGAACTTCCCGAAGACGAAGCTTCCCGATAGTGTGGGCGGATACCCCAGAGCAGATTGGCTAGCAAGACACAGCCCTGACTCCCTGAGGCTTGTGGCTCTTCCTGCCTGTGCGTGGACACACCGGAGGAAGAGCGGCAGTATCCAGACCCAGCAGGACTCAGCGCTGCACGCAGAGAGGGGGAGATACAGAAACAGCGGTGCAGATAGCGGAGGCCAGGCTCGCGGCGTTCTTTTGGGAGAGGGGCTGAAATGGAGACACCGACCTGCCCTTCTCTGGCAGAGCCAGGGTTCCAGAAAGCCCCTTGCTCTCAGGCACCTCCCACACTGAGTGAGCTTCTCGAGTGTTAGGTGGACGTGTTCCAGACCCTGGGGCTCCAGAACGTTTCTTCCTCTGGACTAGAAGCAGCCACCGTCTCTTCCAAAGTGCAGGACAGATGGTCTGTTCTGCTGGGAAGGGTAGGTCCGTGGAAATATGGCACATTTTTACAAGATTCTCAAGGCTTAGTTTTGAATATGTGTTACTTTTTTCTTATGGATTTTGGAACCTAAATCCAGTAGAAGAAGCAATTGCTGGGGTTAGAAACGTCTTGGATCGATAACAGTAGATAAGTTCTTTTCACGTAGTTAAGTTTCCTTCACTCAGCAAGGTGAGCTGTTCATGCCGGTGGCGGTAGGCCCTGACCCTCTCTCTCCTATCTCGTCCTCACACATCCTTCGACACTCCCTGCGTCTAGTTAAAATCATCTCGAGGCTCCATGCTCGTGCGCACCGTGTCAGAGATCCAGCTGTGCCCCTGCCCTTGCCACCCTGACCCCAGGCCTCGCTGCTGAAGAAATACGAGAACACATTCCTTTCCACGTTTCAGCACGTAAGAGAGACCAGAGGGTGGAAAAGGTAGAGGCAGTCTTGTGCACATTGAAACTCTCACCTCTGGGTGTAGCGTGAGACCGTTTGGTGGGCACTCGCTTCCCCTGAAGCTTGGAGAAGCTACTTCAGAGAGCTCTGCTCCTTCCCTCCAGGCCCTATCCCTGGCCCCACCATGCTCCCTCCTGAGTTCAGCAAAAAAGTAAGTGATACCAAGTTGAACTCAATCCAGTGAATTTGACTTCTACCTTCCTGCACACCTGGCGCCCTCACCCAGGAAGCAGTGCCCCTCCCCCTGGCCGGCACCACCCATTCACATCTGTTCTTTCACCTCCGCTGCCCCCGCTTCTAGAACTCCAAGCCATCAGTCATTCCTTGTCTTGTGCATGGAGGTGCTGGGTCCGACACACTCAGGTCTCCCCACCCGAAAACAGGCCTGCTTTGATGCTCCCTCTGTCCCTCCATCATCATTTTTCTTTCTCCTTCCATCTCCAGCACAGCCTCTGTCAGCACATCACTCTGCTCCGAGATGCGTCTGGCTCCGTGAAGGGGGACACAGGTCTCATCCCACGCACGTCCCCAGTGCCTGTTGTTGAAGGCACTTCCAGAACAGTGACCTCATTTTTCTTAGGGATTAAACACTTGAAAGACTGGTCTGTGTTTGTTACTCCAGTCTTAGTTTCTCCTTGCTTTCTCCGCCCCCCAACCCCCACGGCTGCACCTCCACTGCCTCCCAGAGTCCTCTGCCTGTGGCCCTGGTGACTTTCCCAACTGTGCAGTTCGGGGGCACTTCCTCCAGCCCTGGTCCTCCCCAGGACCTCACCCTCGTCCTCCATGCTCTCTCTTGGCCTCAGTGTCAGGACTGCCTCCTGGCTCCCTGTCCTTTTCTTCTGTTGTAAGGAGTTTTGCATCCGCTGTTGTCCAGAGTGTCAGCCTTCATCCCCTTCCCTCACCGACCACTGCCCTTCTCCGCCCAGTTATGTGCTTTCTCTGAACACCAGCTACATGCAGGTTAACAAGTCCCAAATCGAGATCTAGGCTACCAGTCCCAACTCCCAGCCACAGTGCCCAACTGCCTGACCAACAGTGGAATGCCCTTGTAACCTCGAACTCGGCACGGCCTCTGAATACCCATCCCTACCCCAGTTTTTTCTCCAGAGAAATTTCTGAGGCATCACGGACTCCTCCTCCTTCCTGGTTCCTGACATCTTGGTAGTCTCTCCTCTCTCTACCTCCTTCCTCACACTTTGTACCTGGACTGTTAAATGGATTCTTCTTTCTCCACACTGGAAGGTTAATTTTCTAAATTAAATATTCAAAAGGAATGTCACATGCTTAAAATCCTTTCATTGCTCCCTAGAATAGGGTCCACATTTCTGAACTTGACATTTCTATTGTACAAAAAAAAAGCACTTCCGAAAGCCCACTTCCTCCAAGAAGCTGTCCCTGGTTGCCACACCTTCTCTGTGCTCACAGAGCACATTGTTCCTAACAGTAATTTAGAAGTTACTTAAATAGTAATGCATACATAGGTCTTCCATTTATTTGTGAGTCTGTGAATACATTAAATGAATGCTGTTCATTTTGGTTTTTTCAAAGTGACTCATAGATTAGTTTAATAACTTGTTGGTGGCTAATTGAAGAGAATATGCATTCAGAATTCTATAAAAACATAAAAATAGGGGACATATCTACATTTCCTCTAGATGGGAATATTTAAACTTTTATTACCCATCATCATCATTATTATGCTATTTTTACTGTCATTTCAGGCACATGGGCATTTTCTCAGTAGTATTGATCACATTTTATTTCTATTAACTACGCTAAAATAATGTGGTAAATCTCATCCATAACACAGAGAGCATTTGAGTTGTTTGAGGCTGTAAATGACTTTCTTCTTTCTTTTCCTTTTTCTTGAAGAAAATTACCTCCAAATGGCATTTCTACACTTAGGAGAGCTTCGTTTTATGGAGAGCTATTGAGCTCTTCTGTATAAGTGGATTCTTTTTAAGGATTCGAGAAAGCTCCTTCCTTAGGCTGTGAGCTCCGTCATCTCAGGCACCTCTCATCTTGAAACAGACTCAACTCTGGTCTTAGGGGCAAGCTCTGAATTCAGGGACCAGGTTCCCAGCTCTGCTTTTGCCTTGTGAGACCTTGAAAAGGATTTAACATCCTTGGCCAAACTGCTGTGGGAAGCCTGGCTTGCCCGATGAGCTCAGATACCCAAGGGAAAGCTATTTCTAAAACTTGCACAACATTAAGGGAGCCTGAGTGGCTCAGTCAGTTAAGCATCTGCCTTCAACTCAGGTCATGATCCCGGGGTCCTGGGATCAGCCCCCAAGTCAGGCTCCCTGCTCATCGGGGAGCCTGCTTCTCCCTCTGCCCCTCCCCCTGCTTGTGCGCACTCTCTCTCTTGTTCTCTCTTGCTCTCTCCCTCTCTCAAATAAATAAAATTTAAAAAAATACATGCACAACATTAAATAAATAGAAGGTTTAACAACCAGCTGCTCAGTCTCCTTTTCTAAGGCTAACAGGTGTACTTACAAGAACCATAACTGAGAGCGTGGTCTTAAATTAAGGATTGGCGGAAGCTCTCTCCCCAGTACCCACTTTATAATGGCCCCTCGTCTTTGTTGCTCTTCTTGAAGTTCTCTAACTTTGCCAATTAATATTCATCAGAAGCTCTTCAAAGGTCCCGGGGCCGCAGCCATTTAAAAAAAAGAGAGAAGGGAAAGAAAAAAGAACTGTTCATTGTAGCCGCCATTATCGAGTGTGTGCTTGGTGCCCCCCACGCTGGTGTCTACGGCAGTGGTCGTTCGACAAATGCTTACTGCGCCTACTGTGTGTCGGACGCTGTTCTCACGCTAAGCAGAGCATCAAGTAAAGCCGATTGAAAACCCCAGCCCTCGTGGGCTTATCTCCAGGTGGGGAGAGGGGTGGTTTCCTCACCACAGAGCTGCAAGCTGGGACCGTTCTCCTTACCTGGGCAGACAGGGCCACAGTGTAGATGTGAGTCACCTGGCAGAGGCCCGCGCCCGGCCCAGCTCTGCGGCAGCACCTGTGAGGGGCCGGGGCTGCCGGGAGCGTGGGGTCACTGGCTCAGGAGATGGTGACAGTTATTAATTTTCTCGTACAGAAATACTCTTGACACAATTTGTGGTCTGAGGCAACCAGCCCTGGATGCCAGCTTCCCCAGGCCCCACCCGGCTGTCCTGAGGACCGAGGGCTCAACGAGTCAGAACCCCCCTAACCCCTTCCTTCCCTGTGCGTGGGAAGCACAAGAATTCTCCTCCTTGCCGTCTACCTCCTCCTCCCTGCCGTGACCAGCTGTTCTTTATCTTTGGGAAGGACATCTCCATCTCATCTGAGAGTCACCTTGACTCCTCAGTGCCCCACAGCCTGGCTCACTGAATTGGTTGCCTGACTCCCTGGATTCCACATCTTTCCTCTTTGCTTCTCCATCTGGTCCACCACAGACTCCTGTCACCCACCCCCTACATGTGCACACCCTGACTCTCCCTTCCTGCCGGGAAACAGCAGCCTGGGCTGAGGGGCCCTTTGGAACCTCTGGGCTCTTGCCCGTCTTTTGACCATCAATAGCACCAGGGCCAAGCGCTGGTTTATGCCCCCATATACTCACATCTTAAACCCATGATAATTTAGTTCTTCCCATTTTACAAACAGGGAAGCTTTGGTTCAGCCAGTTGAAGTCACTTGCTCAAGAAACACAAATCCCGGAACCAAGATTCAGTTCAAACTGTTCTAAATTCAAAGCACAAACCACGCACCTCAACTGCGTCCCTTAAGGAAACTGAGTCACATACTGCTAGTTGAAGGAAGTAGGAACACCGCGGTGATGCCTTCTCATGGGTGTGACTCCACGACCGCTCCAGAGCACAGGCTGGCTGCCTCTTTCCTGTTGGCTCCTGGGCCACTTGCCCTTTTCAGGGCTTCAACGACAGCACTTTTTGAAATAGAACCCTATCAGACCCAAACAGTGCCAAATTTATCACCTGTAGTAAATTTGCAGAGTTGTAAAACTGAATGAGTTTTCCTTCTTTATTTTGTACACCTTAATTACTGGGGAAGGAGTACATTAAAACCACGATCATGGGTTAATTAATTTGTCCTGGACTGTAGAATTTTATGGACGACTGGAACTAAAGTAATGGTTGTGTAGGTGGAATTGACTAAACCTGGCTTATAAATGTTACAGAAATTCCTGTAATTAGTCCCACTGCAGCTGTTGAGCCTGGGAATTTTATAGCAGACATAAATTAAGAAGATGAAAAGGAAGAAAAATTTTGAGTTGACATAATGGCATTTGCAGAAGCTATCATTTGAGGAAACCTGGTTTGCATTATTATTATTAATGGTGATTTTTGGGGGGTTTCACAATTCTCCCCTTTTCGAATTCACTTTTTAATGCCGTTTCCACGGTTAGGCAATGGCTATCAGGTGTTAGGTGAATTAAACACACGTAGTACCTTACAAAAATAGACCACCAGCATCATTTCTAAAAATACTCAACCGCCAACCAGAGGATGAAGAGACCTGTTTGATCACACTCTTCAAAGTCATTTTTGCATATTTTAATAGATTGAAAGGGAAAGTTACGGGCTATATTTAAATAGTGTTCCCTGTCATTGGATCTTGACACATTTTAACCTACCTGTTAAAATGCAAGTTATAAATAGCTCCTCTTTCAAAGGTGTTCATTATACCTCATTGGCTCTTGTTATAGAAAATGCAAATGTAATTTGAAAAGTGCCCGTTCTGAGTGCGCGCAATTACCCGTGCTCTTCAGTACCTGGGTCATTGTCCGCAGAGCCACTCGGTTACAAAGCATGTTTGCCTTTGACATGGAGATCGCCTTCGCGGCTGGCCGGCGGCTGGCTCAGTAGGTAACGAGAAAATACTTGGCTTTTCCAGGGAAGCAAGCAGCTGTTGAACAACTATCCTGTCTACATAACGAGCAAACAGTGGGACGAGGCTGTAAATTCTTCGAAGAAAGACGGGAGACGGCTCCTTCGATACCTCATCAGATTTGTTTTCACAACCGATGAGCTTAAGTACTCATGCGGCCTTGGGAAAAGGAAAAGGTCAGTGCAGTCAGGAGAGACAGGTCCTGAAAGACGCCCTCTGGATCCAGTTAAAGTAACATGCCTCCGAGGTACCGCATCCTTCCGCTCAGTGTCACCATCTGTGATCTCATTTCACCGCATTGGCTGTGGCTCCCCCGTGCAAGTGTTCAGCCTTTACTGTATTTTATAGGCTTCATGTGGCCCATCTACTTGGTATCGAGAAGTTCCTTAAAATTCTTCGTTTGCTTTAGTCTTGGCGTTCTCACTTAATGGCCCATAAGCATTGCATAGCACCTCATGTTTCACGCTTTAAATTCAGATTTTCTTTGCTGCCACAGAAGGCTACCTCCAGCAAAACTGGAGCATGGGGAAATGCACAGAGGAAGGGAAGATGCAGAATTTTTTAAAAATTAGGAAAATGAGATATCCCATTTCCATCTGCAGCCTGTGCCGCCCTCTCCCCGCCACCCCAGCTACTTTCTCCAGAGGACTTGCCCCCAACTGCTTAAATTTATTTAGAGTTAATTTTCCTTAAAATTGGGGTGCCTAAAGTATTTGTTGCCCAGTCAAACTTTATTCTGTTAGTTTTTTTAAAGTCTCTATATTAAAAACATTGCTTCAGTAGTAACCATTTCCTCAGGATTAAGAGCTGCTTACTTTGCAGCCGATCCACACTATGGTAGGGCCGGGCAGAGGATGAGAAGGAGGAGTCAAGAGGTGTATAGTTGATTCAGCAGGTGCAAGTAAACACAGACTTAGACAAGTAGAAGCATTCTAGTGCCAACAGGAACACTGTTCACACCTGAAAAATTGATACCCAAAAGCTCAAGTATTAACCTGTATAGTTCAATAGTAATTTTAGTGGTTGGAAAAACTTATTAGTAATTTACTCCAGACAGGGATCAAAATATTTCCTGGCAAGGAGGTCACAGTGAAGAGACGTTATTACTGATAAGGCCTTGGTGTACAGAAGGGACACTCCAGCTCCCCTCCTGGGATGCCCACAGTGTTCTACATTAGTGTGCCTGAGGCACATGGAGATTTTGTTACAGCGGGAATTCCTCGGGCCCACCCCAAGCTTCCGATTTAGCAGGTGTGGAGTGGGAATGGGAGAGGCATGCATTGCTGCTCGGCACAACCACCCCCAGGTGATTCTCGTGCAGGTGGCCCATGCCTGAGAAAACCACCTGGAATGAAAACACCTGTAACAACTAGGCACAGGTGCGCCAAGCACCCCCTGTTGGCCAGTCTGAAAATTCCACTTACTCAGAGTGGGTGATAGAAAATTCCAGGGCCTGTCTTAGCAAACTAGCCATAGTTTCCTTTATTCCTCAACATCATCAGAGCTGACAGAGTTACTCACCAGGAGTAACAGAGGCGTTTGTGAGCTTGGGGCTCTCCTGGGAACACTGTACTCCAAGAAGTTGCCCTGGGGCCTATAAGGGGGAGTCAGGACAAGGGGCCTCACATTGTATCCCTTCCCAGAAATTCTTATTCAACATTTTACATTCTAAGCAGCAAGTGAGTGAAACTGAGGCATTAGCATACATCCCAAAGCCCTCGTGCCTTGCCCTGAGAACGTTGCCTGACCCTCTGTGACACTGACACAGTCCAGGTTGGCTAAACAGAATCCATATCCTCCAGCTCATGCCTCACCTGGCGCTACACCCACAGGCTTCTACCCTGCCGTGGGGCGGAGAAGACAGAGGCAAACAACGGTGATTGTGTCAGGGGCAGCTGATCAGAACAGTTACATGCTTGTCCCAAAAGCTGAACTCCTTGGGCCTTCCTGTGACCCAGATGAGATTCCTTTCATAAAGGCTTAGACCTGGTGACTCCCGGGGTGGATGTCCGTGTTGGGTGAGCAAGATTAGAACAGCCAAGGAAACCTTGGACCACTGGACACTTTAGTGATGGAAAACAGGGTGCTCTGGAATGGAACCAAACCCCAGCTGACCGCTCCTGAAGGTGGTTTGACCCTAGAGGGAAGAGGGCCTGTGAAGATGCGTCCTGTCTGTGTAACAGAATGAGCTTTTAGTAGTCTTTACTGATATTCGAGAAAGTCCTGTCTCCACAGTGGACACCGAGGAGAGAGTGGAGGTTGACAGGTGTCACAGAGCAGCACACTCTCAGAGCCACAGGGTCACAACGCCCCATCCATTAGCCTTTATTTCCTTGTGTTGATACGAGTGGGGGATCTAGATGGAGACGGAAACTACAAAAGTTATTGGATATTTACTGGTTACAGTAGGGATGCGAGGGGCACAGAAGAGGACTAGGGAGTTAGCCTCCAGTGGTTCCCAGGCCTGCACCCTAGACTACGCCGTCTGATCTGGCAGTTTTGCAGGATGAGTTGCTGAATAAACACTGCTCTTTCCCTTGAGTAAGGCAGCCGGGGCTGGGACTCTCCCCTCAGGCACAGAACTGGAGGGGATGCCTGCTTCTCTGCTAAGCTAGAGCCTGTACTGAGATGGGCACAGTTCAGTTCCTGAGATTTGGGGGGTCCAAATACTTGCAAAGCATCAGCTACTCCTAAGGGCAAATAGGGCCAGGATTTCACACAGTCATTTCAGACAAATCCAGTCCTACAACCAGACCTGTTGTAGAGGGTGCAATGTTGGAGAAGAAACGGTGTGTAAATGACAGTCACCTTGGACTTTCAGTCAGCTGTGCAAAAATAACAGAGTTTGACTTAGAACTTTTTCCAAAATGCTCACTTCAGTTTACAAGTGTCCATATTAAAATAGCCAGGTAGGAGTTACGTATGTGCCCCGAGCCCCTGAGAAAACTGAAGAAAGGATGGTGTGAGCTCAACCCACAGGGAGGCCGAGTCTGTTTCATTGGAGTCTTAGTTACTTTTTATACATTCACCCTTGTAGGCATGCTGATTGCCTTCTGGTGAAATTAAATATTTAGAGGAAATCTCATTTAAGAAATATTTGTCAGTACATGTATGGCTACCCCAATTAGAGAAATACGTATGACCTGTAATACACGTTAAGAACGTGGAAACCTCTTCTGAACTAAAATTCAGGCAGTTTCTCAGCCGTTGAGATTTTGTTATCCCATTGCACTTAATCTGCAGATTAGTGGCTGGTTAAAGATTACCATGCTAATGATACTTGCTGTTTCCGGAAATAGAGAACATGCTAAAACCGTGAGCAGATACCGACGTAGGTTTGAAATGTAGTCCGTAACTTTTACTAAGCACGGTGTATAGTACATCTTCCAGATCAGATTGACCCTTCATTTCAGTAGCAGATGTTCCATAGGAGGATCACCTTCTCACTTGATGTGTTTTTACTTTTGCGCATGAGTAGAAGACTACATGTAATTAGTTGAGTCTAAGAAGTGACATCATCATAGCATTACATCGGATTGCCCATACAGCTTTTCTTATAGAGCTTCTGTAAATGTGTAAGCAGCCTGTCCATCATCTTCTGCAAAAACCAGCTGTTTTTCTCTCTCTTTATTGTTGTGTATATTCCCACAGAATTCATTAGGATGCACTGTACCTCCAACCCTGACTGGTGGATGCCCTCGGAGGAGCAAATAAACAAAGTGTTCAGCGACGCCGTGGGGCACGCCCGGCAGGGGCGGGCAGTGGGGACTTTCCTGCACAACGGCGGCTCGTTTTATGAAGGGATCGATCACCAGGCTTCCCAGGATGAGGTCTTCAATAAAAATTCCCAGGATGGGTCTGGGGATTAGTGGACAGAATTTTGACACTGTAGCAGCTGGTCCTCTCAAGAGTTCCAGTTGTCAGTGTCCTGTTACCATCACCTGAGAGTCCAAAGCACGTCTTTCTGCCAGACTTGACACATATCAAACCTTAAGTCTCTTGACCTACTGCCACAATTCCCAAATAGAAATCCATTTTAGGGTTGTTTGGGAAGTCTATGGAACCTACAACAGGCTTTCAGGATATTATAAAAAGGAAAAAAACCACAATTGAATTGATTCCTAGCTAGACAGTGAGGGTGAAAACAGTAGGTGAGCTGCCGGTCACCTGTCTGAAACGTCATGTAAGCTCTGCTTCCTGAGCTGAGCTGGTCCCTGCAGGTTAGAGTCCCTGCCCATAAGAGAAGGTAGACATGGAGTTATCTTAAGGGACAACAAACAAACATTCTCTTACTTTAATTGAAATAAGTTGTCTTTTTATTTTCCAAAGACTTGAATTCATACTTCTCAGCAAAGACATAGGATAAGTGACACTGAGCTCTCTCAACATTGACAAAGCCTATATGAAAAAGCCAGAAGAGAGGTCACTGCTAGACAATGACTTGTTGGAAATCAGGTGGGGTTTTTTCAGTTACTTTAGAATCCCCCCCAAAAAAATTGTACCATGTTGATCAGAACAGCACTACGTGATCTCTGGAGTTTATAAACCGTAAGTTTTCCTTATGTCAGTCAGGAAACCTCCAAAGATCCAAAACCCTTTTCAAATGCTTGATTTCGTAGGTTCATAGACCCACAGTTTCCACAGCCTTAACTCAGACTTTGTTGACACAACGCCAAAGTGATGGGTTGAGCAATGAGAATTTCAATCAATTAGTTGTTTGGTGCACTGGAGACCAAACAAGTGGTCTCACTGATGGTATTCACTGAATTGACCAGATGTTCTGGAATTGTATACACACAGCTTCAAGGCCATTCTGACAGCTATGCAATGGGCTTGTCTGTAATTTCTCTGAAATGTGAGGGTCTTTTCTCTGAGTAGATCTTTAGAATTTGCATAAGCTTCTGTTTCTTGTCCCTGATGAAAATGTTTCATCCCAACTGTTTTGCTGTTTTGTGCCTCCTTCCCCACCCCCCTTCCCGCACCATGTTCCCTTGAACTACAAGCTCTGGCTGAGTTCACACTAAACCACTCCCACTTGTTTTCTCCTGTTTAATTTGTTGATCTCCATCCGTGAAATTAGTACTGTCCTTGGGAGCATTCCTCACCTACGAACTACGGAGATGCTAGAATCTGTTTCCGAGGGCTTCGGGTTCGGATAGCAGGAGCAGTTTCCTCTAGCACACTAATCCGATTATTACAGTCTTTGTCGAGCATAGGGCTAAACGGGCAGAAGTTACTGAAGGTTATTAATGTCTACAAACATGACTAAGGGTTTGGAAAATTGGTTGGAAATTCATTTAAGGTTTATGAGCATCCGCTTATAAAGAGGGGTTTTTGCAACCATTTTTTGTGAGGCAATAAATTATCCTTTGTGTTCAGTAATTAACACCAACTCTATGCGCGGTCCTGGAAATAGGTCCGTCCTTAGCTTTTGTTAGGATTCTTAGTTTCATCCATTGAAAAGTTTAATGTTTATAGAGATGGTCCTTTGTCAGATCTGTTCAGTGGTGTGGGGAGAACTAATGCTTCAATCCTGTTTTGGGCAAGTTAGCAAATTGTATAGGTAAAAGAAATGATAAGGGCAAATGTGATGTTGGTTAGAGGAACCAGGAGGCTACTGTCTTTGGCTATCCAAGGAAGAAGGAGACTTCAGAGAGTTTTCAGAGGTCTGAAGTCAATGCCTTACGAGATCCTTTGGTGACAGGAAATCTTGGCCAGACACAACTATCACCATAACCTCCTCTGTCTTTCCATCTTACCTTTGCTTTCTTGCATTAGGCTTTAGTTATCCTTACTGCTGAGGACAATGTCCTTTTTTTCCTTTAGCAACAATTATTTGACCACTGCTCAAAAAAAACTTCCAACTCTTCTCTTTCCTGCAAGCTTGAAAATTCAGCATGTTTTCACATCTAAGCATCATCGTGGAGCCCTGTGTTGTGCTGGTCTTGACTGCGGGGGCTGCTGAGAGCGTGTCTGCCCTCACTCTCCACAGCTGCTGCGAGAGAGGGTGACGGGAACCTTCGGTTTGGCTGTAATTAGCATCACCTGAGAAGGCTACTAGGGTAGATCTGCCCCCCAGGCCACATGGTCGTACACAGCCTTTGCTCCACAGGCACACCTGGTCTCCCTCCCGTGCCCCCAATTCCAAGTGAATTACTTGTTTTCCAGTATTTCACGAATTCCACATCAGGATTACATGTTGGCCATCTCTTAGCCCATGAGGAAACCGAGACCCAGGCAGAGGACTGGCTTCCTCAGCATTGCACAGCAGGTTCGAGCGCCTCGCCTGGGGCCTAAGATCAGCAGCCCGAGGTCGGGTGTTCCACGGCTTTCTTCGCCCTGTGTGTGTAGCTAGATTTGTTTAGCCTAGCCCTGCCTGAGCTGGACGGTGACAGTCCTTGGGTTGTGGCACAGATGCTCTGCCGTCCCCTCCGTGTGTGGTCCGTGCCGCCACCTGAGCTTTCCGGCTGGTGCGCGAACCTGCTTCATGGTGGGGCCCTCATGGTCACCTCACTTTTAAATCAGGCCTCACAAAGGATGGTCACGTGTTTTTGGTGAGACCCGTGTGCCGTCTACAGAGCAAGACTGGATGCTCTTCCGCTGCTCCGTCTTCCTTTCTGTTCTCTTCAGAGACCTGAGGGCGTTGCTTATTTTCTTGAGTTGATTCTCTACCTTTTTTTGGCAATTGGACAGATTGCTCATGACTGGAAACTCAGTCTCGTGTCAGCGTGCAGACCCCTCCTTGAGTCCTTCAGCACTGGTATAAAACGATTGAATGAAAGCCACTCAGTTTGCAGCTGTGCTCCGCGTCCTCGATGAGGGAGGGCGGTCACAGGGCTGGCGCGACACGACAGGCTCAACTTGGCCTTGTTACCTGAGCTAGGCGTGCTCCACGATCGCAGCCTGTGACTTCCCAAATCCAAATGCTACCACAGAGAGTATGCCTACTTTCCAAACTGACCTGAAGGCCCAGAGGCCGTTCCACTGGGCTCAGGACAACCGTCCAGTGACCCACATCGGAGGATGTAGGCCAGGGAGCTGTGGAGGGGAGCACTGTTGTCTGAGAGTTTTACTGGAGGCACACTTCTCACTGTCTCTTGGAGGTGCGCTGGTCACGGTGTCATGGGTTAGTAACCCTACTGTTAAATGCTTTGGAGGAAATCTGTAGACGTGAAAGTTTGTTCCTTCCCTTTTTACTGGAAAACATTTCATCCAGCCCTTGAAACTGGGCATCTCTCTGTTAGCGTTGCCGATTTCCACCACAGGGTTCAGGTTCCTGTCACCATTGGTGTTTCAGAAGGTTTTACTAGGGAGGTAGGAGGATAATGACAGTGCGTGTGCAAAAAATTACTGCCCTCTCGTTTGGTGAGGGAATTGAGAGCGGTACGTAGCTACTTCACAGCTGTAGAGCAAGTGGGTGAATTTATATTCTGGATCTTTCTTGGCCCTTCGTGAGTCATAAACACATTGACCTAAGAGATTTATCAGGATTATAGAGGTATAAATTGTTACAGTGTATTATTTGGTCCAGCTACTCCACGTGTCAGATGTGTGGAATGGTTTCTGTAGGCCAGTAGCTATTCTTGGAGTATGAGACATTATCCCCAAATCTAGACAATAATGCAAACTTGGGAATCCGCAGGTTTGTGATTTCTACATTTCCTACCACCTTTAATCTTGTCCTCCCTCCTGTTGCTCTCAGAAAATGGACAGAGCATCATGTGAGATGAAACAGGCACAATTTTCAGAAAAGCAAGCCTACATTTGCCCTCCTTTGGATTTTATCATACAACCTGTGCTCTAGATTCTAACCCTAATACCCACCGACTACCTCCTTATTTTTTTCTTAGATTTCAGTAGTTTGTTAAGATCTCATTCTCGGATAACTTTATTTTTAGAAAAGATTTAAACCTAACTTTTCTCATTCAGTGCTGTCATTTCACAGGACAGATCTATAATTTTGACAGCTCTCATACACAAATTTCTAGAAATGTAATAGAAAACAATTTTGCACATATGGTGCAAGTCTTGCTGCTGTATGTTTAATGTGGCGACACTTGCCATAACTGCTTGGCAATACGTGTCAACTAGAACGCCTGAGTCAGAACTCTAATGTCCATGTGTCTAAACAGCGGTATGTATCATTATGATGTATTTTTGTAAACATAGCGATGGCTTCTTTCAATCTTATGTATAAGTGGTGAATAAAGTAATCACTTCCCTTGGAATAATGTAGGAAAATGCTCCCCAGCTGATGGCCCTGTGCAATGTTACTTGCATCGTCAGCCAGTGGCAGTTGTGTCTTTGAGAGAGTGAGGGATGGACAGCCGGCAGTGTGGAGGCCGAGCCTGTCACGCCACCGGCCCTTGCCTCCTCGTGTGTAAAATTCAAAACCGTGACCGATCGCGCTCTCGCCCTCCGTCGTGTGTTCAGTTGCAGGAAACGTTGAGAGGACTGGGCTTGCTTCCCCCAGTGACCAGCTTGGTCAGGTTGCCTCCTGAAGCACCAGATTGACCAAATCTTTGTGGTAAAGTGGCCAGAGACGTTTTCCTCGTGACCATCCGTAGCTGACTGACGTCTGGGTGGTGGTTGAATCACAGTTCCCCAAAGTAGAATGAAAATACATCTGCTAAGAAGACTCCTTCAGAATAATTGCCCCCGTACAAATGGCCCCGTTGGGAAACGATTCAGGCCCACCCGAAAGCACTCGCAGCAGCTGTCCTAACTGGAGCTGGTGCCATTGAGTTCTCGTGGGCCAGGTACCCCGCGAAGCACTTTAACCGCTCTCTCCTTTGAATCCTCAGAGCCACGCTCCCAGGCGGTGGCGGCCGTTATCCCGGCTGATCGCAAGGACGCTGCCCGCGGTGCTCCGCTCACAAGGGGGCCACGGGGGGCTTAGTAAGCAGGGTGACTAGTTCAGTTTCCCCAGTAGTCAAAGCAAAGTTCTCAAAGCCCGTCAACACTTGGGAATGGATTTTGTTTAATTAATGGCATCAAGGAAAAGATGTTATTTGTGTTACTAAAAACCACTTTTAAAGTATGTTGATGCTTAAATAGGACCTTATAAACCGTATCTCCTCTGGTAACTGCCCGGGTTTCTGCGTAAGACTTGACTTACGTAAGATCCCGTGTTGAAGACTAGAAAAAGTTTTAAAGTAGTGAATAAATTAAAATTGCTAATTTGTTCACATTTGTTTCATAGGTTTCCTGTAAAAAAAAAAATACAGGGATATATAAAAGCAAAAATTGGAAGTCAGCGAAGTGATCATCTTCGGGAACTCCTAGATGTTAGAAATGGCACTGGGCATCGGTTAGCTAACGTTTCATTCACTTTTCACATTTGTTGTATTTGTAGCCTTAGAATTGATGAGTCTGGTTTGGAAGAGAGGGATTTCATTTATGATGTCACTGTGAGAACTGTTGTGAAGATTTTGTAGGAAAATACAGTCATCTGTCGATTCTTGCCTGTAGTGATGGCTTTAACATCTCTTTGGCTGTGTTAAGTTCGAGAGCCTGCCAAGGCCATGCGGGCCTAGCTTGTGTTCCTTGAGAACAGGGCGTGTCAGACCGTGAGATGGGTCCTGAAACGTTCCAGGTCACCGGTCCAGCCCGACCCTGCCCAATGTAAGCATCGCCTCTCTGTCTCTCCTCTCTGGAACTTCATGTAGCAGCCTAACACTGGGGCCAACTTGCCTTTACTCTATTTTCTATGATGAACACTTGTGGAGAAACTGTGACAAATCCATTGATCCTAATATTTTTATTGTTGGAGTCTTGTTGATTCTCTATGAATAATTTCTATTTGATTGTACTGTGTAGAATTAATACCCACTAGGGATATGTTAATAAAACTATAAACGCATAGTGTAATATAGAACAGCAAGATTTTTTTGTGAACAATTTATATAGAAAAGTAAGTTGTTTTTTAAGTGTTAGGCACATTTCTTTTAGGAACTTAAAATGTTATAAGAGTTTTTTAAACATTCAATATTTTTAATTATAAGAAACATTTGTTACTAGAGCCAATTATTTCAGGTGTTCTAATTGGAGTATTGATTTTATTACCTCATATACCTCTAGAATGCCACACGTTCTGTTGGAGATAAAATTGCACAATAAATGTCAAGTCTCTGTTAAGTGTTTCTGCATCTTTCTCCAATTCATTGAAGAAGCTTTTCTGTTTTGTTTTTGTTGTTTTATTTTTTTTAAAGAACTTTATGCCCCCTGAAGCTAAGGCTTTTCTGCTTGTCTCTGAATGCCAAGAAAATATTATATACTTAAAACCCAAATAAAAGGTACTCAAGTTATGTCAGGGAACAAATCAAAAATCATCCAAAAAAAGTCATTTGATCCCGTGACCGAGGACAAGCAGTGATGACGGAGAGTGGCGTGGAAGCCAAAGGGACCTCTGCCCTGTGTGTTTCTGTACGTCCACACTTCACACACGGCTTGTTTCCTACGCAACGGCATCCTTCTATCACGGAGGAAAAAATCCTACAGCTGCTACTCCTGACCTTTAAAAATGAACAAATGTTGATTGTTTATGGTTTTCCAACAGTGATCTGAGTACAAAACCGAAGTCGTCATGGCTAAATAAAGTGGCATGATTGTGGCTTCCCACGTTTAGTTATTACATAAAATATGAATGTGACATATCAGCCATCGTAGAATGATAAAATTGGGTAAATGTCATTTCATAAATCAGACTAAAAACTAAAAACACTTGTTTCATTTTAGGGAAAATCTAAAGATGTGATTTTTTTCACTAGAAGATGCAACATTTCAACCAGGTGTTTTGGGTGAAGCAGTAATTTGGTCCAAATAATTTGAGTTTCAATTGGGGTGTCAATTAAAACTGAATTTAAATTATTTTATTATTCTAAAGCATTAAAGAGGATTGTTAACTAACTTGGGTTCTTAAATATTTTCAAATGTTCTCAAATATTTTGAATATTTACCCCAGACACATAGGGTAAGCTTCAGATTTAAATACTTGAAAAAGTATTAGGAACAAATTCATTCAGGTTACAAGATATAAGATCAATATTCAAAAATCAATTGTATTTCTAGACACCAGCAACAGACAACTTGAAAATGAATTTAAGGACAATTCCATTTACAATAATATTGGAAAGAATACTACACTTAAGAATAAATTTAATAAGTGCCAGACCTGTACACTGAAAATTACGAATCATCAATGGAAAGAATTTTAAAAGATCTAAGTAATAATGATAATGGAGTGCAAGACTTAATACAATATTAAGATGGTAATACTCCTGGAAATATCTACAGATTCATTGCAGTTCCTATCCAGATCTCAGCAGAATTCTTTGCAGAAATTGACAAGCTGATCCTAAAATTCATATAGAAATGCAGGGAACCCAGATAGCCAACAGATAGACATCTTACATTTATGTCCAATTGGTTTTTAACAAAATGCCAGGACAGTTGAATGGGGAAAGAATAGTCTTTTCAACAAATGGTGGTGGGAACACATGATCTCCTCATCAGAAAGAAAGCAGCTGGGGGCACCTGGGTGGCTCAGTCGGTTAAGTGTCTGACTTAGTTTCAGTTTAGGTCACGATCTCAGAGTCATGAGATCAAGACCTGCATCAAGGTTTGAGCTCAGTGCAGAGTCTGCTTGTCCCTCTCCCTCTGCTCCTCCCCCGACTCATGAGTACATGCTCACTCTCTCTCAAATATTTTTAAAAATGCAACTGGAGGGGTGGCTGGCTGGCTCAGTTGGTAGAGTATGCAATTCTTGATCTTGGGGTCGTGAGTTCGAGCCACATGTTGGGGGTAGAGATTACTTAAAAAAAATGCAGTTGGACCGCTACCTCAAAACCATATGCAAAAAAAGGAATCAAAATGGATGATAGACCTAAATGAAAGAGCTGAAATTATAGAACTTTTAGAAGAAAACATAGTATTAAATCTTCATGATCTTGGATTAGGACATAGCATCTTCAGTGTGAAACCCAAAAGCATAAGCAACATTGAAAACAATAGATTAAGGGGACTTCATTACTTTTGTGCTTCAGAGAACACTATGAAGAATGAAAAGACAGCCCACAACCTAGGGGAAAATATTTGCAGATCATGTACCTGGTAAGAGACTTGTAGTCAGAAGATATAGGACTCAACAATAAAAACAAAGAGCCCAATTAAAAGCGGGCAAACAACGAATACACATTCTCCAGGGAAGATGTATAAATGGCCAATAAGCACATGAAAAGATGCTCAGCATCATTAGTCATTAGGGAAATGAATCAAACCACAATGAAATACCACTTCACTAAGAGAGCTACAACGAAAATGACACACAGTAACAAATGTCGGCAAGGATACAGAGCTATTGAACCTTCATACCTTGCTGGTAGGGATGTAAAATGGTGCAGGCATTCTCAAAAACAGCTTGGCAGTTGCTAGAAGTTAAAGAGTTAACATGTGACCCAGCAGTTCTACTCAGAGGTATATACTTAAGAGAACTAAAAACGTATACAGATGTTCACAGGACCATTCTTGATAATGGCCAAAAAGTGGAAACAACTCAAATGTCTGTCCATTGATGAATGGGTAAACAAAATGTGGTGTTTAAAAAAAAATGCGTAGCCACAAAATGGAATATTATTCAGCCATAAAGAAGGAAAAAAACAGCAACACCTCCTACAACATGAATGGACCCGGGAAGCATGATGCTAAATGAAAGAAGCCAGACAGAAGGCTACATTTCTAGGGCTCCATTGATATGAACTCTTCTGAATAGTCAAAATACCAGGTAGGTCAATTTTAGAGTACGCTGCTCAGTACATGGTTTACATAATGAAGGAGCCACATGTATTATGATAGAATCCCTTTAAAGTTGGTTATCATTCACACAGTAGATTTACGGAGAGCCCGATGTGCCTGGCACTGTATCACGCATCACGTCCCAAGAACCGAAGTAGGACCGCCCATGGCTGGATCCCTATGTGGAGGAAAATGAATTGTGAGAAAACCCCAAGTTCCACGGAGCAACTTGTTCCTGCGAATAAAGCTTTACTCAAAAAGCTGACTCGGGCACAAGACGAGAGACGGTGCCACCGAGCCTGTGCCTCTGTCCCCCCAGACAGCTCGACCGACTGTCTGCCAAAGTACATGCCAGTTCGGGAAGACCGGTTCTTACGTGACTTAGCTACTCCCAAGTCCTCGTTGAACTCTCCTGTTTTCTCTCCCCCCCACCCCGCCTTTACAGCTGCTCTTCAGACCTCCCACAGACACGGTCCTGGGGGTACCCACGGGGTGTTCCAGGCAGTCTGTCAGCAGACAGAGGGCCCCATCCATCGGAGGAGCGTTTAATAAAGACTTTGGTGAGAAGGTGTGGGCAGGACGGACTGCCGCTCCGAGCGAGAGGGCCGTGTCCGGACCCAGCGCCAGCCGGGGATTGTCAGTAGCCTGGAGGGGCAGGCCGAGCGAGTGGTTGGTGGCACCGGGATTACAGAGGGCTGTGTGGGGAAGGCTCCTCACGGGGAGGCGAGGTCTCCATGTTAGACTCGGCAGAGCCTGCGGGGAGGAAGCGCGGAATCAGCACTCTGATCTCCCGCTCTTTTCCATCTCCTGCCGCGGCTCCCTTCTAGCTGAAAGCATCTGGAAACCAGAAGGCGGGGAACCCATTTGTATCCATACAAGTCAGCATCCTGGGACACCGAGCCGGTGGAGAAAGGAGAGCGGGACGATGTGAGGCGCAACTGACACGGTCACGGACACTAGTCCGATGGTCCTAAGAGCTCTTGGGTTCCACCTCATTGGAATCCTGGGAGTGGACGTCTTTCCATAAACGACCTTGCAATTCTTAGTAAATTGGAATAGTTATTTAGTGAGCAGGTTAAGTGTTTCACTAACATGATCACGCTGAATCCTCTTCGTGAGTCTATGAGGTAAGGTAATACTGTCCCCACTCTCTGGATGAGTCAACTGACAGAAGTTCCCAAGATTACAGAGCCAGTCGTGGCCCAGGGGTGAAGCCAAGTAGCCATCCGGGCGGTCCGCCTGCAGGTGAGCAGCAGAGGTAAAACTCACCTTTGAAGGTAATACCTGTAAGGCTTTCGAGACCGAGGGGAAAAGTTGCAACGCTGAGGCTAAGCAGCAGCTCCGTCTTACCTCTTCCGGCCCTGGCTGGTCAAACCATAATCTCTCTCTCGATTTGTCTGAGAAGCCTGCCACACGAGGCCCCGAAGGGGGGGCACAGGTGAACACTGGTGCAACTTCTGGGTCCCGGCTGAGGCTTGGTCCTGCTGCGGTCCTAGCTCATCAGAGACACGGTCTCAGTGCCTCTGCTAACAGCCCTCTGGATGCCTTGGTCTTGATGTTTAAGAAACAATGCTTCAGTCAGTCAGTCATCAATAAGGCGGAATGAGGGACAACTAAAATAGAACCTGAGTCTTTGTACTTCTCAAATGTCAAGTTTTAATAAATTGGCTTATGCAATGGTTTTGAAATCGAGCTTTAAAATAGACGTTCGTTCCCATTTCCCAAAAATGTTATAGACCAGATTGATCCTGATCTTTTTTACTTTCTTTAATCATAAAAATCAAAATTCATCAAAGCACAAAAATATTTCAGAATACCACTAATGAAAACGAAATATAACAAACAGTAGACTGTGTGGTTGAAGAGCGGCACAGGGACAAGAACACGGAATTCTAAATGCCGGCATTTTTAAAAAGCGAGGGTCCACTTTCCAACAATAAGAGACGAAAAATAGAGACTCTTCAGCCTCTGCCAGATTCTAAGGAGAAATCCAGGCCCTGGGGAGATAGGAGGAACAGAGGTATATGAAATGTCTTCTACTCTGTCTCTTTTTTTGTACCAGTGACAATGATTCATTCTCCTTCCTGGCAACACAGAAGCATTTTCAATTCAATTGAAAAAAAACATAATAATGTGTTTGATTGTGGGTTGTATTGTGTTTTCTATTAGCATTTTGTGCTAAATAATTACCCTTTCGGTTTCTGGTGTATTTTTGGATAGACTGTTTTTCTGTGACTGCAGAAGAAGGTCAAAGCCAAAACTAGGCACGTGATATATGAAATATATGATAGCTCTGGGATTGGTAAAGATTGGGGACCTCTGTCACATTTCTCTTTAGGGATATTTAATGAGGAAAATTCTCATGAATCTCCAAGGAGCTATAAACATGTATTTTAATGGAGAAGCGTCTAATCCTGGTGAAAAGTATAAAACAAGCCTTTACCTTGAAATGTCATCAATAATCGAGAAGTTACAGATAGAAGGAATTTAAAGATCTTCTGATCGAACAGGCAGTTACCATCACTTAAGGAAAAGTAAGGCCCAGAAAATTCCAGTAACCTGCTCAAGGTCATGGACCTATTTACTAGCAGTGCCTAAATGAATATCAGAATAATGCAGTGCCCTAGAACAGTGGTTTTACAACCACTTGTGCAAATTTCTTAGGGGTGTCTCCCTGTTTGCCTTGGCTGCCAGGGAGCCCAGTGTTAGACGTTTCTCCATTGTATCTTCCCGTAGCTCAGCGTTTCTTGTATGCTAATTCTCTACCACTGTCAGCCATCTTTTCTGTTCTTCCCTTTGCATTTATCTTTGAAAGTTTAACAGTGCTTTATTATTAAAAGCTATTTCTATCTGAAAATAGGTGAATTACAGACAGTAAGTATATTAGAATGCTTCCTGGAGTATAAAGAGTAGTGTTCAAAATCGAACTTCCGATATAAGACACCTCCCCCACCCCTTCCTGTCATCATTGCCCCTGCACCGGTCCCACACTCACAAAAACGTTTCCAAACTCTCTGTTCCAACTTATCCACAGAATATGTCTTCTCAACCTTACTGTCACTTCCCCACCAGGGTTCTGTCCCCTCTTTGCCTGCAATGAGGGTAAGAATCTGATGGAGGAAGAAAAGTGAGGCACTTGCCCAGAGGTACTGACATGTGATGTCCGGGAACCTGACTCCTTCCCTTTCTGGGATCCTACCTGCGAGCCTTGGAGAGAGCAAGCTCTCGAACAAGTGTCTGTTGTCTGACAGAAGCTAGATGAAGTAACTTAAGGAGTGAGAACCAGCTGTGTTTTTAAGCTACCAAGATATCAGGTTTAGTTCACAACTGCAATGTAACTCAGTCTACTGTTGACTCATATTACTAGAGTGATTCTAATCCTTTTGGGTCAGGACCACTCTGAGAATCCTATAAAAACTAGGGACTCTCTCCCTAGATGAACAGACACTCAGGATTTTCTAGGACATTCCCAGGGATCCTTGAATTTCCTAAAGCTTATCCGTGGTCTCCATGTTAAGAACTCTTAATCGAGAACCACCTTCTCCTCTGCTCAGAACCACCTTTTCCTGTATAGCTTATCTTACAGTTCTTCATTCCTTCTGAGAGCACTTGTTGGCTACATAGGAAAGACTTCAGAGTAAAATATACTGCTCTAAAATATTAAAATGAAATGGCCAAATTATTAGTCTAGAAGGAGGGTATTAGAAAGACAAATGGATGAGCCATTTTCAAAATGAAAATTCCACTATTAAAAAAGCATTGTGCTATATCATTATTGAAACAAAACAGCTTTGTTCCCCCACGATCCCCTACAAATGAATGCATGTACCTTCGCAAAATTTTGCCAAGCTTCAATCTGGTGGGTTCTTTAATATTAAAAACTTTATAATGTACTAATAAAAATATTTATAAAGGAACATTTTTGGAGGACAATTATTCTGTGCAGGAAACAGTCCTTCCCATTTTGTTAGCCAGACGAACCTGCCCATTGACATTGCAGGCGGGCTCACGCTGCAGACTCGGCCACCCACGTCATCCCCTGCGTTCCCTGCTCTCCCTCCTCCCCTTTGCTCTAATCAGAAAGGCAAATGGAGCCGTTAGAGGGCTTCTGCTCCCCGCAGTCATGTCTGTTCAGTGAGCAGATGTGGCCATGGCGTAGGTACTAAGTGCCTCACCAGGAAAATACTTGGGGAGAATATTTAAAATCTGGCCACTCAAATCCATTCCTAAAATAAAGCTACTTTTACAAACAAGTAACCAGATAATGATCCAATGCTTTTTAAAATCATTGCTTTTTGTCTCTTCCTGCTCACAACTAACAAAAACTAGCTTTAGTTCCAGGTCCCTTTTGAGCTCTCTGAAGCCAAACGCCCATTTTGTTTTATGTTTCCTTTTATTTTTCTTTCTCCTGTTTTCTTTTTTTAAGCATGTATTGTGTAGTGCGGGCTAGGCCCTATGTGAGCGGTCAGTCCTAGGCTCTGCCCTGGGGTCTCCAGTTCCCTCTAACCCGAGAAGACATAGGAGACGGAGCAGGAGAACTGTGATCTTTTCAGAACCACATGACGGCGGCTTTCCCACCAGCTACCGCTGGTCACTGGGCTCTAGCCAGGGAGCTGTGATTGGAGAGAATTGGAAATAGCCCCTGCAAGATCTGGTCTTGTGAGACAGGAAAGTGGGCTCCCCCAGGAGCCAAGCCTGACTCAGTTTCTCCAGGACACAGCTCACAATGAATGCAGTAGGATCTGGGTATGTCCCTTACATGCTGTGGGTTACACTGATTACAGCATACGGTTGTCTACACCCGGGTGCCTGCATGGGTCAGTTGGTTGAGTATCTGGTTCTTGATTTTGGCTCAGGTCATGATCTCAGGGTCCTGGGATCGAGCCCCGCCTCAGGCATTGTGCTCAGCTCAGAGTCTGCTTGGGGTTCTCTCTCTGACCCTCTCCCTGCTCGTGCTGTCCTCTCTCTCTCTCTCTAAAATAAATAAATAAAAATAAAGTCATCCCATCCATTTGTTAATGCAGTGCCTGAGTGTTTTCTTCTGAAATCCTATGGTTAAAGTCTGTGTTATAATGAAAAACTCCTAGTTGAATCTTTACTCTTAAAAAATATTGTTATTGGGGCGCCTGGGTAGCGCAGTCGTTAAGCGTCTGCCTTCGGCTCAGGGCGTGATCCCGGCGTTCTGGGATCGAGTCCCACATCAGGCTCCTCCGCTGGGAGTCTGCTTCTTTCTCTCCCACTCCCCTGCTGTCTTCCCTCTCTCGCTGGCTGTCTCTCTGTCACATAAATAAATAAAATCTTTAAAAAATATATTGTTCTTTTTGCAGAGGGGAAAGGAAAGGATGAATAACTTTCAAAATAATTGCAGGCGACAGCCCTTCCTACTCAAGAGACTACACTAGAAATACCTTGTGAAAAAGAAATCGCTTTGGGTCCAAGCATGCTCAAGTTGAAAGAATTGTTTTATTACTAAACTGTATTACTTATTGTCAACTTCTGGCTTGGTGGTTTTGTGATAGTTTCAAAGTCTTCAGTATGCTTGGTAAAAGAAAAAATGGCTATTCCCATTGAATTTATGGATAACAGTGAATAGCCACAGGAATATCCTGGAAATGTGAAAGGAAGACAAGCAGCATTACCATGGTAATAATACTCGGGGTGAGGTGGGGTAGCGAATGGGTCATCCTGTTATCTCTCATGGCATTCCCTTGCCCCCGTAGCACATATGACAACACTGTAATCGCATATTTGTGGGACTCTTTGTATCAGTTGTATGCCTCAGGAGACTTTGAGCTCTATGATGTCAGGGGACATAATTAATTTTTTCTGCCTTTTGTATTTTTTACCTAGCACAGTATCTGGCATATTGTGGGGAGCTCCAAAATATTTTTAACATGTTAGTGTACTGTGCTTATGTGTCCGTACATACATAGATGATGAACACAGCAGAACGCTTGTCAAGATTTGCAGAGATCTGTGGGAAACAACTTCAGTCGTCCTAACTGTGGCCAGTGAGACGATGCCGTGCAGCCGTGGTGTTGGCTGCTCACGTCCTCTCGTCCCACGCCCTCAATTAGAATCTAACCATGTCCAGACAGGCAAACACTCAACGCAAGAAATAATGCTGTGTAGCTTTCCTGTCATTTGGAAAGTGAGAATGCATTGCAGTTACATAGGCATGCAGAAATTTAAATGTCAATCGTATGCACGAATGGTGAAGACGTAGGTTTAGTTCTCCAAATCACTCTACACACGCCCGTAGCTAGGACGTGCACACACACACACACACACACACACACACACACACACACACACACACACACACAGAGTAGTGCAGCGCCTTGGCATTCGAGAAAACGCCTAATGCTTGGAAGACATGGAACCCGGATTGAAATCCCAGCCCCAGGACAGACCGGGTGTGTCACTTTGGGCGAGTCATTTAACGCTCTCAGAACTTTCGTTTCCTTATTTGTAAAATGATATCTACCTTTTCGAGTTAAAATAAGAATTAAAGCTGACATCTTCTTTGTGTTTTGTCTCTTCTTTGTTCCTCGTTTACTGCCTTGTTTAGGATTATGTATTGTGATTCCATTTTATCTTCACTCTTGGCTTGCTATTAGCGGTACCTCTTGGTGCATGTGCAAGTGTGTGTCAGTGGTTGCTCGTGGACTGACCATCGGCATCTTTAACTTACCACAGTCTGCCTTAAAATAAAGTCAGACCCCTTTATGAATAGTGTAAGGATCTTACAACAATACCCTCCATTTCTCTCTTGCTGTCCTTTTTGCTATTGCTGACGTATATTTTAATCCTACCTTTTATGGGTTTTTAATTCAATTCCATTTTGGTCAAAGAACATAATTTTGTATGATATAAATCTTTTATCCTCGTTGACATGTGATTTATGGCCAAGCATATGGTCTTTATTGGTAAATATTCCAAGTGCCCTTGAAAAGAATGTGAGCATTTTTGTTTTGGGGTGGAAGGTTCTGTAAATGTCAAATAGATCAAGTTACTTGATAGTGTTGTTCACATCTTCTATATACTTACTGGTTTTCGGTCTCCTATTGATTACTGTGTGAGGGGTGCTGTGTGGGTTTATCTGTTTCTCCTTGCAGTTCTATCAGTTTTTGCTTCATGTGTTTTGAAGCTCTGCTTTTACATACATAAACGCATGGATTATTTTGACCTCTTGAAGAATTAACCCCTTTACCATTAAGAAATAACTTTCATTATCCCTGCTAATAATTTTTATTCTGAAATCTATTTTGTCTGATATTAATATGCCTATTCCAGCTTTCTTTTGGTTGGTGTTAATGTGGTAGAGCTCATTCCGTCCTGTTCCACTTCACCTCTCTGAGTCTTTATAATTACAGTGGATTTCTTATAGGCATCAGATAGCTGGGTCTTAACTTTTTTATCTAATGAGACAACCTCTGCCTTTACTGGAAGTATTTAGACCATTTTACACTTACTGTGATTATTGATATAGTTCAGTTTAAATCTACATATTGCTGTTGGGTTTTCTGTTTCATCCCTTATTTTTTTTCCCTTTCTGTCTGCCCTGTTTGTGTGTCCTTTCTATCCTCCCTCCTTTCTCCTCTGTCCTTCTGGCACTCCAATTACATGTCGTGGAGGCAAACTAATGGTTCCCTGAAGATGTCTACATCCAAACCCCAGAGTCTGTGACTATGCTAGGTTTACATGGCATGGGGACCTTAAAAAGGGAGATGACCCTGGATTATTTTGGTGGGTCCAATGTACTCACAAGGATCTTTAGAAGTGGAAAAGGGAAAACCAAAAAATAAAAATAAAAAGTGGAAATGGGAGCATTAGAGAAAGTCAGGGTGGTGCAATGTAAAGATCTGACTCACTGTTGCTGGTTTTGAAGACGGAGGAAGGAGACCGTGAGCCAAGCACTACAGGTGGCCTCTAGAATCTGGGAAAGAGAAAGAAAAGAACTCTCTCTAGAGTCCCCAGAAAGAAATGCGGCCCTGTCAACGCCAGTGAGACCTTAGCTGGACTTCTAACCTACAGAACCGCAAGATAATAAATGTGTGTTGCTTTACAGCAGCCCTAGCAAACTAATACAAACGTAGGGTAGGCTCTTGATATTGTCCCACAGGTCACATGGACTCTGTTTATTTTTTTCTGTCTGTGCTTTATTTTGGAGTGTGTACATCACATCAAATTCACTGATCTTGTCTTCTGCAGTGCCAAGTCTTCTATTATTCCCATCCTGTGTATTTTTCTCTTCAGATATGGTATTTTTTTTAATTTCTTGAATATATATACACACACATACACACACATTCTTTTCTCTTCCACACACTTCATTTCTTGAATACATATATTCATTCACATCTGCCCTCATATGTTCACATTTTCATTTATATTCTTGAGCAAATCTGTATTTAGATAGCTGTCCTAGGTCCTTGTCTGCCAATGTCTTCATCTCTGTCATTTCCAGGGCTGTTCCTATTGACTGATTTTTCTCCTAGTTGTGGGTCATCTCCTCCTGCTACGAATTATTGACTGAACGCTAAACGTTGTGAATCTTGTGTTGACTTGCTGAATCGTGTCGTACTCTTTTATAAAGTGTTGGCTTTTGTTCTCACACAATTAAGTTATTTGCAGATCAGTTTGATTCTTCTTTTTTTTAAATTATTTATTTATTTATTTGAAAGAGAGTGGGGGAGGGGCAGAGGGAGAGACTCTCAAGCAGACTCCCCGCTGAGTGTGGAGCCCAACGAGGGGCTCAATCTCACGACCCACGAGATCACGACTTGAGCCAAAACCAAGAGTTGGACACTTAACCATCTAAGTCACCCAGGCGCTCCCAGGGGGATTCTTCTGAGGCTCGTTTGGGCTTCGCTCTGGTAGATCCAGAGAAGCCTTTAGGGTTAACTTAACCTCACAGAGGTGTGATCCTTCCAGGGCTCCACCAAATTTCCTGAATATGGTAAGTTTTCTCACTTCTGACTGATAGAAAAACAAACTCTTCCAGCTTGATGGGAATTGCTAGGTCTACTGATTTCCCATAATTATTTCCCCTGTTTTGAGGAGTTTTCCCACATGTGTGCAGAGGTAAGTACTTAACCAAAGACATGAGGGAATCTCATGACAGATACGTATGGCTTTCTCTCTGTACCTCCATCGTCTATTATAGTGTGCTTGACAGGCTCTCCCTTCCTTGAACTCCAGTTTCATCTCAACTCAACAAGCTCTCCAGGCACTGTTTGGCGTATCCATTTCTGTGCTGCAGCTTAGAAACCTGCCGTCCAATGTCCTAAAACAGTGCTTGCCTCACATATTTTGTCTAGTTTCTTTCAGCAGAACTAGAAACCTAGAAAACTAGGTTTTCTAGTTGCTTTCAGCAGAAGATAATTCCCATAGCTGTTAATTCATCATGGACAGAAGTGAAGGTATATTTAAAGAATTAAATAATATGTAAAAATGCCTAGCAAGAAGGCACTCAATAAATGATTAATCAATGAATTATTTTAATTGCCTTCAATAATGACAATAATATCTGCTAGGTTTAATCAGGCTCTTACTAGGTCTGAAACAATATAGTATTTTACACATTATCTTATTTAATCCCTATGCAGTTGGATAATACTATTATCACCATTTAATAGATAAGAAAACTGGAGCAAAGTGAGTAAAGCAACTTGCCTAAGGTCAAGTATATAGTAAGTAGCAGAGTCAGAATCTGAACCCTAATATACTTTCAAAGCACCGGCTATATGACTTCAAGTATCTTATCTTGTGTAAGAATACTTAGAATGAGTTGAAATGGTAAAAATAATGAGACTGATTTCTTTAACCAACAAACCAGAATTTTTATCTTCAGGTGAGCATTATTCTTCAAATTACTAACTACCTTGAAAGGACACAAACTTATTTTAACAATGTTCATAGCACAATTAGGGCTTCTCTTACAAAATGAGTTGATGAGCCACAAACACAACAAAAATTTTTAACCCAAATAGTGTTATTTTTCACCTGAAAAAATAACCAGCTTACTCATCCATTCATCCACTCATCCACAACCATCAGTGATATCCAACTAGTTTCAACTGCTTCCAAAAAAAAAAAAAATCAAAATTATCCTCAAAAGATGAAGATAGCCACTGTTTTATCAAGCCTATTTTAAAAGATGGGTGACAAATTCTCTAGTTAACTCCCAAGCAAGTGTTGCAAACATATACTAAACATGGCAGCATTGTTAGAATACTGCTATAGCCTCACAAGGGATTGTTTTTAAAGGAACACTCAGTTGATCCTTTATATTTATTTAAAATACTATTGACATTATTTTATGGCCATACTTTTTTTTTTTTTTTTTTTTTTTTTTTTTTTTTTAGATTTTATTTATTTGACAGAGACAGCCAGCGAGAGAGGGAACACAAGCAGGGGGAGTGGGAGAGGAAGAAGCAGGCTCCCAGCAGGGAGCCCAATGCGGGGCTGGATCCCAGGACTCTGGGATCACACCCTGGGTTGAAGGCAGATGCTTAAGGACTGAGCCACCCAGACGCCCCATCATACTTCTTTTTCTTAATGTTTCACATTTTTATTTAAATTCTAGTTAGTTAACATATAATGTAATAGTTTCAGAAGTAGAATTTAGTGATTCATCACTTACATTTAACACCCAGTGCTCATCACAAGTGCCCTCCTTAACACCCACCATGCTTTTAGCCCATCCTCCCACCCATTCCAGATTTACTCCAAGAAATCGACGAGGTAGGAAATGCACTCCTTTATGAGAGAATTCATAGTGATCTTTCTTTTAAAAGTGTTTCAGTTTTACAACCACAATAACTACCTATATTTCTTTGGAGATATATCTATTGGAAAAGATTGGATACTTCTATGCCAGTAGGCTGCATATCCAAACATCAGAAAATAATCTTAGTCCTTGATAATCAAACTGCGGTCCATGAGTCAGCGCCTTTAAAATTAATTACCTAGAAGCTTGTTAGGAACAGAGAATCTCAGTCCCACTTCAAACCTCCTGAATCAGAAAATCTGCATTAACAAGATTTTCAGGTGATTTGTTTGCAGGTTAAAATTTAAGAAACAGTTCCAGCTGATTCTATGAAGAAACAACCTAAGTTATAATGCCAATGAAACAACTAATGAAGATAAGGAAATGTTTTTTGGATAGAATAGTCAGTGATGACTATCTTAATTAAGGAGAAAGTTCATTCTACAGTAAAGTTTTAGAAATGTAAATCTTTTAAGAGAACTTCAGCCAAATTTAGTTGGACCAGAGATGAGTATCAAAAAAATTAAATAACTAAGCCATAAAACTCCTAGAAGAAAACATAGGTGGTAAGCTCCTTGACATCAATCTTGGTGATAACTTTTTGGATCAAACTCCAAAAGCAAAGGCAACAAAAGCAAAAACAAACAAGGGAGGCTACAAACTAAAAAGCTTCTGCACATCAACAGAAACCTTTAATGAAATGAAAAGGCAACCTACTGAATGGAAGAAAATATTTGCAAATCACATATCTGGTAAGGGGCTAATATTCAAATTATCTGAAGAACTCATAAAATGCAATAGCAAAAAAACCCCAAACAATCCCATTTAAAAATGGACAGGGGACCTGAACAGAAATTTTTCCAAAGGAGACATATAAATTGCCAATAGGTGGTGCCTGGGTGGCTCAGTTGGTTGAGCGGTTGAGCGTGGGACTCATTTCTGCTCAAGTCATGATCTGGAGATCAAGCCCCGCCTCCGTCAATCTTAAGCCCACCTTGCACCAGGCTCATTGTGCTGGGTTTGGGATTCTGCTGGAGATTCTCTCCCTCTGCCCATCCCCCTGCTCAAACATGCTCTCTCTCTCTAATAAATAAATCTTTAAAAAAATAAATTGCCAACAGGTACATAAAAAGGTGCTCAACATCACTAATCCTTAGGGAAATACAAATCAAAAATCACAAGGTAACAGTTCATATCTGTTAGAAGGCTATTATCATAATCCAATTAAAAAATGGGCAGAAGACGCGAATAGACGTTTTTCCAAAGAAGACATCCAGATGGCCGACAGACACACGAAAAGATGCACAATATCACCAGGGAAATGCAAATCACAACTACAATTAGATATTACCCCACACCTGTCAGAATGGCTAAAATCAACAACACAAGAAGCAATAGGGGATGGCGAGGATGTGGAGAAAGGGGAACCCTCTTGCACTGTTGGTGGGAATGCAAACTAGTGCAGCCCCTCTGGAGAACAGTATGGAGGTTCCCCCAAAAATCAAAAATAGAACTACCCTATGATCATTAATTGCACTACTAGGTATTTACCCAAAGAATACAAAAATACTAATTCAAAGGAATATATGCAATCCAATGTTTATAGCAGCATTATCTACAGTAGCCAAATTATGGGAACAGCCCAAGTATCCATCAAATGATGAATGGATAAAGATGTGATATATAAAGATACACACCACACACACACACACACACACACACAAATGGAATATTGTTCAACCATAAAAAGAATGAAATCTTGCCATTTGCAATGACATGGATAGATCTTGAGGGCATTATGAGATGTGAAATTAAGTCAGACAGAGAAACACAAATACTGTTATAATCTCACTTATATGTGGAATCTTAAAAAAAAAAAAAAAAGGACAAAAGAGCTCATAGATACAGAGAACAGATTGGTGATTGCCAGAGGCAGGAGTAAGGCTTGGAGAAATGAGTGAAGGAGGTCAAAAGGTATAGACTTTCAGTTATGAAATAAATAAGTCACGGGGAAGTAACGTATAGCATAGTGACTACAGTTAATAATATGGTTTTGTATATTTGAGAGTTGCTAAGAGATCAGATCTCAAAAATTCTCATCACAGGAAGAACTACGTAAGGTGATGGATGTTAAGTAGATTTATTGTGGTAATCATTTTGCAATGTATACAAATATCAACTCATTATTCTATACACCTGAAACTAATGTCAATTATACTTCAATAAAGTAAAAAAATTAAGTAAATAACTTATAAGAAAATCGAACCCCTTTAATCTGAAAACACCGCCAGGCTTTGAGAGGTAGTCCTATTGCAAAACTAGGCCTGTGTTCAGGACACAGAAAGGTCCCTGGCCTCAATGAAGTGAAGGTAGCTCAGAGAGCCGGGGAGGAACCTTGCAAGGCTTGGGCAGAATAGAAGTCCCACTGGAACAAATGAGGTGGAAACAGCTGTAACATCTATTTCTTTCCTTCAGGAGGTCCAAACTTTTTCACATTCGGAATAAACTGAGAAATTCCGTATCAAATAGAACTTTCTATAAAAATTTTAAATTGCTTCAATCTGAGTTTAACAGCCACCTCTCCTTTCACGTCTTCCTAAATCATCTTAAGATTACATCTAGAATTCAAAAAGAAAAATTACAATAAAAATGGGTTTTAGAGTTTTCTCAGATTTATTTAATATTTCTACTGAGAACAGATAAATCACAATTCAGAACTCCAGCAAGAAACAATACCTTGAAGCTACACTTATGAGGAAGCAAGTTAAATATTCGGAACCACCAGAGACACCATACATATCATTTCAAAATAGGCATGAGACTCTTATCGATTATGATTCTCTAGATCCGGCAGAAATGTTGCAAAGTGGAATTCACTCAATATTGAAGGCTGAAGACAATCTGCTCTAGCATTCAGGGGAAGGGTTCTCAGGAATGAAAATGCACTCTGATGTTCCTGTTTGTATAGATGTGTTACCCTGATTAGACATAGCTATCAACTGAAGACAATAGCCATGTTTTTGTGCACATTCTATCCCTTACCTGCTCGTGGTGCCTGGCCTTGCAGGGCGCTTCCTCAAGGAGGCGTTCTTATCCCCACAGCCTAGGTAGTTGTGAGGTGGTACAGGGCCTAGTGACACAGGGCACTCAAAAAACAGCTGCTGAAAAACAAAAACAAAGAAATAAGCCAGGCTCATAAATATAGAGAACAGAGGGAGCCTGGGTGGCTCAGTCAGTTGAGTGTCTGACTCTTGGTTTCGGCTCAGGTCATGATCTCAGGGGTCATGGGATGGAGCCCCACGTCGGGCTCCATGCTCAGCATGGAGTCTGCTTGAGATTCTCTCCCTCCGCCCTTCCCCTGACTGGTGCACACGCTGTCTCTCTTTCTGAAATATGTAAACCTTTAAAAATAATAAATAAGTACAGAGAACAGATTGGTGGTTACCAGAAGCAGGGGAGGAAGGGTGGAAGAAAAGAGTGAAGGGGGTTAAAAGGTACAAACTTTCAGTTATAAAATTGATAAGTTATGGCAAAATTATAGCCTAGAGACTACAGTTAATAATAATGTTTTGCATATTTGAAAGTTGCCGAGAGAACAGATCTTAAAAGTTATGACAAGAAAACATTTTCTTTTGCAACTATGTAAGGTGACGGATATTAAGGAAACTTATTGTGGCGATCATTTTGCAGTGTATACAAATATCAAATCTTTATGTTATACACTCGAAACTATTATGCAGTTGACCCTCCAAAACCATGGATTTGAACTGTGAAGGTCCACTTATAATGGATTTTTTTTACAGTACAGTACGATAAATGTATTTTCCTTATGATCTTAATGTTTTCTTTTCTCTAGCTTACTTCATTGTAAGAATACAGCATACAGTATATAATACATATAAGATACAAAATACGTGTTAATCAACAGTTTTCAGTAAGGTTTCGGTCAACAGCAGGCTATTAGCAGTTAAGTTTTGGAGGAGTCAAAAGTTACACGTGAATTTTCGACTGCTTAGGGGATCAGGGACCCAAATCCCTGCATTGTTCAAGGGTCAACTGTAATGTTATCTTTCAATTATATACCCCAAAAGAAAAGAGTAGTTATTGAGTATATATGGTAATTGAAGGCTGTTTGGGTTTTTTTTTTTTTAAGATTTTATTTATTTGACAGAGAGAGAGAGGGCACAAGTAGGGAGAGCAGCAGGCAGAAGGAGAGGGAGAAGCAGACATCCCACTGAGCAGGGAGCCCAATGCAGGACTCAATCCCAGGACCTGGGATCATGACCTAAGCCGAAGGCAGACGCTTAACCGACTGAGGCACCCAGGCGCCCAAGAAGGCTGTTATTAACATTTCATTTTCAGTTTTCCAATAGAACAACTGCCCTAGGCTTCTCTGACAAACATACTGTCTTTACAGTGACCCACAGTGAGATCTCAGAGTATTTCAGGTTATATAAACAAAGAATCAAGCACACCACCATATTGACTCCCAACAGTATATGCCCCTATTGCTAGGGGTGGAAATCCCTACAGGAAACTTTGAAGTCCACTGGTATTAAACCCAAGTTAAAAACTAATCAAAAAAAATGAGCTTAAGTCTTTTCCCTTTAAAAGTGTTGGTTCTCACCTCCTTTTGAAAGGAGGTGTTAAAATTAAAATTCTAATTCAAGGATTCTCACACCTTAGGTTTTTTGTGGTTTTTTTTTTTTTTTTTTAAGATTTACTTATTTGAGAGAGAGAGAGAGAGCAAGCATGAGTAGAGGGAGGGGCAGAGGGCGAGAGAGAGAAGCTCAAGCAGACTGCCGACTCCAAGCTGAGTGTGGAGCCTGATGTGGGGCTCGATCTCACAACCCATGAGATCACAACCTGAGCCAAATCCAAGAGTTGGAAGCTTAACCGACTGTGCCACCGAGGTGCCCCTCACACTTTAGGGTTGTTTTATCATTACTCAGGTGTAATTAACACACCGTGTTATATTTGCTTCAGGTGTACAATATAATGCTTCAACAATTCCAGACATTTTCCAGTGCTCGTCAAGATAAGTGTATTCTCAATCCCCTTTTTCTGTTTTCCCCATCCCCCCCACCTACCTCCCCTCTGGCAACCACCAGTTCATTCTCTGTATTTAACAGTTTTTCATCTCGTTTGTTCATTTGTTCTGTTTCTTAAATTCCACAAGTGAAACCATGTGGTATTTGTCTTTCTCTGATTTGTTTCACTTAGCATTATATTCTCCAGCTCCATACATGTTGTTCCAAATGGCAAGATTTCATTCTTTTTTGACTAAGTAATATTCCATTATACATAGGAGACACTAACATTATCGATTATCTCAAGAAGATTGAAGAACTGTTTGTCCTTTTTAATTATACTTTTATTATAAAAGACAGGCTCATTGTAGACGCCTTTCATTGTAGGAAGTCTGTAAATGACAAAGAAGAAAAGAAAAATTAACCATGTATGAGCACTGTCTTAGTGAATTTCCTTTCAGTCCTCTATGTACACAAAATTGGAACTATTCTGAATAGAGTCATGTATCCTGTTTTTATTTTTTCACTAAAAACATGAATCTTAAGCACTTTCTAAAATTCACAAAATATTTGCTCATAAAAATATCTTTAGTGTGCATAACAAAAAATAAGGAACAGCTCCCACCCCAACCCCAAATCTTAGCTGTAACAACTTGGAAGTCCTGGGTGTGTATTCTTACATATTTCTCTTCCATAAGCATTTTGCCATGTCATTGTTCTGCAAAAAATGCTTCCAAAGATTGCATTGTATTCTACCTTATAAATATGCCATGCTCTCTTCGTTTTCCCAAATTTAAAAAAATTTTTTGTCATACGGAAGCAACTCTATTTCCTTAGATTGTATTGCTAGAAGTGGAATGACAAGGTCAGAAGGTATGGACATTTTTGACTCTTGGTACCTTCAGATAGGTGGCCCTAATTCACACTCCCCTCAACAGCATTATCAGTGTGCCGATCTTACAAACCTAGTTTTGATGAAGATTAATATCAATCCAGTTAAATGATATTTGATAAGCACATTATTACACTGAATTGAAATCATTTGTATGGGCTGCTGCTTGTCAACTTAACTAGACTGAGCCAGAAGACCAAGTTTATGTCTTTTTTATCTTTATACTTCAGACTGGCATCATACACGAAACATTCACTTACTTAATAAATACTTATCAAATGTCTGCCAGGTGTCAGATGCCATTCTAGTTTCTGGAGACACAGCTCCAACGGATGTTACATCCTAGTGGAGATACATAAAAAATAACCAAAGGTAAAATTATAGTATGCCAAATAATATCTTCTATGGTCAAAAACAAATCAGGGAAAAATTAGGGGAGTGGAGGGGAAGATGGAGAGGGTTTTCCCTGTTTTATATAGAGCAGTGAGAAAAGGCCTCACTGGTAACATGGCATTTGAGCAGATATTTGAAGCAGCAGCATGTTGTGCGGGTTTGTGGCAGGAAGAGTATTCTAGGCAGTGCAAAGGCCCAGAGAGCAATCTTAGGATGTATGAAAAGCAGAAACATCAGTCTGGCTGGAAGAGTGAGCAAGAGAATAGTAGAAAATGGGGTCAGAGAGACAGTGGGGAAACTCACCATGGAGGACTTGTAGGCCTGGTCAGGACTTCGTCTGTTATTCTGTATGAGATGAGTAGCCATTAAGAAGGCTTTGAAAAATGACACAATTGAATCATGGAACTTTACATCAAAAACCAGGGATGTACTGTATGGTGACTAACATAATATAATAAAAAAATATTATAAAAAAATGACACAATTGGACAGATTTTCAAAAAATCACAAGCTGCTGTGTCGAAATAGAATGTGTGGGCTAGGATTATGGGGGAACCAGTTTCCCCCATAATTTGGAAATTCAATTGATATAATGATGGCCGACATCAAAGTAATAATTGAGATTCTGAGAAACAGATTGTAAATGTATTCCGAATGTAGAGTCAGTGGATCTTACTAAGGTGTTGAATTGTCCCTTGTATGAGAAATGCAGAGAAGCCAGACTTAAAGTCAAGATTTGGGCCAACTGAAGAAACGAAGATGCCATTTACTGAAAAGGAAAAGATTACAAGAGACTTTTGAAGGCAAGGTGAAGAAATTGGGAGTTTTGATCCCAAGTTTTCATCTCTAAGGCCTTCAGATGATGAATACTGTCATACCGACTTAGCTCTTCGCTGGGCCACCATGTTAAACTAACACTGACCCTCAGAATCACATCCTGGGTAAGAATTTTTGATGGTTCAAGAACACTTTTTTAGGGTTGACTTGTTCCCTAGTGTTCAGAATGTTGATTGTGCATTTGAATAAGAAATGAAGTCCAGTTCAAACTATTTTTAAAACGAGAAATACACATATTGAAGGTAACATTAAAAAGTTGTAGCCTTCAGTTACTGCCCAAGACCTAATTATACATCAATACATTTTTAAGAACTAAGCTAGAATTTCTTTCCCCTTCCTCCAACAACAAAAACTAGATACTATAGATGGTCCCCGACTTACAATGGTCCAACTTACGATGTTTGACTTTACCATGGTGCAAAAGAAATACACATTCAGTAGAAACCATACTTCAAATTTTGAATCTTGATACTTTCTCCAAGCTAGCGATATGTGGTAGGACACTCTCCTGTGATACTGGGTAGCAGCAGTGAGCAGCAAATCCTACTTAGCCATGTAAACACTAAAGTAAACGGATACACTTAACCCATTCTGTACCCATACAAGCATTCTGCTTTTCACTTCCAGTATTCAAAGAAGTACATGAGACATTCAAAACTTAGTCTTCGTGTTAGATGATTTTACCCAAACGTAGGCTAATGTAAGTGTTCTGAGCAAGTTTAAGGTAGGTTAGGCTAAGCTGTGATGTTTGGCAGGTTAGGTGTATTAAATGTATTTTCAACTTATGATTGTTTCAACCTACAATGGGTTTATGGGGATATAACATCATTGTAGGTTAAGGAAGATCTGTACTTTGTTATACACTAGAAATGTACTCTCAAATATTCAAGAGATTCTAATTCTTTAATTCCTAGAATTCTTCTTAGAATTCAAGTGATTCTAATTACTTTATCATATTAGCACTGTCCAAAAAGAATGGTGAAATAGAAATGTTCTATATCTACACTGTATAACATGGTAGCCACTAGCCACATATTAGCCATTGAGCACATGAAAATGTGGCTAATGCAACTGGGGAACTGATTTTTCAATTTTACTTATTTACATGTAAATAGCCCATGTCACAAGCGGCTACCATACGGTAAAGCACAGCACTATACTGTTAACATCCTCTTGATGTAACAATTTTCAGTGAACACAAAACTCTGGAAATTGGCTGTGTACTTTTTAAATTATAAGAAGATTCCTTAAAGTATAAGTATTTTCCCATCTGTGTAGAACAGAGGAAATACATGCTATAAATTTGTATGTGGGTGTGCATATATACACCAAAGATCTACAAGCATACATCATAAGCTTGTAATACTAGTTTTCTCTGGGAGAAGAAAATGGGTAACTAGGGGTCACAGTTGGAAGAGAGAATATTCCCAATGTATCTGTTTGAACATCCTTAATTTTGGATCACATAATGTTTCATCTATTCAAATATAACTTCAGGCTATTTTATAATTTTTTGGTTAACGCTAACCTACACACCTTTCCCTAAGTATCTTTCCTACGTGGTTCAAATCAATGACTGACAGTTGAACTAAGTATTATCTTCTGGGTATGTCTCTAAGGTGGTCTGTAAGTAATGTTTGAAAATAAATCTTAGAAGTGACAGCCAATTCCTCAGCTTCTATAAAACGTCAATGTCCCACCCCAACCCCGCCTCACCAATCCCCCTATTTGAAGCAGTCTAAATCAGATGTGGCTTGGTATTCTGTCTACTGAATTCACTGGCTTATTTTACAATAAAATGATTATTTTGGGGGTGCCTGGGTGGCGCAGTCGTTAAGCATCTGCCTTCGGCTCAGGGCGTGATCCCAGCGTTCCGGGATCGAGTCCCACATCGGGCTCCTCCGCTAGGAGCCTGCTTCTTCCTCTCCCACTCCCCCTGCTTGTGTTCCCTCTCTCGCTGGCTGTCTCTGTCAAATAAATAAAATCTTTTTAAAAAAATGATTATTTTGCTTCCAGTTTCTATTAAGTGTTACTCTTCTTGGGCTCTCGTGCTCAGCAGAGTGACTTGCAGAGAGCCAAATTTATGTGAGTTCAAATTCAGACCCTGCCGTTTACCAGGTGCATATCCTCAGACATTATAGATCAGTATCTCAGTTCCCTCACCTGCAGAAAAAAGTAAATAATCATCTCTACTCCACTGATTCTTTGTAAGGATTAAATGGGTTAATATATGTAAGATGGTACCTGACATAAAAAACTCAAATTATCCTGTTGATAGCTATAATACCAAGAGGTATGTTTTAAGTCTATTTTTAAGCCTCTACAAGCCATTAAAGATACAGATATAATTCTGTATTTTGCTATGCAAATTCTAAACAATTGTGCTTCTGTTTTCATTTCTTTTTAAAGATTTTATTTATTTGACACAGAGAGTGAGCACAAGCAGGGGGAGCAGCAGAGGGAAAGGGAGAAGCAGGCTCCCCACTGAGCAGGGAGCTGGATGCTGGGCTCAGTCCCAGGACCCTGAGATCATGACCTGAGCCAAACGCAGATGCTTAACCAACTGAGCCACCCAGGCACCCCCGTGCTTCTATTTTCAATAAATTTTGACTTGGGGAAGGGAAATATGTGCTCTCAAAATACTAAATTACTTTAGGTAATTACTTTGGTTTAGTTTCCTGTAAAAAAGAAAATACAGTTGGAATTCCTATATTAGGATTAGTAGAGAATTCAACGTGGGCCCCAGTGCAATAAGCTGGCTCTAGGTTGCAGCTTTTAGTGTTTTTGTGTTTTGTTTTTTCTCTAAATATGCTACATAAACACATCTCAGAAGAAATAACCTAATTAACATGTTTAAATAATCTAATTTTGTCAAAATGTAATAATATATACCAATAAGGGATATAACATCTTGGGTTCGTGCTTTTACCAAACACATGATATCCTAACAGTATGTTCATAACCGTTCTCCTTATCCTGAAAACTGATTATAAAATGATTAAGAGTTGTTATATTTTGGTTTTGTAAAACCAGGAAACTTACAAACTAATCAAGCATACTTAATGAAAAATAAATTCTGTTCAAAAATACAGGCATTTTTAAGATAAAATATATCAATCTACAGTTTACAGTTTAGTTCTTATTAGTACATGAAATAAAGGAGGATTTAAGTTGACGAAACATTTATCAGGAGGAGGAAAAAACAAACAAACTAATAAGTGAACTGCTCTTACTTACAATGATATTTATTAAGGAAAAAGCATCCTGAGGGACCAGGACTATCTTAATCTGCCAGCAAAATCAGAGAGATGAAATACAATATAATAGACACAAAAATTTTCTTTTCCATAAAGCCAAAGTCTAGGGATACTAGTAAACTTAATGCAAACATAAAGGCTGCCAGACCAATCTTCTACATAAATGCCTTCCAAATTTCCATTTCAGACACAGGGATGAGGGATTTAGGGGAGAGAATCTTTGAATCAACATTTTACCTTCAATTCTTTGCTTCACTGACTTCTGACAGTTTGGCAAATTGGGGGTCATCACATTTAAAAGAAATGCCAAAGCTTGACAAATGCAATCTAAGAAAGAGAGTATAAATTCTAAATGCCTGTGCAATTTTCTGTAGTTTCCAGCATTCTACCTCAAAAAGTTATCAGATTTAAAACTTAAGTCATTTCCTTTAGATGGTGTAATTTTAGCAAAAAGCATTTTCCAAATTATGGGATAATTAAGGTAACACTAAAATCATATACCCAAAATTCAAGTCTTCTGCCATTCTGTTATTCTGGGTATTTGTTATTTGGTGTGTGGGTAGGAGGATGTACGCAGAGATTAACTTTGTTTCTGAAAAAAATCTGAAAACTTCCCAGTCTAATCCTATCTCAGTTTCCTCAGTACATGTTCAGGAATCTCCCTCTTTGGCACTGGATATTACTGGCCACCAAGACGGTCCACTTAAAAATAGGTCTCCCTCATCCTCCCAACTGCCACAGTCTAAAAACTGTGCCACCTGACACAGTCTGGGGCCTACTACTTACAGCTGATTGGAGATCCATTCTCAGCCAGGGCTGAAACAAGCATATTTCACCTTTGAGTTCCTGAGGTCAGCTTAGTACAAGTCAGAGTCATGGGCCCTTGACTGCTCTTTTCACTGTCCAACATTGCTTTTGCAAGTATTCTATCACAGAAGCTATTTCCCTTGAAAATATTAAGATTTATATGCTTACATGTTCAAATGCTATGCATCATCAGGTCAAGCCTTAAAGTAGATTAATTTGGAAAAACACAAAAACAAGAACCTGAACTAGATATTCTCTTATTTTTAAAAAAAAGAGGCTCAAATTCTCTGGTTTTAAAAATTCAAATTGGACTCTAGTTTCAAAGGAGAAAAAAAACAGAGCAGTGATAGCATACATTTCCTGATTCCACAGAAATACTCAAATTCTTAGATAATGCTGTACATCTTTATGTCAGATTTTGTTAAACTTTACAACAGCAGTGCAGAACAGAAATGGAAAGAAAAGACAGTAACATAAGCCTTCTATCATTAAGAATAGGTATGACCTCAATCAAAATCAGATTAGAAAACTTTGTCAAAGAAGTACCAGGAATTGGTTTCTTTTAGGGAGTCCTTAAAAAATCTACCACTTAGAGTAACTTGTACACACCAACTTTGATGTTTTTTTCTAAATGAGTTAATTACTCTCATGTAGCTATATGAAATTTTTCAGAGTAATTTTACTGGGAGGAAACTGGATATAATTTGGTACCTTCCCCATATGGCAGTGACATGGACTAACAAATGAGAAGAGGGAAGGGGAGGGAAGAAGACATTAGAAGTATAGAGTGAAGTATAATGGATCAAAAAAGGTTTAAAAAGGGGGGGGTAAAGAATTTGAAACTATACGAAGAGAATCAAATTCTGTGTGTGTGTGTGTATGTAACAATTTTGTACCTTCAAAAATAAAACTGGAATGTTATTTCACTTAAAATGTACAAGATGCAAAATGCTCTGTAATGGTAAAAAAATGTACACTGATATAAATTTTCATAATTTTCCAATAAATGACATTTCTAGATAAAAAAATTACCATTACAAACCCTTTACTCAAATGTTTATTTCTTGTTTCCAGCATTACAATTTGCTGTGATTCATAAACTTCAATCTAAGTACGTTTTTAGACGCTGACCTCATACAATTAGTTAGGTCCTTAGGTCAAACACTCACTTATCCAGCCAAGAAATCACCCAGCCACCGCTCTTGCCTGGACAACGCTCACTGCTGCCTGGACAACGCTCACTACTACCTGACCAATTTAAAGTGCATATGAGTTGTTTTGATGAATGGAGACACAGCTGTAGTTTTGCACTAAATTTTCCATTATTGAATTGTATGTTTTTTCACCATGATACCTTATGATCACTAGAAAGCTACTTACATCATGTTTTAACCATATATTATGTTAAATGCCCATTTATAACTGCAAGAAACTCACGTTACAGACACACTACTGACTATGATATTATACAAAATCATGGCCACAAGTTTCCGCATAAAGAAGAGATTTACTTCTCTTTTAAAGCAAGAAATACCCCACAGTTCAGATTTACATGAGTAGTGCCTTTTTAAATAAATTAAAAATAAAATGCTGTCCTGTCTGTAAAATTATAAATACTTCTAGTCCATTTTACAGAATGTTAAAATGCTTATAAATGCATTACCTCCTAGTAAATACACATTATGACACCGAAGCCAGTTAAACAAAAACAAAAAAACCAGCCATCAAACTGGCCTATGGAAACATCTAGAGTTTTTTGTATCTCCTACACTGGAAAAATTAAACTAAACAAAGAAAAAAGGCTAGGGAAGAGACAGAAATTTTACAAAATGGCAACTACTATAACCTAAAAGAGTGGACTGACATGTCTCCCTTCAATTCAGTAACTAAGCCATTTCTGGAATGAACATTTATGGATAACTAGGTTAGGAGAGTGCTCCTCTTAGTACCCAGGGCAGAATTATGTAGAAATAGTTTCCACATTCTACAAGGAAAAAAACAGAGTGACTGTTCAAAAACCAAGATTTAGCCAGAATGTTCAAGATTGGCAGGTGTTGATGGAGTGAAATCTTCAGTGGTCACAAAATTAAAAATCATAGTCCTATGGATGCTGCTTATTTTTACCGATGTGAAGAAAGGAAACATGATTGCAAGGTACAATACACACTGACAGGGTAACATGAAAAATTATGAACAATTTAAATAACTAAAATGTTCCCTACTGAAACATAAAGACGTGATTTCCAAATTGATTCAACTTGTAATATGTCTCTTAGAAGTATGAAGTAGTATTAGGTCTATAGACTGCTGAATTGCCCTTCACACTGAATATTTCCTCCATCTTAAAAAAACAGCTTCTGAATGGCATGGACTCCTTTGGTGTGGGAGAGCAGGCTCGCCAGACTTGTTTCCAAGGCTTCCTCCAAGGTGATTCACCCCATCAAATCTATAATATCTCCAAATCTACATGTCGAACTTCAGGATTTCGTTTCTGGAAGGAAAAATCACCGCCACATTATTCATTGCAAGACAGAATTTTGTTTCCTTTTATTCCTTTAGATCACTAAAGCCACGGAAAACATATGGTCAAACAATTTCATGGTAGCATGTTAGCAAGATAAAAATCAACAGAGGAATATTACACACTATGAACAGCATGGTAAGCAGCCCCACCTCCCTGAGTTTGTTCATATGTTCGTTAATACAATAATGTATTAAGAATCTCATATGTGCCAAACATTGCAAAGCTTTTGGAAATATACGCATTTGGGGTAAAAAGAAAATCACTGGAAGACAAGAATAAGCAGAAGAAATAAACTGATATTCACTTGTTTCATATATGTTAGCAACAACACATATAGTTTTGGGCCAGGCACTGTGCTAGAAAGTGGAGCTAGGATTATTAAATAAGTCTGTTCCTGACCTTGAGGGACTCAGTTTAGCTAGGGAGCCAAGTATATCAATACCCATCTACGAGTTATAGCATTAGAGCTAATAATAATAAGAGTTAACATTTAAGGAGCAGTTACTCTTGTGTCAAGTACTGTGCTAAGTAAGGGGTTTCACGTGCATGTGTATGTTTTAAAATCCTCGAATAACTCAATCATTTCCATTTTACATATGGGAAAACTGAAGTCTGAAGAAATTAACTAGCCTGCCCAAAGTTTCGTAGCTAGAAGTGATGAAGCCAGGATAAATTCCAGACCCCAAGCTCCTGACCATTACGATGTACTATAATGCTAACTCTGGGAACAAAAATGTCAGATCTATTACTTTAACTCATGAGATCCAGCAAGACTTCACTAAGGATATATTATCTAAACAAGTCTTGAAAGTAGTGAGTTTTCCAGAGAGATGATGAAGAGGACGTAGACAGAAGAAAAAGCATGAGCAAAGTCAGGGAGCTCGAGAAGTATGTACTGGCAGTACTGTGTAGTTAGCCACAGAAGCTGCAAAAAGGGCAGGATTAGTGAGGAGGCTGGAAAGGCAGGCAGAAACCAAGTTGTTGAAAAATTTTAAATGTTAATGTTTAGTGCCTAAAAAGAGATCATGTGCATAGTAGAAACTGAATAAATATTGTTAAATAGAAATGAAAATAAGTGGTGCTCAACTTATAATTTTCATTCATTTGTTCAATACTCATTTTTTAAAAAAGATTTATTTATTTGAGAGAGAGAGCGAGCGAGCACAGGGAGAAGGAGAGAGAATCTCAAGCAGATTCCACGCCAAGCACAAAGCCTGATGTGGGGCTCGATCCCACGACCCTGAGATCATGATCTAAGCCACCAAGAGTCAGATGCCCAACTGACTATGCCACCTAGGCGTCCCTCAACAAATACTTATGATTTATTATGTTCCAGGCACTATCCAACTCAAACACTTCACATACCACAAATTTATTCCAAAACTCACTATGGAGAGATAAAAAGCACACTGTGCAATTTATTTTGCAATGCTGCAGACTCAAGAAAATGCTATAGGAGCATGCAATTCGAGAAGTCAAAGACAGACTAAAGAGCAGAACATTTAACTGGAATACTACTTATTAGGAATTTACAAATACTATGGCATCTTCCCACTGCATTAATTCCCAACACAATTATTGCCTCCCAAACACAAAAAACTTCATAGAGGGATAGAAGGGTCTATCCACAGACTGAAATATAGAGATAGAACAAAAAAATTTTAATTAGCAGTTCAAAGAACTTCAAAGTAATGGGGCGCCTGGGTGGCACAGCGGTTAAGCGTCTGCCTTCGGCTCAGGGCGTGATCCCGGCGTTGTGGGATCAAGCCCCACGTCAGGCTCCTCCGCTATGAGCCTGCTTCTTCCTCTCCCACTCCCCCTGCTTGTGTTCCCTCTCTCGCTGGCTGTCTCTATCTCTGTCTAATAAATAAATAAAATCTTTAAAAAAAAAAAAAGAACTTCAAAGTAAGAACAAAATATATTTCACATTTATAATATGGGACTTTATAAATTAGCTTCTATTATTTTTCATGTTTTTACACAGAACTATCCAAGCTATAGATTTTATGCCAAAAATACCATCTATTCTAATAATTAGATCAATGGCATTACTCAACAGAGATGGCTATACAGCTAAATTTTATCACTGAGTGTGATCTTTCAAAATAATTCAATAATTATTAAATTTAAACTTAGAGGGCAAACATTTTTAGATACTAAAAAGAAAGGAATATGCTAAAGTTGTAGTTTTCAAAAGAAAATCAGCTGATTTTCATAACAAGAAACAAGAATTACATTCATGCACTCTCTTGGTTTGACTCAACTATGAAGAACTTTAAGATAAATTATATCTTATGACCTTAGAGAGGCTTTTAAACTGAAATTATGGGTTAAACTTTGTTTCCTGGTTTGAAAGACTTATAATTCAAAAACACGTATGAATTAGTTCAGTCTACTGAAGATTTAATAGCTTCTAATCAAAGCACAAAGTTAGCTAAATAAAAACAATAAATTTATCTGATTATGATGAGAGTAAATATAAGAATAACCGATTTGTTAACTTAGATCTGGCTTCTGACTTACTGTTTCTACTGAAGAGTAAAGCTAAAATAAAGATTTAGTCTAAAAGTCCGTTATTTTATCCATGTCAGGGAAATAAAAACAAATAGAATGGAAAATCAAAGTTTATTTATTCTCATGTCACCCTGCACAAAAACAATCATCTTGCATTATATTTAGAACAGTGATTTTTCAAAGTGTGGTCAAAAGATCCTGAAACCTTTTCTTCCTTTTCTTTCAAGTATTGACTGATTGATTGACTGATTGAGAGAGTGAGCACGGGAGCGCGCACTCATGTGCACGCACATGTGAGAACATGCACGAGCAGGGGGAGGGGCAAAGGGAGAGGGAGAAAGAATCTCAGGCAGACTCCGTGCGGAGTGCAGAGCCTGGATGCTGATGCGGATGCCAGGCTCAATCTCACCACCCTGAGCAGAAATCACGAGTTGGTCGCTTAACCAACTGAGCCACCAAGGCTCCCCCTGAAACCTTTTCAAGGGATAGTCCAAGGTCAAAACTATTTTCATACTAACACTGATGTTATTTGCCTTTACTAGTAATGCTGCTATTTCCTCTGATGACATACAAAAGCAATGCTAGATAAAAATAATGGCATCTTTGTACAATTCAAGGTAACTGACACCAAACTGTACTCATAGTCACTGTGTTCCTTTATTGTCAGACACATAATTTTTTTTTAAAAGCCTGGGGTGCCTGGGTGGCACAGCTGTTAAGCATCTGCCTTCGGCTCAGGGCGTGATCCCGGCGTTATGGGATCGAGCCCCACATCAGGCTCCTCTGCTATGAGCCTGCTTCTTCCTCTCCCACTCCCCCTGCTTGTGTTCCCTCTCTCGCGGGCTGTCTCTCTGTCGAATAAATAAATAAAATCTTTAAAAAAAAAATAATAAATAAATAAATAAATAAAAAGCCAGTTTCACTTTAAAATGTCCTTCATGATCAGGGTGCCTGGGCAGCTCAGTTGGTTAAGCATCCGAGTCTTGATTTTGGCTCAGGTCATGATCTCAGGGTCCTAGTTGGGCTCCCCACTCAGCACTCAGTGCAGAGTCTGCTTGGGATTCTCTCTGCCCACCTCCCTCTGCCCCTCCCCCCATTCACGCTCTCTTTCTAAAATAGATCTAAAAAACAAAATGTCCTTAATGAAAAAATAAATAAAATAAAATGTCCTTAATGGAGTAGTGAAAACATCAGTTTATTAAACCTCAATCCTTGAGTACATTTTTTTTTTAAAGATTTTATTTATTTATTTGACAGAGAGAGAGAGAGCCAGCGAGAGGGGGAACACATGCAGGGGGAGTGGGAGAGGAAGAAGCAGGCTCCCAGCAGAGCAGGGAGCCCGATGGGGGCTCGATCCCAGGACCCTGGGATCACGCCCTGAGCTAAAGGCAGACACTTAATGACCGAGCCACCCAGGCATCCCCTTCAGTACATTTTTTTAAATAGTGTGTGAAAGTGCACCTGGGTGGCTCAGTTGGTTGAGCCACCAACTTGGCTTCAGCTTGGGTGGTGAGGCTCAGGTGGTGATTTCGGGATCCAGGAATCTGCCTTCCACAGGCTCTGCACTCAGCAGAGTCTGAGAGTCTTCCCCTTCTGCTCCTCCCCCACTTGCACTCACGCATGCACACTCTCTCTCAAATAAATACAATCTTCAAAAAATAAATAAAATATTCTGTGACAAAGTGGGAAATATTTCCAAAGCCCTTCTGAAGTCTGATGTCACAAGGAAAAACACCTCTGAGATTGCTTGAATTATGGGTTGAATCTGACACTTTTTTATCTAAACACCATTTAGGGCTCCTGGCTGGCTCAGTTGGTTGAGCATATGGACTCTTGATTTCAGGGTTTGTGAGTTCAAGCCCTACACTGAACACGGAGCCTACTTTAAAAAAAAAAAAAAAAAAAAAAAGGTGAGCTTATCTAAACCCCAGTTTTACTTGAAAGAAAAACTAACAAACTATGGTTATTCAAATTTGGGCATTTGGCAGGGATCTTTTTTCTTTTTTTAAGATTTTATTTATTTATTTGACAGAGAGAGAGAGAGAGAGTGCGAGCACAAGCAGGGGTAGTGGCAGGCAGAAGGAGAGGGAGAAGCAAGCTTCCCACAGAGCAGGGGGAGCCCGGTGTGGAACCTGATCCCAGGACCAAGGATCATGACCTGAGCCGAAAGCAGTCACTTAACCAACTGAGCCACCCAGGCACCTGGGCAGGGATCTTTTTAAAAAATGAACAAAATAAATCTGTTACTTCAAGGAAAACAACAATATTTGTTGCTAATGCTAAAATGCAAGGTTTCAAATGAAAATCAGAATGCTGAAAAACTTGTATCTACCACCATGACCCCGACAGCTTCCGAATACTTAGAAATGTATCATCATTTGAAAGATATGCATAAATTCAGGGAATTAGTATTTTCCAAATGGCCAATTCATAACATTCCAGAATCATGCATGAGTTAAAAGATCCATTCAAAGTACAAAGATAGACCAATGGATTTTCAAGTAACAGTGTATAGCAGAAAATTAATCATACCTAGAGAGAGGTCTGGCCTTGGCCCTTGGCTATGGGAGGTGATCTCTAGGCACTTGGAATGTCCTGATTGATAATTTGTCTTTATCTTTGGCCACACAGTATCTGCTGTATATCCACAAGGGACTGGGGACTAAAAGTGTGGTCTTCTCCTTGGAGTGGCTGCATATGAAAGGTTGGCCACTCAAGCCGTCAACTACGGAGCCCCAATAAAATCTCTGCACATCACTGCCAGAAAATAACAGTGTCTTTGACTCCATGGGAAGGGGACAACTGAAACTCTGTGTTTGGGACTCTGTCCTATGCACCTCCTTCGCTTGGCTAGTTTTAATCTGTATCCTTTCATTATAATAAATCATAACCATGAGTATAAAAGCAGTCAGTGGGGGCGCCTGGGTGGCACAGCGGTTAAGCATCTGCCTTCGGCTCAGGGCGTGATCCCAGCGTTATGGGATCGAGCCCCACATCGGGCTCCTCCGCTATGAGCCTGCTTCTTCCTCTCCCACTCCCCCTGCTTGTGTTCCCTCTCGCTGGCTGTCTCTATCTCTGTCGAATAAATAAATAAAATCTTTAAAAAAAAAAAAAAAAAAGCATTCAGTGGGGGCGCCTGGGTGGAGCAGTCAGTTAAGCTCCTGACTCTTGGTTTCAGCTCAGGTCATGACCTGAGGGTCTTGAGATCAAGCCTCAAATTGGGCTCCACACTCAGTGTAGAGTCGGCTTGGGATTCTCTCTCCCTCTCCCACTTGTGCTCTTTCTTTCCCTCTCTAAAATAAATAATCTTTTAAAGATAAATAAGTAAGAGCATTCAGTGAGTTTTGTGAGTCCTTTTTGTGAATTATCAAACCTGAGAGTGATATGAGGAACCCCTTGAAATTTGCAATTGGTGTCAGATATGAGGGGTGACCTTGTGGACTGTGCCCCTAACTTCACAAACAGTTTATGAAAAATTCTCTGATATAGTTTCAGATTCCACATTGCAACAAAGCTTTAAGAGGCTACAGCTGTCAGGTACTGGTGTAATATCCAAAAAGAACATCATAATTATCTGAAAATGCTATAAGAATACTTTTAAATACTTCCTCCCTTTTCCCTTTTCTTCATATCCTTCAACCAAAACAATATATGTCAACAGGATGAATGCGAAGCAGATACGGGAATCTGTCTTAGATTTTTGCAAAAATGTGAAACAATATCACTCTTTTCACTGTTTTTTTCATTTTGGAAAATATAGTTACTTTTCATTAAAATGTTATTTATATTAACATGTAATAGTTTATTGTTATAGCTTTTTAAATGAGTATTTTTTGAACTCTCAGTTTTAATATATAATTTAGTAAATATTAATAAATATTAATTCAAATAAATAAAAGCTCTTTGGCTCCTGAATAATTTTTAAGAATATAAAGAACCGGGGATGTACTGTATGGTGACTAAGATAATATAATAAAAAATCATTAAAAAAAAAAAAGAAGAATATAAAGAATCTTAAAACGAAAATATTTGAGAACTGCTCATCTACAAACTTGAAAATCATGTTGTGAACTATAGTATTAACATAAACATAATAATATTATTTGAAGTGCTTCTATTACTCTGGCACCTAGAGTCTGAAAGAAAAAATAGTAGTGACAGAAATGTCTCCCTGAAATTTTTATTTCCCTTCAATTTTTAACAAAACTAAACAATGGTCAATATCAGCTGAAGAAAATGCATTGCCTTCAAGAAGCTATGTATGTTAAAGATCATTTAAGTTTTATTTATTGCAATAACCTGAACTCAAGAGTCAATAAATGACAATTGGAGAAGACTGAGATTTTTAAAAATAATCTTATCAAGTAATATTTCAGTAAAAAACCAACAGGTTGTAATGATCCCCAACTGAACAGAAGCAAAAAGAAAATATAAAATGATGACGGAGTAAAAGGAAGATGTGTGTATGTTCAAGGTCACAGTCTGTTTTTCAAACTTTTGAAGAGAATCTACTTTCCCTTTCACCTTTCTCTAGAAACTTTCAAAATGCTTTTTACTTCAAAACAAACAAAAAACCTTTAGCTACTTTAGAAACTAAGCAAGCACTATAGGATAGTGGTTGAAAGCACAGTATTTTGAATTGACCAACGAAGGTTCGAATCCCAATCTCCTACTTCCTTGAGTAAATTACCCAACTTCTCTAACCCAATGATTTTTCTCATTCACAATTACTAGTCATACACCATGAGGTTACTGAGAAGATAAACGTATACACGTGATACAATCCGCATAGTGTTCTGACACAGAGTAAGTACTTCAGAAATAGTCGGCATTATGCTTATTATGAATACATCTTACTTTCAGTTCTTTCTCCAGTCTATCTACTTCAGCTCCTAAAGTATCAATAATATTTTCTCCATGTTTAAGCATAAAGGTCTCTAGTTCTTCAGGAGTTTTCACTTCTTGAATTTCCTACAAAGAAAGCAATAGCAAGAAAACAAAATAACTTTTTAAAAAATCGTAGTAGTACACTGATGATTTCTTTAAAAAATTATAACAAACAGCATTAAGTTTAATGAAAAACTTTCATGCTAAAGGTGATGGATCACCTAGTTCTAAAAAAAATTTAATTCAACAAAAAATTAAGTATAATATTTCACGGAGATAGCATTACAAAATCAGTGGGAAAAGAACAGACTATTCAATAAACAGTGTCAGGGCAGTTATTTTTCTACAGGAAAAAACGATTTAACCCCTACCTTAAATCATTAAAGAAAAAAATAATTCTAAGTGAATTTAAGAACTAAGGGCAGAAAACAAACTACAAAACATTTAGAATAAAAAATATCTTTATGATACCGGAATAAGGAAGTATTTCTCAAGCAAGATAATAAAAAGCCTGGAGAAAAAGATTATAAATTGGGCATAAAGTTAAAAAACACATTAAACCTTCTGTACAATAACAAAGTGAAATGGTAAATCACAAACTAGTAAAAGATATTTGCATATACACAACTGAGGAAGGATTAGTGTCCAGCACACTAAAAATAAAATGTTTATTAATTTGTCAGAATAACAGAAATTAACTAAATAAGCAAGCAGTAGAGGAAGTCCCAATGGTCAATAAATTTCAATGCTTACTAACCTCACTACTACTACCGGGGGGAATAGAAATTATAATTAAATATAAATTGTAATTTTCACATCTATCATAGTGACAAAAATTCAAAACTGTCAATATAATACCATCTAGTAAGAATGTGAAGCAACAGAAACTTTGATGTACTGACGGTGGATGTTAAATTGACACACTTTGGAGAACAATTTGCCAATACCTAGGGAAGTTGAAGGTAAGTTTGTTTTGTTTTGTTTTTAAGTAGGCTCCACACCCAGCGTGGAGCCCAACATGGAGCCTGAACTCACGACCCACGACCCCTGAGATGAAGACCTGAGCCAAAATCAAGAGGTGGACACTCATCCCAAAATCAAGAGGTGGACACTTACCCGACTGAGCCACCCAGGAGCCCCAAGTTTACTCAATAGCCCAACTATTTTAAATCTAGCTGTATAGTGCCCTAAAGAAATTCTTACACATTTGAACAAGAAAACACATGAGAATGCCATTTTGGACGTAAATGTCCATCAAATGGAGACTGGATAAATAAGTTGCAGTATATTCATAGGAGAATATTATATAGCAATTAAATTAATTAGAAGTGTATGTGTGTTTACACATATATATTAATATGAAGGAATCTCAAAATCATGCTGTTAAGCTAACTATAGAGGAAATCAGATGGTATGATACCATTTGTATCAATTTTGAAATATCCAAAAATGCTACACTATATACTGTGCTAAGAAAAATCTGTTGAAAAGTATAAAAACTAAATGGAAATGACAGTACTAAATTCAAAACAATTTTTAGTTCTAGGGATGAAGGAAGAAGAATGGGATCTAGAAGGAGAAAACAAGGGCTTCACCCATTTTTGTAACAATTTATTTCTCTTTTTAAGATCCTAAGCAAATACAGTAAAATGTAAAGATCTGACAAAGGCAAGTGGTAACCTTTGCACTGTTCGTTATTTATCCTCTAAGTTCTCTTTTAAATGTAATTCTTAATATAAAAGCATGGGTTGTAGAATCACAGAGATCTAAATTCACATCTGACTCCATATTGTGGCTCTGCAATTTTAGACAAGTTATTTAATCCTTCTGTGTCTTAATCTGCCTACGTATAAAACTGAAAATATTATTTCTTTACCTCACAGCGCTTTTGAGAGTGTATCAGAGAACAAATATAAAATGCCTAGCACGTGACAAGCACCTGAACAGTAGTTTGCTCTGCTGCTGTCTCCCCCAACCCACTCTGCAGCAAATAAAATGGTCTCTGTCAAGTTTTGGAACCCTAGGAAGTTGAAAGCTGAAGTGATTTTAAGATCTGTGAAAGTTTCATTTTATTTACTGAAAAAGTAATTTCTCTAACATTTGACTATATAAGAAAACAGCAAATACATAAACTTACCTGTAGCATTTGGTCAAAATCTTGTTTTTCCAAATATGATCTTGTAACAACTCGTCCATCAAAATCTACTTCTGCCTTAAATCTTACTTTCCCTAATCCCAGATCTGTGGCTTTAACATCATGAATTGCCCTGCAATCAATAACAATGCATACAAATTTATACGCACACATACACATTTTAATGGCACAAAATACAGAATTTTTGTTTTTTTCCATCAGTGAGGAAAATGGACCAAGATGGCCTTCAGAGTGTTCACCATTAAGTGCCACCTATACATTTCCAAACAAATGTCCATTTAGCTATTTTTGCATAATGCCACACAAAGATGCAAACTTACTAAATATTATTTTATGGTTTGTATATTCATGAATTATACAGTTTGTGGATTAAAAAATCAACTCTAGGGGCACCTGGGTGGCACAGCAGTTAGGCGTCTGCCTTCGGCTCAGGGCGTGATCCCGGCGTTGTGGGATCGAGCCCCACATCAGGCTCCTCTGCTATGAGCCTGCTTCTTCCTCTCCCACTCCCCCTGCTTGTGTTCCCTCTCTCGCTGGCTGTCTCTATGTCTGTCGTATAAATAAATAAAATCTTCAAAAAAAAAAAAAAATCAACTCTAAATTGCTTTTCTACAATGTTGTCATTTTGTCTCATAATCCTTTTTTTAAAAGCTTCTTTAAAAATCTTCATACAGTTGTGAAATACTCTATTGGAATGAGGTTAATAATAACTACCTAAGGGGATTTGATATGGGGAATAATGAGCCAACACATACATACAATGTTTAATATGGTAGCAACTACACGGCAGGCATTTAATGAATAGAATTCAGAAAGTAGTTAAGTTGGCATCTTTACTTTACAGACTATAAAACAGTCCCAGAGGGACCTAGGTGACTTGCCTAAGGTAATTCAGCGAGTCAACAGCAGAGGCAGGACTCACCTCCAATCTTCAGACACCAGTGGTCTCTCCATTATACCATTCTGCCTCCCAGAAAAGGAAGATGTTCTAGTGTTATAACTGCTTTTCATCCCTTCTGCCCTAACCCTCAGGAATCAATCTTCCTTAGAAAACTGCTGAGAAATTCTTTTCTTTCTATGATAACCACTATTAACACCTTTTCTTTATGGGATATATAAAATAAAAAACACTCCGAATCTTGGGGATATAGAGAGCTTTAGGAAAACAAGCCTAAATGAGACTCCAAATACTCAAAACATTTGACCCTAATTTCTGAGTGATCCTGAGCAAGTTACCAAATACTGAGTCTAAAATTCTTTAGCCATAGAAATAAGCATATTCATCAACTAAGATAAAAATAAGAATGATTTAATATTTATAAAGTTATATATGACTAAAATGACACAAAACTTGTCCAGATTGGCAAGAAGCTATATAATTTTTTCATTTTAAAAAAGCATATCTACCTCAGTCCTAACAAAATATTATAAATTTCATTATTTGACTAATACAGTGAAAGTAATGCTTAGAGGGAAATTTGTAACTGTAAAAGCCTATATTTTTAAAGATAGATATCAAATGAAAAACAAACTACCGTCTTAAGACATTGGAAAGAAGAGCAAACTAAACCCAAGCGGAAGAAAGGAAATAATATAGATCATAACAGAAATTCATGAAATACAGAAAACAACGGAAAATCAAACTAAAAGCTGGCTTTTTGAAAAGATCAACAGAACTGACAAATCTTTAGCTAGACTGGCCAAGAAAAAAAGGAAGACTCAGATTATTAGTAGGTCAGAAATGAAAGAGGAGACATTACTACCAACCCTAAAGAAATAAAAAGGATTACAAAGGAAAATTATGAATGGTTGTATGCCAACAAATTAGATAACTTAGAACTAATGCACAAATTCCTAGAAAGACACAAACTACTGAAACTGACTTGAGAAGAAACAGACAATCTGAACGGACCTGTAACAAGTAAACAGGTAGAGTAAGTAATCAAAAAACTACCCACATAGAAAAGCCCATGCCCAGATGGCATCACTGGTGAATTCTACCAAACATTAAAAGAAGAAATAATACCAACTCTTCATAAACTTTTCTAAAAAACAGAGAGGAAAGAACACTTCCCAACTCATTCTATAATGTATTACCTTGATACCAAAATCAGACAAAGATATTACAAGGAAAAGGATATTTCCTTTTACTGAGGAAGTCCTAAGCCTAATACTGATTCTAAGAATACTCAAGTGCTAAGCCTAATACTGATTCTAAGAATACTCAATTTCTAATCTAGATCTAGCTAGGTAACTACTTTTCCAGATTAAAAATGCAGGGCTTAGAATATAAATCTAGTAATAATTTACTCATTTGTTTTACTGATTCAGATATACAGGTCGTTCTTGAAAGATTAAACTTAAAGATTCTGGTTATAAGGGGAATCTGGGTGGCTCAAGTCTATTAAGTGTCCGACTCTCGATTTTGGTTCAAGTCATGATCTCAGGGCTGTGGGATCAAGTCCCGTGTTGGGCTCTATGCTCAGTGGGGAGTCTGCTTGAGATTCTTTCCCTCTGCACCTCCCCAATTTGTGTTTTCTCTCTCAAATAATCTTAAAAAAAAAAAAAAAAGATCTGGTTATAACACAGAAGAAAAATACACTCTTTTAAAGTTTAACGTATGTATGTAGCTAGCAGAAAATTGTGATTTTAAAGGTTTATTCCTCCCATATTACTCTGAAACTTGAATTTCACTAACAAGTACTAATTAGAACACTGTTATCTCTTCTGATTATCTCTTAAGTCTTCAGTTCTTTTTTTTTTTTTTTTTTTGAGAGAGAGAGAGTGAGCACAGAGGGAGAGTAAGAGGGAGAAGTAGACTCCCCGCCAAGCGGAGAGCCCAACATGGGGCTCGATCCCAGGACCCTGATATCATGACCTAAGCTGAAAGCAGATGCTTAACCACCTGAGCCACCCAGGTGCTCCACTCTTCATTTTTTTTTTTCTTTTAAGTAAACTCTACCCCTGACGTGAGGCTTGACCTCATGACTCTGAGATCAAGAGTTGCATGCTCTACTGACTAAGCCAGCGAGGTGCCCCTTCAGTTCTTCACTTTTATATCATTTAAAAGATAAAGATTATAAGGAAAAACTTTTAAAATTATCTAAAACAAGAAGTCTATTTTCAAAAGGAGTATAAATTATATTCAATTTGGTAACCACTTCCCCACTGAATAGAAATCTTCTTAAATTTAACATAGCAATTTGTAATTATAGTACAAATATAAGGCAAAAATAAATATGAAGGTTCCACATAAGTGGTTCTACATTATGGAGATAACCACTTGCAAACTTCTGTTCCCATTACATCATCTAACTGTTCCTTATTCTAAAAATTAAAGATATACAGAATTTAAAAGAAAACAGGGAGTTTCCTAAATGCTTTCACTTTTTTTCTTGTAAGGTTGCACAAAGTCCTAGATTAAAAGGCTAAAGCCTAGGGAACCACACACTCTTCTGGAAGTATTTACAAACCAAGCATTTCTATTTCTTAATATATTTTTGTAAACCTTAGCAGCATCACCGGAATAAGCTGACCTTACTGATGGGTCGTTCTCCAGGAGTTCAGTAAGCCGTTGTACTTGCTCTGGCTGGATGGATCGCCCTAAGAGTGCTTCTGTGTTAGTGTAGATGAGGAATGCTGAGACCATGCCTAATAACGTGCCCACACCCAAAGAACCTAGGCTGTCATACAGTGGATTACCTAAATAAAGCACAGAAGAAGTCAGTAAATTAACATTTTCTATTATTTCAATCAGCTTTAGTAAGTAAAGAACCAAAATTAGCAAAACAAAGGACCTGAAATTCATTCCTAATTCCTTTAATGACTTTCTCCTAGTAAGCTGACCATACTACAAAATGGGGTTGCTACAGTATGCTTCATATGACATAGGAGTATTATGTGGTTTAATTATTTAAGATCTATTTCTTGCATATGGTCATTATATGACTGAGGGTTCAGAGCATTTTGGATTAGAGACATCATATACATACTAATAATATAATAAAATCCATTTCTTTTTGATATATCAGTAGCACTTTTCCTGTCCCATGCTGACAACACCACGAATTCAACAGCTGAAAAAAATAACCACTTTTTGTCTCTTCTTATCAAGGTTCTGTGAGAGAATTAAGCCATACAAAAAATGATATGGATCACTCTTCTCATTCAACCAAGGATGATGCATAGCTCATACCATAGTAGATACAAAGGGGAGGAGTTAATTCATTGCATGTTACAGGTACGTTAGAGCAGTGGTTCTCAAAGTACAGTTCCTTAACCAGGAGCATCAGCATCGCTTGAGAACTTGGTAAAAATGCAAGTTCTCAGGCCTCACCTAAGATTTTCTGAATCAGAAAGTCTGGAGTTGGGACCAGCATTCTTTGTCTTCCTAAGCCCTCCAGGTGATTCTGATTCTAAAGTTTGCCTTTGGTTGTTAGGTATTAATTCTCTCCCAGAACCACTGAGAAGAGTTGATTTATTATCTACGAATGTGTAGGTTAATATTTATAAAATAGACATCAACAAATATATTTTAAATTTTTATAATAAATTTTACACACAAGGCTTTTATAATTAATTTTTTTATCCCAACGATCAAATGTCAATGTTAAATTTAACTCTCTTAATGCTTGTAAAACATTCATTTTACTAAAAAAAAAAAAAGTCAATTTACATACTAATTTTACTAACATTTAGTCAGAATATAACACTAAAAAAGTAAAATGACTAATCTGTACCAAAGTATTAAAAATGACCCATTTGTATGTACTATATGTTGGCTAACTGAACATAATGATAATCATTTTTAAAAAAAGATTCATTTGTAAAATATAAGGCACTAGGAGGTTTGTAATTACAGAGTTCAAAATCAAATACTGTTCTTTAAAGATCCAAATTTGCCTAATTATTACTTAAAAATATACATGTATAAATAATCCTACAGAAAACACAGAAATATTAGTTGCAAAATATTTCTTGGCATGTTATTTAATTTAAATGAATTAATTTAGCTAATTAAATAAAACAATGTGAAACTCTCAAAACAAAAATTTATGTAAGTTTGATTTGACTATTTTTATTATTATGGAAAGGAAAATAATCTATTAAAAGTTGACTTATTCATCAAGTGACACTTTCCTTAAGCCTAAAATCTTGCTAAGTAATAAGTCTAAGAAATGTCTAAAATGGTAAGGTCAACCAAAAAAACAATCAGAACTTTTAGAAATATTTTGGATCACAATGAATATCAGAGAATGCTGGTTTAGTCTTAAGATGTACATTAAAAATGAGAAAGACCCATTCATATTTCAGATATTTTAAGAAACACTGTAGAACTGTGGGAGCTCATCACCTAAAATTATTTCAAATACGCAGGGACAAACAGGTAAGCATGGAAGAAGTTCCATTCCAAGAGAGTTCCAACCTCAGAAATGGAGTCTTTTCATACTACATGGTTCTTTTGTTTTAGAAAATAAAAATGATTTCTCTGTCTTCTCATTCACCTGTATTTAACTGCTCTTCTAAACATTTAACTAGCTACCAAAATGAGGATAAACGCCAACTAGAGAGTCCAGGAAACAGGAAAGCAACAGCGTTATTACTGGCAGTAACAGTGGAAGACAAATGAACAAAAGCTACAATATATATTTATTCACAATTTTAGAGTGTATTAAAGTTCTCTTCCATATATTATCTCAATAAACCTTCGAGGTCACTAGGCCAAATATTATCAATACTAAGTTCAGAATAGTTGCATAATTTATTAAGGCACAGCTAGAAAGGCTTAGAGCACATTACAGAAATGCTCTAACAACAGCCTTCTTTACTTCAAACCAGGAGAAAATTTCTGAGAGACAACTCTAAAGACTTTTACTGTGTTATTTGTCTTATAAAAATAACTGGTTAGTATGGAATTAGCATTTAACAATTGACTGGTTTAAAATTATTCAATGAGGGGCGCCTGGGTGGCACAGCGGTTAAGCATCTGCCTTCGGCTCAGGGCGTGATCTCAGCGTTATGGGATTGAGCCCCACATCAGGCTCCTCCACTATGAGCCTGCTTCTTCCTCTCCCACTCCCCTGCTTGTGTTCCCTCTCTCGCTGGCTATCTCTATCTCTGTCAAATAAATAAATAAAATCTTTTAAAAAAAATAAAATAAAATAAAATAATTCAATGATATAAAAGAAAATACCCACATATTAGAGAATTATTTAAGTAGTACAAATAAGTCACATCTAACTGAAGAAATATTTACCTGTTATAGAAGTAAGGCCCATACATGTAGCTGCTATTGTCACTCCCAAGACTGCTGCAGTATCTTCCAGTAATATAACATTTGTACTAGGATCACGACTTTCCATTACTTAATCATTGGGGTAGAGACAAGAAAAGAAACTTTCTGAAATTCTAATTTGATACTCTCATGTAACATTTTAGTAAGTATCCATTTAAAATTAAGATATAAATTAAGATAAAAATGTGCAAGATCCTGATTCTAGAAATTCTATCCAATGTAAACATAATTTATTGGTTTAAATGTTGAAGTAACTAAAATTTAAAGTCAAATTACTTTCTCTAGTTATATAAACATATATAGAAAAACTGTAGTTCACTTAAGTTAAAATCCAAATATAAAGTATTCATGTTCGTATCACACTACATTTCTCTTTTTAAAAGAGATGATACATAATGTAAGAGCCACACAGAGAAGACATCGAGATATATCTCGTACACACCTATAAGGAAAAAGCAATAGTACTGGGCAATTTTAGAAAATAAAGGAGGTGAAGTAAGACACGTGGTTTCTAACATACTTACCATATTTATAAAATGACATTCCTTTGGCCCGAGCACTCCTACGAAGTTCATTTACAGCAACAAGAAGTGTTGCTGAAAGAAAAGCATTCATATCAGCAAGAAAAAAACTTCATGCCTCCAAATTTTAAAGACAGCATCTCAAAATAAATAGGTACAACACTTTTAATGCCAGGGTTGTCAATAAAAAAAGTTCTATATTAACTAGTCATTATCAAGACTCTTAATTATCATCATAATACAAGGAATCCCCTATTTCTAAACCACAGTAATTTAAATACCGTTACCACCACCTAATGACCTTAATTACTGGACAGCAACTAGTGGGCAGGCACCACACTAAGCACAATCACTTTTGATCCTCCCAAGCTTTTGAGGCAGGTGGTGTTATCACCATTTTACAGACTGGCAAAGATGAAGGGAACACTATGCACAGCAAGTGACAATGTATTAGACGTAAGCATAATGTGAATACACCAATGAGTTAGGCAGTTTCCTACATGATGTAGCACTTTTCTGTCATAAAACTGCTACAGCTGAGGGGCGCCTGGGTGGCGCAGTCGTTAAGCGTCTGCCTTCGGCTCAGGGCGTGATCCCGGCGTTCTGGGATCGAGCCCCACATCAGGCTCCTCTGCTGGGAGCCTGCTTCTTCCTCTCACACTCCCCCTGCTGTGTTCCCTCTCTCACTGGCTGTCTGTCAAATAAATAAATAAAATCTTAAAAAAGAAAAAAAAAATAAAACTGCTACAGCTGAAACCTGCAGAAACTTGGAAATATTTTATTGCAAAGAGTCAGCCTTCCATGATTAACACGAAAACCTGATTTTTATTTATTTATTTTTAAAGATTTTATTTATTGATTTGAGAGAGAGGGAAAGAGCGTACAAGCCGGGGTAGAGGCAGAGGAAGAGGGAGAAGCAGACTCCCCACAGAGCAGGGACTCCAATGCGGAGCTCAATCCCAGGACCCTGAGATCATGACCTGAGCCGAAGGCAGCCACTTAACCAACTGAGCCACCCAGGTGCCCCACTAAAACGTGGTTTTTAAAAATTCAATATATAGTTATGTTTTTAGACTCCATTCCAGATGTTCCGAGTGTTATGATTAAGACACTCAAGAATAACAACAAAAAAACCAGCTTTTCCCTTGTCCCCATCCTTTAGAGGAATAACCATAATACATTATACAAAGAATTTACTCCCTCAAAGTAGGTTCCTAGTTCCATAGTTTTTCTTTAATCAGTGGAATTTAACAATTTATAAAAATGGACTGCTGAATATATATTACTAAATTAAGAAAAAAGAGATACCATAACAGTACATACCTCCTTCAGATACTAATGATCCCGCTAAAATACAATATGCCTAGAAAATAAGTATTAAAATATAGCGTTAGTATTTCATTAGAGAATCACAATGATTCATGCATAAAGTTTATAAAGTTTAAAATGGAAACATAAATTCAAATTCTAGCTAGGTAAGAATCTTGATGGGAGACAGCTCAAATGAGGGCAATGAGATAGATAGTGTATCCTATACAAGGAAAAAATAAAAGTTAAAAATTTGATGGTCATCTCATTTTTTTAATACTTAGAAGAGTAATTTATCCGTCTACAGAATGCTACACCGTCACCTAAGTTAAATTCATGATATAAGAGATGAAAAAATTAGTATAAAAAATTTTCTGAAGTTCAAAATGAACACAAACATTTGAAATCTGGAGTGCAGATACCAGGATACAGTAAGATTCATACCCTGACCCATGCAACTTCTGGATTTTGTTTGGATGCCCAGTACCAATCCTGATTCAGAAAGATAAGCAGTTACAAATAGTGATCAATGTGGGGGAGGGGGATTACACCACCTTCCTCACAGTACCAGGACACACTTGAATTAAAGAAAGATTTGAAAAAAACTTTAATCCAAGAGATAACCTAGCAACACAAATTTTTAAAAATTTAAATGAAATTCAAACGAAATATATGTAGAATTTTCAGCATTATCTTTTTGGAACCCTGGGCTTCCCTGAAATAGAAGTTTGGAAAATTCTGAACCTAGTCTCTTATAATTCTGTTAAGGAAACTGAGATGTCCCAAGGCTATCGATTTGCTTGAGTACATAGAAATGATACCAGGGTAAGAACTAGAATATAGGTTTTCCAGTCTCAATTTTAGGCTATATCTCCACTGAAACTTACTGCCAACTTACAATATAATTAAAACAGTAGCTAAACTGCCCAATAATTTTTTAAATCCTTCTATCTCCTTCCTGAAAGGATTTAAGATACACAACACCCAATAAAGGGAAACAGCATATCTCAGCAAAAGATTCCAATACCTAATAACCATAAATTGGTCTGCGGTACGTTGACTCTATTATTTATTAACTAAGAGTCATAGTCTGATGTAACCTCATTTAGTTGCAAGAAGACAAAAGAGCTTCCAGGAGGTTTTTTTTTTTTTTTTTTTTTTTTTTTAAGGCTCCATACCCAGCATGGACCCCAACATGGAGCTTGAACTAGGACCCTGAGATCAAGACCTGAGCTGAGATCAAGAGCCAGATGCTTAACAGACTAAGCCACCCAGGCACCCCAAGCTCCTAGTAGCTTTAAAACTTACACACAATTTAAAATTTAACTAATTTTCATTAACCACTTAGTCTCTGTAAAGTCATACTATACAATTCAGATGAATGCTAAAAGAATGAGCTATCTATAAAGTGGCTGAACCTTTTCAGAATGGAAGAAAATACGTTAAATGAGATTCATTCCAACTGACAACAAATTAGGTTTTAAGTACTCCCGCATTCCAAAATGAGATGCTGTACCATCTCTTCAGGCTTTGCAAGAGAACGCCCAAGCCTGGTTTTACAACTCCCAGCTCCAAACCCACTAACCATGCAGAAGAGCTATGGTCAAGGCCAAAAGTTAAGCTGTTAAGATTGCTCAGAAAGCTGGATGTGCATCCCAGGTATTTAGAGATTACAGTTAACTCTGTCTAATGCACATACAAAAATAAATTTATTGGCAAGTCTACTGATATTGATTGTGCCAACAGACTAGATGATTATGTTTGGAAAAAAAAACAACTGCACTCTCACTGAGAGGGTATTAAAGATGTCTGTTTTAACACACAGAGCCCACACAGAATTCTGAGAGTCTTTTAAAAAGAGATCAACTGCCCAAAGAGCCTTCTCGAAAATGCAAGGCAACCTCAGCAGAAAGAGTCTGGAACTACACCGTAAGAAGCAGAAGTTAGGAGGGGGTACCACATGACCAATCTGTACTTGTCAAGGGAGCTAGAGTCAGAGTGGCCACACAGGGTAATCTCCAAGAAGTTTCCATGAGAGAAAAAGGCAGCTTTAAGTATCTATGAAGGCCAGAGGAAACCAATGCAAAATGATGCTGGTGCCAGTAAAGCAGTACTTTTCTGTCCTTTCTCCCTACCTTTGATGCTGCCAGAGGCGAGCTCAGGAGGAGAGAAGGACAGAAGCCTTAGCTAGGAAAATACAGAAGGTGACCATGCTCCCATACTCCCATTCTCCCACTATAGGCTTCCTACCTACATGAATGAAAAAAAAAGTCTTTAAATGCAACAATTCCAACTTATGACTATCTTGTGGCACTGGATATTTCTATTAATGACAGATTATTCTTGGGACTAAAATGAATAGAGATCTTCTTGTTCTTCAATATAACTGAAGAAATTAATGGAACTGCCCAAGATTTTAACCCAGGAATCAGTACTTTATGACTGCACCTACAGAGATACTCTTTTCTTTTTTCTTCTTTTTTAAGATTTTATTTTTAAGTAATCTCTATACCCAGCGTGGGGCTTGAACTCACAACCCTGAGCTCAAGAGTCGCACGGTCCACCAACTGAGCCAGCCAGGCGCCCCTGTACCTACAGAGATACTCTTGTTCAACATCATTGAATCATATGAATTGAGAGGTCATATGTAGTCGTGTTCTAAAAAACACAACTACAAACACATAACCCTATATTACAGTCAAAAAGGCATGTGATAGTCCCTTTAACATCAATATGACAAAGGCATTCTACCATACTTAATCACTCTCATATTACTTGAAAACTGAGGGGAAGAAAAGATTACCCATAGCAGGGATTCCATTGGTTGAGGATTAAGCAATCCCATGATTCCGTGGTACCAAGATAATCCTGCACCCATCATGAAAATACCAACACCACTAATTAGTGAAGCAATATAGCGCATATTTGAAAAGCCATACCTGAAAAATAAAAAAGACAGTTTATCATTATTACAACTGTAATTATTTCAGTTTACAAGAAATACAAATTGTTTTAAAATACATGTTGATTAAGTCAATGAAAAAGAAAACCAAAAACTTCTTACAATTTAAAGATGTTTGTGGTTTTGTATTTAAGTAAAATGTAAATGCCATAACTTAAACCTAATCAGATAATAACATATAATAAGAAAAAACTGCAAGATCTTTGAAAATATATGATAACAGAGAATATGACTGAATTCAGGTATTTTCTAACCCCTTTTCCATACAGTGTTTTGATTAAATAGAGGCAATTTACTATTACATACCACAAATACCAATAAAATTAATCTTTTTAAAATGCATTCAGATGTTTAATGGAGATGATGACATTAAAATTGCTCTGTAATGCAGCTTCTAACTGAACCTTTGGTCTTCTTGCCTATAATCTGACGTTGGCTACTTGGGGCTGGTTCTGAATACTTCAGCACACAGCAACTAACTACTATTATTAGGACTATGAGCTTCAGTTTTCTAGATGTTTTTATGGCAAGTTCTTTTTTTTTTAATCTCATTTATTTTTTAATAAACTTTGGTCAATATGTGTATTATTTTGTACTATTGTATGTATTAAAAAATACTGAGTTTTAGAAGCTCAAAAACATGACATACTATATGAGGAAAGGAATCACTCATTAATAAAAATATTTCCTGGGAAATTTACTCCCCAAACCAAACTCTATGGCACCCTTCTGGCAGATGCAAATTTAAACAATAGATCTTAATTAAAACTGCTTTGTAATTATTTTTGCAAATATGTAGTAATCTTGCCAGACGGAATTCTGTTTATAGATGTGACAATATTCTACCTGCTTGATTTAGAAAAATTTACTTTTTCTCAATGTACCCTCCGAAGTAATATAGGATATGTATATATTTATTTCAGTTAAAGTAAATTAAGATCTAAATTAAGTGCTACTACTTTCCTTCTATGTGTTTTCAAGAAATTATAGGGACTTACTGAAAATTTAAACTATGTAGATCTTCACTGTCCCATATTAGTCATGAGCCACATAATGCTATTTAAATTTAAATTAATTAAAACAATAAAAATTTAAATGTAGTCTTTACACTAGCCACATTTCAAATGCTCAACAGCCATGTGTTGCTACTGACTATCATTCTGGACAGATTTCACAAAATATTTCTATCACTGTAGAAAATTCTATTGAGCAGCACTAAAGTAGACTGTCGAAAATACCTTAAAAAGAAATCACGTTCACAATCTAAAACTGCAAAATTTTATCCTGTTTTTAAAATTTTGTTGTATAAAACTAATCAGGAAAAAAATTTTCTTGACATAGTAAAAAACTATAATGTAATTAGTAGATAAGAAAGCCAGGTGTTCTCTATAATTGCTTATTGATAGTTCTAGGATATTCAAAATATACTACTATTTATAAGAAAACAATAGTGTCTTGCTTTTGAGTAAAAAAAAAGGTATTTATATAAGGCACAGAGATATACTCCTTTACAGAAATAAAAGTACATTTTTTTTTACCCTAAGGTTGATCAAATTTTATTACTGAAACTTGTTAAATAAATGATACATGTGGAATTCAAAAGTATTAGCTGGTTATGTTATTTTAAAAAAAATCTCTATCAAATAACTGATGTGACTCAAAATATTATAAAAGAATACTCATTTTACAAATAAATAATTTTGAAATGTTAGCAGAATACTATTTCAAAGTCACAACAGGATTAAAATACATTCAATAGGATTTAATAAAAGTTACCACTAAAATTTTAGATTCAGTGCCTATTAGTCTAAATGTGGAATATGTTTCTTTTAGCCAAATAAAATAGAACTCAAAGATCAAAATATGTGCTTTGTCATTATCAAATATGAAGAGGACAAGATCTCTATTACAAAGCATAAAAATAATTTAAACGCAAGTTTCAAATTATATCTTGAATTTATTTTGACACTGTGGTTGAGTCCTACATTTAAATACTATAGTGAAAGAAATGACCTGATTTTTTTTTTTAAGATTTTATTTATTTATTTGACAGAGAGAGAGAGAGACAGCCAGCGAGAGAGGGAACACAAGCAGAGAGGGAGAAGTAAGCTCCCAGCGGAGGAGCCCGAGGCGGGGCTCGATCCCAGAACGCCAGGATCACGCCCTGAGCCGAAGGCAGCTGCTTAACAACTGAGCCACCCAGGCGCCCTGAAATGACCTAATCTTTAACACAAAAATGCAGGTATATAAACTGCATGAGACTTCTAAAATTCAACTGCTTTTATTTCAATGACTTGCTGCCAAAAAGAACAAAACAGAACAGAACAGAAAAAAGAAAAGAAAAGAAAAAAGAAAAGAAAAGAAAAGAAAAGAAAAGAAAAAAGAAAAGAAAATAAAGGCAATGTCCTTACGGATGAGTTGGATCTGGTGTTTGTACAGACTTACTGATGCCCACTGCTAGTAAACCCTATGGAGAAGAAGGAAAAAGGGTAAATAATTATTAGCAAGATGGAGAGTACAGTGTGGTAATACCAATCTGGAGTGTGCAATGTGACAATGGCAAAGAACCACTTCACATGCATATACACCACAGCCCAGCAATTCTGGTTTACAGTCTCTACCTTAGAGAAATAAAGATGAACCCTAAGGGGTCCAAAACACCATTGCTTATAAAGACGAAATATGTGAAAGCCAACCTAAACATCCATCAATAAGGAATGGCAAAATAAATGATGGTATTGCAAACCATAGTTACTTCTACAACAGTTTAAAAGAATGGAGTTGAACAGAGCTTTCTGTACTGACATGGCAAAAGCTCGTACACATACTATTAAAGTAGAAGAAAAAAAAATCAAGTTTAGGAACAGTGTGTAAAGTACAAAAAAACATGTCATTTTTGTAGACAACATATAATGGAAAGCACAGGAAAAGGTCTATACCTGTTTATACCTTTGAGGAGAGAAGTAGGATTAGGATAGTCTGTAGTATCTGGTATTTTTACAGGAAAAGTAACGTATTGCTATACAAAGACAGTAAAAATTTTAAACAGTATACATTGTATACAGACACATACATTTCTACTAAAACTTCAAAGTCATGCACAGGAAGTATACTTATCAATATATACAGAGCAGTGATTATCTGGGGTGTGGAAAGATGTGGGGTATGGGAATAAAGATGTAGGGTTACAACTAAGATTTTATTTCTTTCAAAAAACAAAAACATAAATATGGCAAAACTACGACCATGTCTTTAATCCTAGTTACCACCTTTCTCTCCTTCCTTCCTTCCTCCGAGGACTTGATCTTCCTTTCTTTCTTTCATTTATTTGGTTTTTCAACTGTTTCTTTCTTTCATTTATTTGGTTTTTCAACTGTATCTTTTGTTAAAAAGAGTTATCCACTGAAACTCCTAATATTAGTACGCTTGCCCCTAGTAAGTCCTTTCTATTCTAATTTGATGTGAATTTAGATATCTTAAAAAGATTACCTTATTAGAATTACTTATTTACTAAAAATACAAGGCCTCTGAGTGAATATCCCACGTGGTATTATTTGCCTAATCTGGGGCTTTTCCATTTTCTCAGCATGGTATCAAATAATCAGAAAGCTTCAAGATAACAAAATTCTTCATAGATGAAGTTTCCCTGTAGGTTACAAAGAACCTGATAGAAACATTTTCTCTAGTAAAATATATAGAGATTATACCACCTTGAAAATGGCTGAAACAAATATATGACTGGACTTTTAAGTTTTGATATTGAAAATCCCACCCTAAATACACGGAGTATTACAAGTTTTTTTTTCTACTGGATTCCAAAGAAAAAGAGGGTTAAAACTACCTAAAACACAGATGATAGCTTTTCAGTGAATCAAACCAAGAAAATGAAAGCAAATTAAGACAGAACACAGAATTCTTTTAAACTTGTAAATTAAATTGAAATATTCATTAATTCACACTATGTGTGTATATATACATTATGTGTGTGTGTGTGTGTGTATATATATATATATATGTGTTTATACTGTTTACAAAATAGCCGATGCGTATTCAGTTATTTTTAAAATCCTTAATATTCAGGTTGGCCATGCAACGAAGTGTAGGATATCAAGATTTTTATAAACTGAATGTGGACCACTTTATTAGTTTTTCCTATAAAAGTAAGATATCACAGACCATCCCTAATCCTGTCCCCCTCACTCCTCCCAGAGGTAGGGTAGCATGAGATAGGTTTGATATGTGTCTTTTCAGACCCCTCTCTGCACAATTACAATGTGTCTGTGTGTATACACATATATACACACTGATGTGTGTGTGTGTTGTGTGTGTGTATATATATAAAATCAGTTAATAAATATAACCTACATCTGTTTGGTTTGCAACATAATGTTAGTAACAACTGTCTAAGAAGCATTATACATGCTTCCCCCTTTGACCTCCTTACGGAAGACAGAGCAAAGATTGACTTCTTCTAAACACTACACTATAAACGCAGGTGCTCGATACATTCATATCAATTAATATTAATGAGGTACTGTATATTATTTAGCAGGAAAGTTCTAAAAAAATGAACTGTTACAGAAATTGTAAACCTAGATATCACTAGAAGCACAGGTCTAAATTTAAAACTTAAGGTATTTTAGTCTCTCAAAAGGTAAAGAAAGAAATAATACTACGGTTATAAAAATATGACAACAAATTAATTTTTTAATAACTGGAAGTTTGTACCTTTTGACCACCTTCACCCATTTCACCCACCCCCACTTACTCCTTGTCTCTGGCAACCACCGATCTGTTTTCTATATCCATAAGTTTGGGGTGTTTTAATTTTATTCCGCATGTAAGTGAGATCATTCCGTATCTCTCTCTGACTTTATTTCACTTGGCATAACGCCCTCAAAGTCCATCCATGTTGTCATAAAGGGCAGGATTTCTTTTTTTTTCTAATGGCAGAATAGTATTTAGGTGTGTGTGTGCGTGTGTCTGTGTGTACACACATATACACTAGTTCTTTTTTATCTATTCATCTACTGAAATGGACATTTAGGTGGTTTCCAAGTCTTGGCTACTGTAAATAATGCTGCAGTGAACATGAGGGTGCACATATCTTTTCATAGTGTTTTGTTTCCTTTAGATAAGAACCCCAGAAGTGGAACTGCTGGATCATGTGGCAGTTCTATTTTTTTTTTTATGAACCTCCATACTATTTTTCATAGCACCTGTACCAATTTACATCCCCATCAACAGCGCACAAGGGTATCTTTCTCTCTACGTGCCCGCCAACACTTGTTATTTCTTGTCTTTCTGATAGTAACCCTTCTGACTGCTGTGAGGTGAGCTCATTGTGGTTCTGATTTGCATTTCCTTGATGATTAGTGATGCTGAGCACCTTGTCAAGTACTTTTTGGCCATTTGTATGTCTTAGTTGGAAAAATATCTATTCGGGTCCTCTTCCCATTTTTTAATCAGATAGGTTTTTTGCTATTGAGTTTAGGAGTTCTTTAGAATTAATTTTTAAAAATATTATTATACTTCTAAAATAGTTTTGTGTGTGTGTATTTTTTTTAGAAGAGGGAGAGAGGGTGCAGGAGTGGGGTCAGGGAGGGGCAGCCAGAGAGGGAGAATGAGAACTTCACGCAGGCTCCACACATAGTGCAGAACCCAACATGGGGCTCAATCTCACAACCCTGAGATCATGACCTGAGCCAAAATCAAGAGTCGGACACTTAACCAACTGAGCCACCAAAGCACCCCTAAAATAGTTTTAAAGAACATAAGAAATACAATTGCCATCTACTCAGTAAGGCCCAGTTGAAATCTTTTTCATCAAAGCCTTTCTGACCACTCTAATCAAGACAAACTCTTCACCAAGGATTCTCAAAACACCAATACCACATGATCTCAGCTTTTATTTACCTCTGTTGCCACTCAATCTATTACAGAAATTAATTTGTTTTTCTAGTTAGAACACTAACACATTCTCATTGTAAAGAAATTAAATAGGACAGGAGAGGGAATCATTTAAGAGTCTGACGGATATTTCAGACTATCTTTATATACACTTGTATATTGTTGTTAATATTGCTTTTGTGAATATATTTGTGCCAGATTTCAGGGAGGGGTTGTGTGCGTGTGTGTGTGCGCTTAAAAAGATGATCACAATCGGGGCCTGGGTGGCTCAGTTGGTTAGGCATCTGCCTTCAGCTCAGGTCATGATCTCAGGGTCCTGGGATTGAGCCCCACATCGGGCTCCCTGATCAGAGGGAAGCCTGCTTCTCCCTCTCCCACTCCCCCTGCTTGTGCTCTCTGTCAAATAACTAAATATAATCTTAAAAAAAAAAAAAAAGATGATCACAATCTACATCATTTATTTTTGCACTTTCTATTATGGGAATTGTCAACATACAGAGAGATGGATAAAACATTTTTTAAAAACCCTATAGAACATTTCAATAAATCCAACTCATCCGTTACTCAGCTTCAGTAATTATAAATACATAACCACATCTGTTTTCTCTAATCCATACCCACTCCTCCCATGAACAGTTTGAAGTAAATTCTAAGCTTCACGCCATTTCATCTTTAAATATTTTATCTGAATGACTAAAACTCTACAGAGTTTTAGAAAATTCAGACACAAGACCATTACCATATTTTTAAATATTAATACTAATTCCTTAACATTTTAAAATATATAGTCAGTAATCACATTTCCACATATGGAAATTTTAAATTTGAAGTAAAATTCACACGCAATGAAATGCAAGAATCCTGAATATACAGCTCTTTAAGCTTTGACAAATCATTTTTATTATTATTTTTTTAAGATTTTATTTATTTATTTGGCAGAGAGAAAGAGACAGCCAGCGAGAGAGGGAACACAAGCAGGGGGAGTGGGAGAGGAAGAAGCAGGCTCCCAGCGGAGAAGCCTGATGTGGGGCTCGATCCCTGGACTCTGGGATCACACCCTGAGCCGAAGGAAGACCCTTAACGACTGTGCCACCCAGGCACCCCTAAGCCTTGACAATCAACACCCTTGTAACATATATTCCCATCAAGACACAGAACTTTTCAATCACCTCAGAAAATTCTCCTGTACCTCTTTTCAGTCAATCTCTTCCAACATCAGAGGCAACCATTTGTTGAATTTTTTAAATTGTTTTTATTTTACTTCTAGTATAGTTAATAGACAGGGTTATATTAATTTCAGGTGTACAACATAGTGCTTCAATACTCCCATGCATCACCCAGTGTTCATCATATGTGCCTTTCTTAATCCCCATCACCTATTTCACCCATCCCCCCCCCACCTTCCTTCTGGTAACCGTTAGTTTGTTCTCTATAGTTAAGAGTCTGTTTCTTGGTTTGTGCCTCTTTTTTTTCCCCTTTGCTCATTTGTTTCTTAAATTCTACATATGAATGAAATCATGTGGTATTTGTCTTTTTCTTACTGACTTTATACTCTCTAGCTACAATCATGTTGTTGCAAATGCAAGATTTCAATTTTTATGGCAAATAATATTCCATTTATATAAATATATGTATATATACACACATATATATATCCCCCACAACTTCTTAACCATTCATCTACTGATGGACACTTGGGCTACTTCCGTATCTTGGCTATTATAAATAATGCTGCTATAAACACAGGGTGCATGTATCCCTTTGAATTAGTATTCTTGTATTTTTTTTAAGATTTTATTTATTTATTTGACAGAAAGAGAGAGCACAAGCATGGGGAGCAGGAGAGGGAGAAGAAGGCTCCCCGCTGAGCAGGCAGCCCCATGCAGGGCTCAATCCCAAGGTCCTAGGATCATGACCTGAGCCGAAGGCAGATGCCTAACAGACGGAGCCACCCAGGTGTCCCTGTATTCTTGTATTTTTTGGATAGCACCCAGTAGTTTGACTACTGGATTATAGGGTAGTTTGTAATGCTGAGCATCTTTTCATGTGCCTGTTGGCCATCTGCGTATCTTCTCTGGAGAAATATCTGTTTATGTCTTCTGCCCATTTTTTAATTGGATTATTTGTTTAGGGGGTGTTCTATCAGTTCTCTATATATTTTGGCTACTAACCCTTTATCAGATATGTCATTTGTAAATATCTTCTCCCACTAACAGGTTGCCTTTTAGTCTTGTTGACTGTTTCCTTCACTGCACAAAAGCTTTTTATTTTGATGTGGTCCCAATACTTTGTCAGAGAAATTACTGCCTCTACTCTCTTCTGGATTTTTATGGTTTCAGGCCCCACATTTAGGCCTTTAATGCACTTTGCATTTACTTTTGTGTACAATGTAAGAAAGTTGTCTGGTTTCATTCCTTTGCATGTAGCTGTCCAGTTTTCCCAACACCATTTATGAGATACTGTCTTTTTTCCAGTGGATATTCTTTCCTGCTTTGTCGAAGGTTAATTGTATAATTGTGGGTCTATTTCTGGGTTTTCTATTCTGTTCCATTGATCTATGTGTCTACTTTGTGCCAATTCCATACTGTTTTGATTAATACAGCTTTGTAATATAACTTGAAGCCTGGAATTGTGATACCACCAGCTTAGCTTTTGTTTTTCAAGACTGTTTGGCTATTCAGGGTCTTTTGTAGTTCCATACAAATTTTAGGTTTGCTCTAACTTGGTGAAAAATGTTGGTATTTTGACAGCGATTACACTAAATCTGTAGATTGCTTTGGGTAATATAGACTTTTTTTTTTAAGATTTTATTTATTTATTTGACAAAGAGAGACACAGCCAGCGACAGACAGAACACAAGCAGGGGGAGTGGGAGAGGAAGAAGCAGGCTCCCAGCAGGGAGCCCCATGTGGGGCTTGATCCCAGCACCCCGGGATCACGCCCCGAGCCGAAGGCAGACGCTTAACAACTGAGCCACCCAGGCGCCCTGGTAAAATAGACATTTTAACAAAATTTTTTCTT